>NC_092877.1:17992920-18306170 GCF_028372415.1 Notamacropus eugenii
ATGCTTTGAAATAGTTGCTGTGGTGGTCAGGAGAGTGAATCAGTTATGAAGGTGGAAACGGATTGTCTTGACACTGTGAATGCCCAACTGATGTTATGGGACATAAATCTCTAGTGGGCCTAGTCTATGCCCAAGTTTCAGGATTACATTGTTTAACAATATAAGAATAGGAGTAAAGGCAGAGGATGGGTGGGAAGAATCCAAAACTGAGTCCTGGCAGGGCATGATTTGCAATAGGATAAGGTGGCAACGAACTTGAAAGTGGAGGACAGTGTAGAGCTGAACTGGCTCACCAAGGTATCAAGATGGGGAAGAGAAGAGAGCGTAAGGGTGAAAGACTAAGAAAAAAACCTAAGGGATGGAGAGATTGGAGGTCATGATGAGGATGATGAACAGGGTTAGGTCTCATAAGGCAGAGAAAATTTTTTAAAGACTGAGATCAAATAAAGGCATTTCAGAGTTCCTGAACATAGAAGTGGAACATTTTGATGGATGCCTGGATCAAAGGTCTTGATCTTGATCAAAGGCAAGGTGAGGCAGAGAGTAGGACATGGGAAATGAGTGGCTGAGGAAGTAGGAAGTTAAAGTTTTTGAGGGAGTTATCAGTATGTATGTGAAGTCCCCTAGTATATGGGCAGGAGTTGAGAGGTAAAGATGTGAGCCAGGCACTAAACTCATAGACAAAGGAAGGATTATCCTGGGAGTTGGTATTTAACAGATACCAGAATCTTGATTGGGTGATAAACATGGATTAAATGAACCTCAAAGGAGGAGAAGTTACTGAACGATGGTTGTGGAGAAACAGACAAAGTAGCAAAGGGAAACAAAGTATCCTAAGTCTACCACCATGACCAGTGAAAGTGTAACCAGTGCTGGTGGTCAGGGAGGCCATGTCATCAGGAAGAAACAAAGTCTCAGTGAATTCAAGAAGATGAAAAAATGAGAAGTTTTAAGATGAAATCAAGCTTATTAATTATGGAGCAGAAATTCCAGAAAGCACAATAGAAAGGGTGGGTAGTTCTGGAGTGCAACCGTGCAGGGCTCAAAGTTGAGAAGGGTGGGGAAAAGGGAGCAGGGAGTGGAGGATAGGAGAGAAATTGAACAGTGAGTACCAGAGAGAATTAAAATCTTTGGAATGGGGAGAGGCAGGCAGGCTGGGAGTATGCTAACCACTGAAGAATGAATTCAAGGAGATCATAAGTGACTGGAAAGAAGTCTATTGAGGGAGGCAATTGCCTCCAATTCACTTAATTCATGCTCAAATTTTCCCAGGCGTCCCTCTCTCATCCCATTTACCCCTGGCTGAAAACTTTGTTTTATATATTACTATATAATCAAGGTCATCTCTTTTCCTCCTCTAGTATTATTCATGTATTCTCCTATTTCCTTCATGCATCTCACACAGAAGTGAACTCTTTCTTTGCCAAGTCAAAGCCCTTCCACATGATGCCTTCCTTGATACCATTCCATCGTTTCCAGCCAACTGATCCCATCTATCATCCTCACTCTAACCTACTGCATCCTTACTTAAAACACAATAAAAGACTTCATCTGATCACTGCCATTTGTCATCATCCTTTATCTCTTCTCCCCTTTGGGGTTACTCGAGAAAACTGTCTCTCATCAGCACCTCCACCTGCTTTCCTTTCACAGACTATAAACTCCTTGAGCAGGGACTTTCCTTTGCACATCTGTATATCACCAGTGATTGGCGCAGTGAGTGCCTGACAAGTAAGGAGCTGTTGATGGTTGATTGACAGTGGCTGCCTTACAGGATTCTACGGGACTCTGCAACCTGATTTCCAAACTCATCATTCTAATTATTTCCTCCAAATGATCTCTTCAATGATCATTTAATTGCTAAATTTCATTGCCTTTTCTTCAATCTTCATCATTTTGGAGTTCTCCACAGCTTTTGACATTTGATCAGCATCTGAACATTCTCTCCTTTCTAGGTTTTTGGTGACATTATTCTCTTAACCAAACTTTCCCAGTCTCCTTTGCCCATTCTTCATATGGGTCACGTCTATCAACACGTCCCCCAAGGCTTTGTTTTGGGAACTGTTCTCCCATTATATTACTTCAGTTCGTGATGTCAGCAGCTCCCATGGGTTCAATCATAATGTCTATTCAGAAGAAGCTACCATAATAACAGTTAACAATCACATAGCACTTATTATGTACCAGTCACTGGACTAAGAGCTTTGCAATTATTATCTCATTTGATCCTCACAACTATCCTAGGAGGTAAATGCTATGACTGCCCCCACTTTATAGGTGAGGAAACTGAGGCAAACAGAAATTAAGTGATTTTCCCAGGGACACATAGTTAGTAAATGTGTGAGGCCAAATTTGAACTTGGGTCTTTTCTTCTTTTTTTTTTAAATAGTATTTTATTTTTTCAATTACATGTAAGGACAATTTTTGACATTCATTTTTACAAAATATTAAGTTCGAAATTTTTCTCCCTCCCTCCCATCCCTTCCTCTAAAGTATATGAGGGGGAGGGGCAACTAGATGAAGCAGTAGATAGAGTATCAGCCTTGGAGTCAGGAGGACCTGCATTCAAATCCAGCCTCAGACATGTACTAGCCATATGACCCTGGGTGGATCACTTTATTCTATCTCTCAAAAACAAGAAAATAAAGTATATGAAGGGTGGCCTCATGGCATCTACAGGAGAAAAATGACAGGTGAAATACATTGGGAGATGATGCAGACCGATAGCTTGCAACCAGTTTGGGACTCTAGACCATGTACTATCTTTCTTATGTATAATAAGCATTTACTCTTACATTTGGTGAAGTAGAGCTGCAAAGTAGATAGGGATCTAGCCTTGAAGCCAGGATGATCTGAGTTTAAGGCATGCCTCTGACACATACTATCTGTGGAACCCTAAGCAAATTCCTTAAGCCCTCAATGCCTCAAACTACTCTTTGATGCTATAAAGTTGCAGGAAAGGGGCTGACCTGCCTTGGTAGAAGGAATTTCCTTTTCTGAGGGTTCAGTCTAGCAATGAAATCACAGGTCCCTACTTCAGTCCTCCATAATCTTGGTGCTTTCCTGAGACTACCAGTAATTTATCAATCTTATCTTATTTGTACATAGTTCTATGTTGTCTCTCTCATCAGACTGAGCTCCTTGAGGGAAGGAACTGTTTTTTGCCTTTCTTTGTATCCCCTGCCTTTAGCACAGTGCCTAGCACATTAAGTAGGCACTTAATAAATTCTTGTTAACTTGTCTTACTTGTTGGTCATCCTTATTCTATTGGATTTGTTAAGAGAGAGGGAGTAGGGGGTGGAACTAAGATGGTGGAGCAGAAAGACACACATACGCTAGCTCCGAACCCACAGCCCATAAAATATCTGTAAAAAAGAATTCCCAACAAATTCTGGAGCAGCAGAAGCCACAGAACAACAGAGCAGACGAGATTTCTGTTCCAGAGAGCCCTGAAAACCTCTCGCAAAAGGTCCTTTGAGCTGCGGACCCCGGAGCCGAGCCCAGCCCTGCCTTGGCTGCACGGCACCGAGAGGAGCGGATCCGAGTAGGCTTCAGGGATGGAATCTCCAGCAGCCGTGGGTCCCTCCACCCATGGGCCCCAAAGGTTGGCTTGCCGAGAGGGGAGTGGGGTGCCCCCATAACTCAGGCCCCCTCGGGAGGCAGCAGCGGAGGCGGGAGCAGACCAAGGCTCCCCAAGCAGGCAGGAGCCCAGATCCATTGTTGAAGGTCTCCACATAAACCCCTTGAGGGAACTGAGCCTGAGAGGCGGCCCTGCCCCAACCTGACCACCTGAACTTAATCTCACACTGAAGAGCAGCCCCGCCCCTGCCAAAGCCCTGAGGCTGGGAAGCAGCATTTGAATCTCAGACCCCAAGCGCTGGCTGGGCAGATCTGGAGGTGAAGTGGGTGTGAAGAGAATACTCAGAAGTCAAGTCACTGGCTGGGAAAATGCCTAGAAAAGGGAAAAAAAATAAGACTAGAGAAGGTTACTTTCTTGGTGAACAGGTATTTCCTCCCTTCCTTTCTGATGAGGAAGAACAATGCTTACCATCAGGGAAAGACACAGAAGTCAAAGCTTCTGTATCCCAGCCCACTCAATGGGCTCAGGCCATGGAAGATCTCAAAAAGGATTTTGAAAATCAAGTTAGAGAAGTGGAGGAAAAACTGGGAAGAGAAATGAGAGACATGCAAGCAAAGCATGAAAAACAAGTAAACACCCTGCTAAAGGAGACCCAAAAAAATGCTGAAGAAAATAACACCTTGAAAAATAGGCTAACTCAATTGGCAAAAGAGGTTCAAAAAGCCAATGAGGAGAAGAATGCTTTCAAAAGCAGAATTAACCAAATGGAAAAGGAGATTCAAAAGCTCACTGAAGAAAATAGTTCTTTCAAAATTAGAATGGAACAGATGGAGGCTAAGGACTTTATGAGAAACCAAGAAATCACAAAACAAAACCAAAAGAATGAAAAAATGGAAGATAATGTGAAATATCTCATTGGAAAAACAACTGACCTGGAGAATAGATCCAGGAGAGACAATTTAAAAATTATGGGACTACCTGAAAGCCATGATCAAAAAAAGAGCCTAGACATCATCTTTCATGAAATTATCAAGGAAAACTGCCCTGAGATTCTAGAACCAGAGAGCAAAATGAGTATTCAAGGAATCCACTGATCACCACCTGAAAGAGATCCAAAAAGAGAAACTCCTAGGAACATTGTGGCCAAATTCCAGAGTTCCCAGGTCAAGGAGAAAATACTGCAGGCAGCTAGAAAGAAACAATTCAAGTATTGTGGAAATACAATCAGGATAACACAAGATCTAGCAGCTTCTACATTAAGGGATCGAAGGGAGTGGAATAGGATATTCCAGAAGTCAAAGGAACTAGGACTAAAACCAAGAATCACCTACCCAGCAAAACTGAGTATAATACTTCAGGGGAAAAAATGGTCTTTCAATGAAATAGAGGACTTTCAAGCATTCTTGATGAAAAGACCAGAGCTGAAAAGAAAATTTGACTTTCAAACACAAGAATGAACAGAAGCATGAAAAGGTAAACAGCAAAGAGAAGTCATAAGGGACTTACAAAAGAGAGAGGGAGTATTATGGTGACCAAGTGGTTAAACTAGGTATGGGCTGGGGTGAGAAGAGGCTAGTTGAGGCCCCTCTATGATAGTTACAATAACTTCATTACCTTTAAGAATGTAATACTCCAAGTATATTATATCAAGGATTCAGGAAAAGAAATGACAGATGGAAAAGTTAGATAGTCCTTTATTCATGGGGCTGGTACATGAAATTAGTCAGATGCTACAGGAAGATGGATATAAGAAAGCCACAATGCAGAATCCAAAGACGATAGGTCAAGATAACCAGAGGATAAATTGATGCAGTGATAAGTCAACAAAGTAGCACTTACTAGGACCATGGAGAACCATCTTCTTCCCAAGCCTGGGCTTGGATGGGACCAGTGTAAGACAATGCAAATTATGATATATGACAACTCAGAAAGGATGTAGAGTTTTGATATTTGTCACTTAAGCATCAGAATTCTATGTCCTTTCTTGGTGGTTATGGGTTGAATGACAACTGGGGAGGAGCCACACCTTCTGGCTTTGGCTTTGAGGTGAGATGGTGCTCATCTATTATGAGGTACAGCATCCAGAGAGGAAGCTGCAGTCAAGCCATGAATACCGTGACTTTGGCCCCTAAAGTCATCAGAAGAGGATGGTCACCAAAGGGTTATTATTTTGGTCCCAGTTAAGCAGAATTAATATAATAACTGGATAATTCTTTTACATTACTTCATGACCTCATCCATAATAGAAGGTGGAGACAGGGAGAAGGATCTTGGCCGTAAGCAGGATTCCTGATTGGCATCTTGTTTTAATGAAGGCTACAGTTTCCAGGGAGGGTCTGAGAACATAAAATGTTAGAGATGAGCTATAACACACAGGATGGACCTTAACATACAGAATATTTGAGCTGAAAAGAACCTTGAAGACTATCTAGGTCAAAGATTCTTAACCTGGACTCTGTGAACTTATTTTTTAAAAAATATTTTTCTATTAGTATTTTAGTATAATTGGTTTCCTTTGTAATCCTATGTATTTCATTTTGTGCATTTACAAACATTCCTTTGAGAAAGGGTCCATATGTTTCATCAGACTGCCCAAGGAGTCCAGGACATTAATAATATTTAGAATTCCTGATTTGGGCCAACATTCTAATCATAAAGAAAAGGAAACTGAGGCCTGGAGAGGCTAAATGACTACTATAAGGCCACATAGGAAGTTAGAGGCATAGCTGGGAATACAACCCAGGTCTCTTGACTCCCAGGTTGGTGTTTCTTCTGCTAACACCATATAGTATGTTCAAGGTGCTTCAAACATAAATGGCAAAGAGATCCCTAAAATGAGCCAGAGATGCAGGAGCAGTCAGTGCTTAGGACCTACTCAGCACCAAGGTTGTTTCATATCAGTATTGCTCTGGGGATGATGCTACTGGACAACATTACTGAGAATCTTTTCACATGGTTGAAAAGGCTCTCAGTTGAATAATTCCCTCATTAGGGGTCACTAGTTCTTCTTTAGGTCATCTGGTCCACATGATCCAGGAAGTAGTCCATGGACCATCTTGAGTTCATATGTGCCATCTGTTTGTGTCACGTGGACATATCAGTGTTTTCCAAACTCTCTCATCACTTGTCTGCAGGCTCCACATAGTGCAATAAAGTCATCCTTCAAATTACTGGTAATAGCAATGGCCTGGAACTGTTTGTGTCCTTCCCAGATGGCCTTCTGAATGGTGGTGTGTTCTGCACAGGTGCCTTCTGGGTAGAATGCTTTTTCTATGTTGCATTCTGAAAAAATCTTCTGTCCAGAATCAGGAGAGCTGCCCACACTGGGAAGTTACCATAGAGACAGTAGGCAAACTCCTTGGCTTCTTGGCACTTGCAAATGAGCTGCTTAATCTGGGCTGGATCGGAAGTTCCCTTGCCAGACCAATGGGCACTTGAGCCATCTCCTTGTCCCTGAGTGGATCTTCTCTCAAGTTAGCAGCACGTAGAGAGCAGGCCGAACTCAGGTCTTTCTAACTTCAGGGCTGGCCACCTTCTGTGCCACCTAGCTGCCCCTCTCCTGAGCTCCAATCTCACATCTCCAACTGCCTATTGGACATCTCAAATGCAAAATGTTCAAAGCAGTATCTTTCCCTCTAAAATCTGTCATCCTCTGAACTTATTACTGTTGAGGGTACCAGCATCCTCTCAGTCACCTCGGCTTCCAACTTCAGTGTCATCCTTTCACTCACCCAACATCCCCAACTTGTTGGCAAGTCTTATTAACAAGTGTCTACCTTTCTAATAGGTCATATCCATCCCCTGCTCTCCATTCATGCAGACACCATGTCGTTGTGGGAACCTCATTACCTCACATCTGAACTACTGAAATGGACAGTTGGTCCTCCTACCTTGAGTTTCTCATCACTCCAATTTATCCTCCTCTCAGCTGCCAATCTTCCTAAAGCCCAGGTCTGATCATGTCTAATGCACACTACCTCCCCCCACCCCCACAAACTCCAGAGACTCTCCAGGATCAAATACAAAATCTGCTTAACTTTGAAGTTCTTCACAACTAACCTTCCACTTTGCTGTCCTTCATGTATTCCTGCAAAATAGTGACACAAGTCCTCTGGAAGTTGATGCACACAGCATGCCATCTCCTGACTCATCATTTTATTGGCTATCACTGGTATCCTGAATACTATCTTCCACTCTGCCTCCTGGTTTCCTTCAGGAAATAGCCCCAAAACTGTCTTTTGAAAGAGGCCTTCCTGATCTCCCATTGATAGTCTTTCCTCTGAGATTACCTTCCATCAACTCTGTATAGACCTTCTACGTACTGTCTTTTTGTATCCCCAGTGACTGGCACATAGTAAATACTTGTTAATGCTTGTGACCAAGAAGGCTCACGTATGGCTGGAATGTAAGATGGATACCTAAAGTATAGGAGTAAAGTTAAAAAATACTGGAAAGGTGGGGATAGAGTGGGGGGACAAGTTGTAAAGTGTTTTAAATGTAAGGGAAATTTAGATTTATTCCTGGAAATTATACAGAGCCACTGGAGTAAACTTAAGTAGATGGAAAACATGATCAGAGCTGTGCTTTAGGAAAATCACTGTCAGTTGAGCAGTAACTCTTCATTTTCTATCTGTTTCCATTGCTAGGAGTATCCATCATGCTTCCTCCAGGAATGTTGATCACCTGAAATCTCATCCCCATGCTGACTGACTCAGTGTTCTGACTCTAAGGCTTCTCAATTCATCAAGTGGCCTCTCCGCCCTGACTAGAGAGCAGAGTAATAGTTTCCTCCCAAAGTCCTCTTTTCTACAGGTCTCAGAACTTTTTCCATTAGGAGCTCCATTTGGATTCCACAGAATATCATGCCTCTGCACTGTGTACCCCCCATAATGGAGAAATCCTTCTTCTTCCTCCTCTATTAGATTTTGAGCTTCGTGAAGGCAGGAACTTTTTCTTGTGTCCCTAGCATATAGAACAATGCCTGGTGCATATATAGTGAGCATCTAATATATGTTTATTGGACAATGAGGAGACACTTGTGACAAGGAAAAAATGTGCAATAATCCATATATAAAGTGAAGCCTACATCTGGGTTTTGGCTGGGTGGAGAGAATTTATTCCAGAGATATTATGAATAAAATATCAGCAACTAAAAGGGATGTGAAAGAGCTGAGGATGACAGAATTTGCAAGCCTGAGCGACTAAGACATTCGTGGTATCCTCTACAATAGTGCAAAGGGTTTTGGGGAAAAGAAGCTAAGGTCTGTTTTGGGACATGTTGAGTTTGAGATGTCTATGGAACACCCTAGAACAGCTTCCTAACATGAAGCAGTAATTGGACACTTGCTAGTTAGGCAATAGTAGAGATCTCTGTCCTGTTTGGACTGCTTTAGATGATGCCTGTAATTCTGAAAGACTTCACCAATTCAACAATGAGAAAAATGCAAATCAAAAAGTTGTAAGGCTTCACCTAACAGGTAGCAAACTGACAAGGAGAAAAGACAGAAACAGTCCTCCTTGGGAGGAGAGTGGGGATATAAAAAGAGTAAGCATTAATACACTGTTGGTAGAGCTGAGAATCATTCCAACTATTCTGAAAATCAGTGTAGAACTAAGCTAAAAAGAAGGGGAAAAAGTGACTGCAATGAATTGAGAATCATTCCAACTATTCTGGAAATCAATGTGGAACTAGGCTAAAAAAGGGGGGGAAAAAGTGACCACAATGTCCACATCTGCTGCTAGGTGGTGGTTGTTGTTTCAGTCATGTCCAACTTTTTATGACCCCATTTGGAGTTGTTTCAGGCAAAGATACTGGAATGGTTTGCCAGCTGCTTTTCCAGCTCATTTTCCAGATGAGGAAATTGAGGCAAACAGGAATAAGTAACTTGTTTAGGGCCTACAGCTAGTAAGTATCTGAGGCCTGATTTGAACTCAGGAAGATGAATCTTCCTGACTCCAGGTGTTGCACTCTATCTACTGTACCATCTAGCTGACCCCCTACTGCTAAGTATACACCCCAATCAAAGATAGACAGGAAAGTCTCATATACATCAACATATTCAGAGCAGAATTTTTTGTGGTAGCAAAAAATTGACCACCAAGTAGACAACCACAGATTGGGGAATACCTAAATAGTAGATTTAGATACATGAATAGATACATGAATGTAATGGAATACTGCAGAATCATAACAAGTGAATATGAGGCAGTCTCAGCATGGTGCCTGGCAGACTAAGTGATTAATAAATGTTTATTGTCTGACTGACTGAAGTAGAAGCAAGAAAATAATATATATATGATACAGAAGGAAATTTTGAATTAAAAAAATGGCATGTTGTGAAATTATAATGTCCAAAAAGCTTAAAGAAGAATTGAGGGAATGGACTTCCTTCCCATTTTTGCAAACGTCAGAGACTCTGGGTATGGAATATTTTATACATTGTCTAACTCAGCTAATGAGCTGGTTTTTACTAGACTGTTTTCTTTTTTCTCTCTTTTTTGTTGTTGTTACAAGGAACAACCTTCTGGAAAGGAGAAAGGGAAAAATATTCAGAAATTTAGAGTTTTACAAAAACATGATATCAGAAAAAATTTGCAGAGGAAAAAAGGGCTTATCTCATTTTTAAAAGTTTGAATTCTTTGAAAAAAACAGGAGTTTTCTGGGTTATAGACAATCTTAAAAGGCATAACATGAAAAGAGATATCTAAAGTACTCCATGATATTAAAATTCAAAGAGCATGAAAACATATTTCTGTTAATATGGCTAAAAATATATAACTCTAAACAAGCTGACAGCAATATATACTGCACAATCATCATAAAAATTACATCCAAGCAGCGAATTCATTATTATAGTCTTATAGGTGAAAAAGCAAAACTACATCTTAAGTGAGCCATACGTGGGACAAAAGAGAAACAGGTAGAGAGCAGCACAGTTGGGGCCAGAAATGGCAGTCACCAGTGTACAGGGACTTCAGTGTTATCAGAGACTTGTTTTAAAAAGAGGGAGGGTGGGGGGAATTCTATTTGAGGAACCTGGATTTTAATTATGAAAATTTATTTTGGAAAAATCACTTCAAAAATGGAAATCAATAAATGATTATATATGACAGATAACTATGCTATTTCTTCATGTTTTTTTTTTCTAAAAATCATTTTGGGTGAGTACAGTGTACTTTTTATTTTACTTTCAAGAGGAATGCACTTAATATGTACTATTTAAATACATTTTGATTTTAAAATACATAAAAACCTAAGTGATCCACTTAAGATTACAGGAAGAGTCTTCTGAAAATGGCTAGTATAATACTCAAACTGAAATCTGTAATGAAACAAAATGGAGTAACAGATAAAAAATGGAGTAACAGATAACGATGAAGACAACTACCAGTTATGGACAGTGACCAAAAAACCAAACAAATAACTTCTCTTAAAAAAATAAAATAAAATGAAGTCATATTTAGAAAGACCATAAGATACTGAGAATTTTTTTTTATTTTCCTATAACATTTGAAAATAGTTTGGATTCTTCCATTTCTTCCAAATGCCACGGCTTCATCTTATAAGCCAAATTTCTCTTTTAGTTTAAGAGAAATTGGATAACTTCAAGATATTTGGTTAATAATTTCATCTCTAATTATCTTTTTTTTAAATTCCATTACAGTATGTTGAAAACTATTCACTGATCAAATGGGTCAGACAAGTGATTTCTTCTGCAATCCCAAAAGAATTTTTTAAAAAATGGATGAAAGGAACCATTCCTGGTACTCTCAAAGGGCTATCCATTCTACAGTAGCTTCTGGCACAGTGGCATTGTCAACAAGCAAACCATACAATCCTGACTCTCCCTGTAAGACTGGTACTGTTTCACTAAATAAATATGTGACTGCCTTATAATCCCTCACTTCAAGTACGTAAGCACTACTTGTGTTAGCGGAAAAAAAAATCAGCCAAGCATTTGCTGCGATGGATGTTTTAATTCAAAGTGAGTCTTGACAGTGATACACCAGAAATTCTCATTTTTGACACTCACCAAAATATAGTCACTTGAAAAACCCGCTTTTTGTGACAAAGTACAGAAGGCTTGGTCACATTGAAATCACTGAGAACTAGAGAGAAATACTATCGCAAACTCTAAGACACATTACAGCCATAAAAATTTTTTCCCAGTCCTTATTGTAATATTGCACAGTGCAACTGCTACATGACAAACTAGTGTAGCATAGAAATAAGAGCAAACCCAACCAACCAATGAGAGAGAGAAAGGAAGGGGCGTGTGGGTGGGAAGGAGAGTCTAGAGGGAGAGAGATATGAAGGGGAGGGGGAGAGAGAGAGAGAGAGCCACAAGTCTACAAAGTGTTACACAGGTAACAGTTAAAATTCAGTAATCAAGTCTACATCATTGGGCTTATTCAAACAATATCTTCCTGCACCTTGCAGTGTGATTTAACTTTTACATAACAAAAATCAAGTTAAAATTAGCAGTAGAAATTTAAACATTAAAATCAAAAGATTTAGCTGATACAGTAGCATATCTGATTAAACACCCTGAAGGATAAAAATTGATCAGGCATTTTTATAAAAATAATTTGCAAATTAAAAATAGTATGCAAATATGCAACTCTGTAGTCATGCAGTGTTTTATTTAAAAAGGCATTAAAATCAACAAAGAAAATGTTTATAAATGGTTTAGAGAAGGGTAATATTTTTCCAGAAGTTTTTTTAAAAATCCATTTGTTTAATTTAGATGAAAGAATTTCCAAAGAAATTTGCATTTCTTCAAAATGCAAAAGATTTCCATGATTACAATCTATAAAGAGTAGCATACTTAACTGGGGGATATCTGTAACAAATGCTATCGTATTATAAGACAACAATAAGGTTTTGAGTTCACTTGTCAATGTAACATCATCACAGCCTTACAACCTAAAACACAGGAAAATAAAATACATTAGAGCAATGAAAGTTGCATGGCCCCAAACAAAAAGAAAACTGTCACTGTTGGTGTCCCCAACACAACCATTGCCAGCAATGGATTTTGCATTGAGAAAATCTGATTCCCAGGACCAAGTGGCAGAAATAAACAATTTGCTGCATTATATAAATAAAATAAGACTGTGAAGGCATATGACAAGTTCATTTAGATATTTTCTTGACTCCATATATTTATGCTTGCTTACCTGTGAAAATTATATTTAAATTCATCTTATGCTACTCATTTTTTGATGCATATTTTATATACAATTATCTTTGTATAAAATGCATAGAGTTGATTACTAAAAACACTGAAACTTGTGGGAAAAATTAAGCTCCTTCATTTTCAGTGTATCTAAAAATGTACTGCTGGTATTATTTTGTGATCTAATACTGTTGTTTGCTTTTGTTTAAAAATCAATTTTAGGCACATTTATTTCACCTAGATAGTCATTAAATAAAACACTGCTTGTGTTAATGGAGTAAAGAAAAATATATCCCTTATTAGCTTACTGACAATTCGGTAAGACAGCTGTACTAGTGGTATGAAACTCACTCATCTAAAGAAATGCTCTAATTTCAAAACATTTGGGGAGTTTTAAGCTCAAATGCTTTGTTTGCACTGTTTATTCCAGTAAATGCTCTAAAGACTGTATTCCAGATTTTGTTTCTTAAAAAGAAAGTTAAGTCAAGCCTGCAAGATACAGCTTCTCAAGTGTCTACGCAATGCCAGTATGAAAACGTAAAAATATTTAAGTTACATTGATATATCCCATGTATATGCAGCGATGAGTTCAAAAGTTAAAATTGATAAAATACTGATGCAAGTAACACACCCCAAAATAACATAGGCAATCATCTTCCATCATTTACAATACAGTAGTTACAATGACACTCCAAACAAGAAAGCAAAGTATAAACCAAAATCCCCACTTCTATTTCATTCAATCAGACTTATACAGAAATTAGAAAGCTAAATAAGAACTAGTTAATCATCTAATTTCACAGCTATCTGAAGTGGCAATCATTATATAGCAGCTTATCTATGATACATTCAAGATAAATGATACGATTTATTACTTGCCCATAAGCTAAAACACAGCCTCATTTTAATATCTTTCCCTAAATCCCATCTCTAAACTATGATATACTTGAGGTCTATGCAAAAAAGTAGCTACCTTTTTATAGGAAATGGATGATTAAGTCTTTGGTGCTGCAAAAGCAACTTCATTTAAACAGAACCACATACACACACACACACACACACACACACACACACACACACACACACACACGGAGAAAGAAACCCAAGACACACTTTGTGGGAAAAAAAAAAAAAGCACGTAAAATTTCTTGTCCCTGACGGAATGTATTAAATAAGCACACATCACCAAGAGGCAAAAACAAACACCATCGTGTAAAACGGTTCAAAGCTCTCACATGCATAAATGAAGATTTCACACAAAGGACTCACATCTTTTCAAGCTTCAATAACAAATATTCTGCTACTATTTATTAAATACTGCATGGTTTGCTCAAGCTAAGATGAAACCACATCATGAATCAACAAGCATTTTGTAATTTCTTTCCTTACCTAGTCCACGTCATGCCTCCTGCACCTCTAAATGTTTTAGGAAAGCCACTTAGACTGAACCCTTCCAAAATAAACTCCTTAGACTGGACTATGGTTCCACTAAGCAACATAAAATGCTGATTTGTCAGTTTACTTATCACTTACCCATAAGATACTGAATCAACTTCTCATAAGCATTACTAACTGCTTTTCTTGAAGCTAGACCATTAAAAAAAAATCAGACAGCAGAATCTGGCTACAGCAAAACATCCTACCCTCCTAATAAGGAAAAAAAACACCCACTACCAAAAACTATACCACACAAAACCAAAAGTGAACATCACTCTATCAAAACAAATCAGCAGATCTGAATTTTAAGTGCTGCAGTCCTCAACATTTCTATATATGTAGGAACATTAACAACCTCCAATATTTAAGGCACTATGTGTGGGAACGGTTTACAACGCAGCTCAGATTATTAGGACAACATTTAAGAACAATGTCTAGGCAACATTCTGCCCATGCAGACACATGCAGATGTGAGAACAGAGCTCGCCTTTCTAGATAAGTGACCCGACATTTAAATACAAGACACAGATAATGACACAAACAGGTTACTTGTACATGGTACGTCTGACACATGTGCATCTGTTGCTCCAAATCTGTACACTGAATGGCTTCCCAAACGTAGACGTGTCTTGCACTAAGTAGAAGGCAATTTTATAAAAAATAACAGGAGCAAAACCAGATTTCAGCTCCCACGTCACCTAAGTAACTATATAAGAGAACATGACCAAAGACAAGTTATACCAAATGTGCAAAACACATTAAAAGTGAGTTTTTTTAAAGCTCAAAGTTGTTTAAATTGCACCCAAGTCTACATGATTCAAAAAATAATTTTCTTGTGCCATGGCTAATATTTATTAAATACCATGTTTTTGTTTTTAATCCAACATTTGCATCACCGAACTTCCTCAATATACTGTATTTGAGTTCTCACATATATGGATATTGGCTAAGTTTTGTTGGACTCAACGGAAATCCAGTGTAAGTAGGCGATGCTGCAATGTAAGAATGTGGTGGGAAGATTGGTTTGTACGGAGTCTGATGAATGGTGGGGGAAGATAGTAGACGGGGATTTATTCCCACTGGGACTTGGTGAACTATGCCATTGGGATGAGAAATACTGTAGGTTGGATGCTGTAATATGGGTCTTGAGGTACACGGAGAGGCCAAGAGGTGAGTGACTGGTGCAGCGGTAGCAAGGGGTGCAGCCGGTGGGTACGGAAGAAGAGCAGGCTGCCCTGTGCGGGGTGCAGTCCCAGCCAGAGGAGCACGCACCACCGTGTGGCTTGGGCTCCCCTGTGACAGGGCAAAGGGGTGACTGTTGACAGGAGCTGGGACATAAGCTTGTTGTCGCCGATGTCCATAGTTTCCATTCCACTCCTGATGCCCAGATCCAAAGTGCTGAACCTGTCAATGGAGAAAAATGACTGATTATTACACATAAGAATAAAGTTAATTGTAGAAATGTGGCAAAATTAAGACATAAGTTCATGGATGGGTAACACATGTACTGCCTCGATAATCCACAATCCTTCTCTGCCTAAATAAGACAGTACTTGTCAGCTGAAGGGGCCAAAAGAAAAAATCATTCCCGGGTGGCTAATCCTGTGAGCTAATTATCTCTGAAGTTAATTAGGCTTGCAAGTCCTTAGATGCAAGACATACTGTCCATTACCAGGTCTAGGAAAGAATACGTTAGAGCCTGGTAGGAGAGGCTGTGCTCTGATGAGGAGTTAGAGGGGAATTTAAGGGTCCATATGTTAATAACTGATTAAGCAGGGATGTAGGATTTAGAGCTCTAAGGGGACCTTGGGAGATGATCTAGTTCACTCTCACTCATTATCAAAAAGAAGAAACTGAGGACTTCGAGGCCTGGATGTCTCATAACTGTAACGTAACCATTACAAACTCACATTATCCGATCTCAACTGAACCTCTCCTACAACAAGGCAGTCCTCCCCTTCTTCCCTGATTCCTTATTTTATTTCCCAAAGAAGCTATCTGAAATGTCTCTGGCTTCACCCCTCTCAGGTGAGGGCCTTGCACTTCACACCTTACTAAAAAAACCAAGACCATTCAATTTGAACTCACTCTTTCCCCATTTTCCTCATCTCCAATTCTCTCCCCTCTTTTTCTCCAATCTGTGACAAAGAGGTGGTTCTTTTCCTTGCCAAGGCCAACTTCTTATCTGTACACCAGCTCTCATCCCCTTCTGCCTTCTCCAAAAGAACACATCCTCAATCATTGCCCATTCCCTCAAATCTTCAGCCTCTTCCTTGCAACTGTGTCCTATCTTGCTGCCTTCAGACGTTCTCAGTCCTCCCCAATTCACAAAAATGTGTATCTAGTCTACCATCTCCTCAAGCCATCACCCTAAACCTCTCTTCCCTTTCTCAGACAAACTCCTGCCCCCATTTCCTTCTGTTTCCCCTTACTCCTCCAAAACTTTGCAATCTGGCTTCTGATCTCATCACTCAACCAAAATAGTTCTCTCCAAAGTGACTAATGATCTTATTGATCTTTTCTTAGTCCTAGTTCTTCTGAATGTATTTGCTGCATTTGATATTGCAGCCTACTGCTTCCTCCTAAGCACTCCCCCTGTCTGAGTCTTTAGATACACTCTTCTCTCCTGGCTTCCCTCCTATCTGCCTGACCACCTCTCCTCTACCTTGGCTGGCTCATCACCCAAAATTACAAGTATTCCCTAAGTTTCTGTCCTAGACCCTCAGGCCCAAAAAGTTCGTGATTATCTTGGACTCCTCATTCTCATTCATCCCGTATATCCACTCGGTTGCATCTCTCACATCCAACTCCTTTGCCCTCCCTCACACAGATATCACTTTACTTTAGGCCTTCACTACTTCTTGCCTAAATTATAACACATCTCCTCACTGGCATCCCTATCCCTACCTCAAGTCTTTCCCCACTCCAGGCTATCCTGCACACTGTCACTAAAGTAATATTCCTTAAGCATAGATCCAACCATGTCATCATTTCCCTATTCCACAAATGCCGATGGCTCCCTAACACATCTAGACAATAAATTATTCTCTTTAGTACTTAAGAGTCCCACACAACAAGGACCCAACCTCTCCCAACTCACTAAATATTATTTCCCCTAATTCTGTGATCATCTCTTTTTCTCAGCCCAGGTGTCATCTTCAAAGCTTTTGGCCTGGCTGCTCTTGCATGCCTGGAAGGGCCCTCCTCCTTACCTCCTCTTCACACAGCAACTTTCTTCCTCCCTGACAGTTTAGGCACCATCTTCCACATGAGCCTTTCCTGAGCCTCCCAACAGCTAGTCTTCTCACTCCCACACTACCTTGTCTTTAATGACTTTGTATATATTTGGATTTATTCACTTTATACTTAGGCTATGGGAATGTGGTTCTTATATATACTTCTTGTCTTTCCTAAGATCTCACAGACAGTGGAGATTGTTTCATTCTTTGTCTTAAATCCCCACTGCCCAGCAAAATTCCTGGCACATAGTTGGTGCTTAATACCTGTAGATGGAATTACTGTCAAATAAGCATAACCAAAGTCACACAGGTAGTAAGAAGAGCTGGAAGTCTTTCCTAGGAGCTCATACTCCAAACCCAGTGATCCTTCCATCAAACCACAAAGACAAAAAAGTCCTGATTTATACATAATTTTATTATTTTTTAAAAATGCTTAAACACTAGGATAAGTTAAACATAATAATTAAGCACTAGAAAAATGACGTAACTACCAATAATGCAACCTATACTAAGTGAATCAGAATATTGAGACCAAAGTGCTTAAAACAAAAAACAAGAGAGTAAAATAATCTGACAATCTAAAGAGCAGAACTTTTTATAGAAGTATTCATAATCTAGATCCTTAATCTAATCTTCCAACTATTGTGCCTATCATACTTGAATTAAGATAAGGAAAAAGGTGAGAAAAAAAATCTTATCAATGCATCACACATTTCTAGGGCCTGTTTACAAAATAAGATATAGTCAATGAATCACAAACCCAATAGCAACAAAAGAGTTCACAAATAAACACACCTGACTGAAATTCAAATGTTGCTGCTGGGATGCTGTGGTCAGTTTTTGCTGACGGTTACTCATAATAGAAGGCTGGTTTAATCTTCCAGGAGCAGATCGACCTTTTCCTAATGGCTGACATGTGGAATCTGGCAATAAAGAAAATATTACAGACTTGGTACATTTCATTCTCTAAGAAAAATCTGAATGGCTTTTAGATTTCTTGGTATTCTGCACAGTTACCCAAAATCCTAAAATTAAGAAAGAAAAAGGCTTTTATGGGCATAATTTTCCAGACCTTACAATGGCATAGGAAACTAGTGGAAAGAAACATACATCAGCAACAAGGCACTTGTTTCAGAAAGAAAATTTGTAGTCCTTTTAAAAAGAACAAGGAAAAAGATCAGAGAGAGAGAAGAGTCTAATTTACCTGTATTTGCCATATGCTCATCTGAATCAAGTCTATTTTCTAGTCTCACTGGAGGTACCACCACAGTACAGACAGCAGGTTTGGTTTCTGTGTCAACAGCTGCTACTGATTCTGTCATTGGAGGGGAGTCATCTACAAATGGACTGGCATGTCCTGAAGAGTCGGAGGTTGGCGAGCCATCCACGGTATCACAGCCACTTTCCTGTTCATCATCTGACATACTAAAACAAAAGGTATTTTTATGAAAATACCTTCTCTAATATTAGCAACAAGCGTAGCCTATATGAAAACTAGGCACCAACCAGAATGCTGAATCCCAAACAGGTTATTCAGCATATGATACGGATTTTGCTTATCATGCAGTCAATTTCTTTACATTATTTTTATAGTAGATCCTTATCAAACAGTTTAATTAATTGGAAGTCTAATTCTCCACATTCTTCCTCCCTTAAAAAGATTACCATCCTCAATTCTTTACCCTTCCATAATATCCAGAAGGTTTCATGGGCTATGTGAACTATGCCTTCAGGGATACCAATAAATATCATGGGAAGATAGATAGCTAATGAGTGAAAATTAGAATGGATTTTTTTTTTGAATGAGCTGCAACCCAAATAATCACATCCATAGATACTATTTCATCTGGCCAGAATGGTTTCTTCCTCTTCTGAACTCCTTAAGTACTTAGTGTATAAGTGTACATACCAATTATTATATTACATCATTACATTACCAATTACTGCAGTATATCACACAGGGCAGTACATATAATTTCATATGTATACTCCTTGTGTCCCTATATAGATTACAATCCAATTTAAAGTGAGGAACCCTTTATACTGTTACAACAACTAACAGTGCCTTGTAAATATAGTATGCACTTAATAAATAAATCTACTAATGGGGTACTGAGAAAAAACAGACAAATGCATAAAAAATAAGGTTGAAATTTGAATTTAAATCTCAGCTGCCACTTAAACACTCATTGTTTTGAGCTGGTCAATTTATTTTACTTAAGTTTCTGAACAGTTTTCAGAGTTAGTGAGTTATGCTGGTTAAGGGGAGGCTCACTGATGCTATTCAGAGTAAGCAGTATTTGTTGAATGAAGCATTAAAAATATGCCTCCACATTCAAGAGGCCTGAGCACAAGAATATTCACAAAGCAATGCCAATCAATCACCACTGTTAAGAAATAAAGCAATTCAAAACCTCTCCCAGGAGATAATGGGGCAATTAATATCTTTCCCTACAAAGAAAGCACTATCTAATCCAGTTTACTTGAGAGAAGTTGTCAGCATAGTAACAGAAAGCCAGTTTGCTGCAGAATTCTTTTCCATCTGTGGTTCACCAGGAAGACTATTTCACAGACCCAGCATCCCTTGCACTTCCCAAGTCTCAGGATTTTTACTACAATTTATTTTGAAGGGGTATGACCTAGGTGCAGGTCTTCTGCTGAGTTTCCTTTACCTGTTCAGTCTCTTGCCAGGAGATGGGCTGGACTGGTCAGAGGAACTGGTGCTTAAGGTGCTATCGGGGCTGCTTAACGAACACATGCGACCAATATTCAAAGTGCTCTGACAAGCTTCACAATCTAAACTACCTTTACAGCTGAAACAGAGGAGAGAACATAGGTCAAAGAGGCTGAAAGTAAAGACTCTTTATTCCCATTACACATTTGGAAATATAGGCAGCCACCCAAGGAAAGTAAGTGATCTCTGAAGGACCTAGAAACTGTGGCATTCATCCTATTAAATGCTTTCTACTGCCTCTGCATTTTTGAGGACCCAGTCCTTTCATATGAAGAATTTCTAACATTATTTATGGCATGGAGGACAAAGAACTAACCTCAGAGTCACGAAGACTAGAGTTTAAATTCTGCCAGCAATACATACTGGCTGTGTGACCCTGGGCAAGTCATTTATCCTCAGAGTGCCCCAGGAAACTCCTTAATTGTAAACTGCAGCAAAGCTGTTGATGGGCATTGACAGCAGTTTCTCACTAGGATCTCCCTTCATCAACAAAATCACAGGTCTGGACCTTCATTAAAGGAAGTTTAAGGGAACAGACTAACTTTACAGTTAACTTTTTCATTAGTTCTAAAATAATGAAATCTGAATTTGGGAAGATGAGCACAGTCAGAGTCCCTTAAGTAACGGTTTTTCTGTATCTACCCCAAAGATCCTGACAGACAAGGAATATCACTGAAACAAAATAACCAGCCTTTCCCCCACACTAGAGGGCACCACCATTCTCTCTAAGGAACATCCTGAAGAACAACAGTAGAAATGCTTGTTTTAGGACACTTACTTTCTAACCGAATGACTTTGTGCTGCATCTTCCTCATCAGTATCACTACTAATAGTGATCACGCTCACTACAGGACTCGGGGTGTCTGTAATGAGGATAGCCTCCCGCTGCTTGTCTGAAGTCGACGAATCAGGGTCCTCTCTCAGGGACGCTTTGCAACCATTTCTTTCTTCTTCTGAGTTATGATTGTCCTGTGTTTCTGTGCAACTAACTCGCTCAACTGCTTTCATATTTATTATCTTCGGAGAAATAAACGCTGAATTGGGGATATTGGTATTCTGCAAAGAATTACTCCTGTAAAGAAAATTAATCATTATTCATTTCTTAGACTCATTTAATGGACATTTTTAAGATATCTTAATAAACAAAATAAAGGGCCATGCATATGATATACATTCACATACAGAGCTTGTCTTTACACAAGTATAAAACATAATCATAATTAATAAAACATAATTAACATAAGTACCAATAATGGTAAAATATTCATGCCCAAATCAAAAGGTCATTTTTGTAGATATATTTTAACGCTCTAAATTACTAATGTAAAGGCAAATAACAGATCAAAAGTGCAATAAAAGCAATCTTACCAAGTGAAAGCATTTATTTCCTCTCTTCCCGGCTCCCATTCCATTAGTTTTACCAAAATACCTCTGAGAAATTAAAAAGGGAGCTGGCTTAGTGTTTGTTTTTAAACAAACGAGATTATTTCTAACACAACATAGGTGGCCCTTTTGTGCACATGCAAAATTGATTCCCCAAATGATTAAGCCACCTAGTCAACAATACTAAATACCAACCTGTTCTGATAGAGTTTATTTTTCTTTGTAGAGGCAGGCTGAGGCCAGACAACATGTGCGATGCCCACACTGATTGGCTGAGGGGCTGAAAGAGTTATCTGATTGGCTAAAAGAGGTTGAGGGATCACTGAATTATAATGACTGCTGTGTGAAATCATTTTCCTGGGGAGAAATTTTAGAAATATTAAATAATTTCTGAAGGAAAATCAATTTTGAAAGTTTAGCAAAAATCTCTCCTTTTTAACTTACCCCCAGTCTCCAAGTCTTTGTGGACCTGCCACAGTCTCAGAAGTCAGTGTTACAGTGGAAGGGCCTACAGGTGCTACTTGCTGCCAGGGGGGTACTAGGATCTGCTGAGTTCGATTAGACCAAGTCTGCTGAATAAATAACCATTCATGAAGCAGCGAGTAATCCCTTATACAAACTTAAAATCTTAAGAAAAAACTAGTAACCAACAAATGTCAAAATCCAATCACTTTACAGAAGTATTCAATCACCATAAACACTAATTTCCACAAGTTTTCATGGTCACAGGGCTAGTCTAGTAGATGGAGATTCATAAGAAAAGGAAAGAAAATAAGTTTAAAATGCTAAACTGACCAACCTGAGAGAGAACACCTGGCCGGATCTGTAATGGCTGAATGGCCGGGGCCTGAGTTACCAGTGGAACTGCATTATCTACCCTTAACGAATAACTGCCAGTTTTAGTAGGGTTTGTAGGAATACCTAAGAAAGAGAAAATCTTCATAAGAACTTATGCTCATAAAAGTACTACAATGAAGAAAAATGAAAACATTTTTAAAATGCCAACTAAATTCAACTGGATGGGATTAATAACCACCATGGTAAGTTGTCTGCACACAAGCTTTTCATACCATTGACAAATGCAATTTGTTAGAAAAGAGGTGTCCACTTATTCAAGCACTTGATTACCAATTTATTTTTCAAACTGATTTATCTCTATTGTTAAAAATCCATGCTGCAAAAAAAGAATTTCATTTTCAGCCCTCAAAAGTTTATCATTTCCATGAAAAGTTAGTTATTAAGACTGCTGCCTTTTTTTTTTTTTTAAGAGCCTTAAGAAGGATCCTGGCACATTGAGTAGATCTCTGCTTCAATTGCATAAAACACGGATAAGAATCAAATAGGATGACAATAATGGTTATGATCTCCACTAGCAAAGGGAGTACCCACACCAGTTAAGATCATGGACTTATTAAAATACTGAAGCATACGGTGTAGTTTTACTTTCCACATTCTTCTGGCTACCATGGAAATGGAAGATTTTTCTAACTACCTCAATGACCCAAACACCAAACACTCTTCTTTCAAAAATAGATATTATTTAGTTGCATTTTCTTACAATTTTACCATTAAAATTGTGACATCAGGATCTTCTTGGTAATGTTATACAGCATTCCTATGTGTTTGTTTTTTAATTTAATGTAATGTAAACAGGAAAGCATTTGGGAAAATGGGGGATATATGTGTTATACCAGAATACTCAAAAGATCTTGTCTGATTGTGTGCCTACCCTACTTCCTTCTTCCTCCTGAAAAATACCTCTAACAAAATTTCCCTTTAAGACATCTGAAAAATGGCAGGAAAACAAGAAAAGACTTTTTCTACTGTTTCTCACATAAAATTGGGATTATAGCCAATATGCCCTAATCCTAAGGAAAGAAGAAACATCAAGAGGCCAGTGATAAAAGTGTCACCTCTTCTCTAATCTAGTGTACAAAGTTAAGCTAGTTTAAAACAAAAAGTACATAAGACACCAACCAATTACATATCAGACAGTAATGAAAAGGGATTTTCTCTTAAGAAACAAAGCGAACAGATGCATGCATGATATCCCAGAATCAAAGATACAAGTAAAGACACTAAAGCTAATCCACAAAACATTATTGTTAATGTCTTAAACACAGCAAATCATTTTGTAAATATTAAGCATCAGAACAATTTTATGTGACAAATAAGTAAATGATCTTCAATTCACAACTATAAGAGACCTTCAGTTACATTTTCTAAGATTGTACAAGATAATAAACTAGAAGAAACACTTCTAGACCTCCAGTTCATCACATAAGTTACTTTCCATATGGACTAACAAGCACATTTCAAAAACAACCAATCCCTGAAAGCAACTTATCATGTGATTTTTCTGGACAGTCTCAACAGCCAAAATGTGTTTTCCTTTTCTGTTAAAGTGTAATCTTGAAAATTTGATTGCACAGAGAAATCACAAATGGTAATCCCAAGGAGCACATTAACACCATATTCCCTTGTGTATTCTCTTCACACAGTCCTATATACTATGGTCTGAGAATATTTTGCCTCTGTAGAACTACTAAGGATTCTGTAAGTATCTCATAAGTAGGTGTGAATTATTTCAAAAAAAATCTATAGATCTGTACTGATCTTCCTTACCGCTTCCAAAAAGCATGTCTTGATCAGCAAATTCTCCAAGAAAGGGAATATAAGCACACCCAGGCACTGTAGGTACATTGCAGCAATGAATAATCTCTTCAGAGAAAAAAGCAGAATTGACTTTGATAAGAGTAACAGGGCAGAGCCAATTATTCTCAAACCCACCATACAAAATCACCAAACCCTAAATTCCAAAATTTATTGCCCACAAGAGAGTTCTTTTGTCAAGGTCACTACGAAGTGTGACTTTCTAGCAAAGAGCAAGATTTCAATTTACTACAAATCTATTAGGTTAGCTAAAATCCTTACTACTGGTTAATTATGTTTGCTTTAATAAGTGCTTAGAAAGTATGATCAGTGCTGTGGTAAAAGAAGAGAACTTTGCTGTAATGCATTTAAATATCTCACAAGTAGTGATTTATAATGTTACTTTTCATAAACAACTGCAAACATTTGTACAAGGAACATGCCCTAAATTCAGATAAACTGTTGAGAAAGATACTAAAATCCATTTGTCACTAAGTAATAACATACTCTTCAATCTTCTATCTTAGTACTTTTTTGCTTTTTTATTACTTTAACTTAAATACACAATAAGAAAAGAAAAAAGAAACACAAAACTTTAATATTGAAACAAGCACAAAATAAGAAAAAGAGCAATTTATGTACACAGCAGAACATGAGAGGATTCAAAATATAAAGCAATGAATTTTCATTTCAAGAAAGTCTACATAGTAAATACTACATGTTGTGTTGAGAACTGTCCATCTTTTCTTTGCTTCCTTGTTAGTTTTCTTTTGTTCTCTGTGTACTTTTTACCTTGTTCTTTTCTCCCCCTTCCTCTCCTACCCAGAAGGCTACACTTAAGCACAGATATATTGATATATAAATATATAGATACACACATACACACGTGTGTATATAGAGACATATACTTCCCTAACAAATTATACTTATCTTTGCTTTTATTTGTGTTTATCTCATTTCCTATCCCTCCTAACTCCTCTACTTTACTTCTACCCACCACCTTGCCCTTCATTTAACCTACCTCCTTCTTCCAAGGATCCCTCCCTTATCCTCCCATTCCCAAAAATCTAAAAACCCTTCTGTATCTCCCACGTTAGCCTATTCCCTCACTTTTACCTCTAAAGATCCATCCATTATTCTCTCCTTCCTCCCTGTCCCCTTAGCCTTTTACTCCTTTCTTGATTTAGAAGACTTTTCTACTCTTCTAGAAATATATGTATTATTTCCTCTTGAACCCATTCCTGATGAAAGTAGGGTTCCAGAACTAACAGCTGGAATTCTTCTGTGTCGGTTCCTCCTTTCACATCTCATTTGTATAAAATAACTACTCATTTTACTTTTTAAAGTCATGTCATATTCAGGTCTACCCCAATCTTTCACACAACATACCCAGTTACTAATAACAACCTTGGACATGCGTTTTACATTTTACACACATAAAAGTTAAACAGTCTGTCCTTATTGAGTCCTTTGTAATTGCTCTTTGAATGTACCTTATATCTCTCTTGGCTCTTGTAGGATAAGTCTTCGATTAAGTTCAGGTTGTGTGTGTGTTTTTTAACAAAGTCCTCAAAGTCTGATAGCTTGTTATATGTTCACTTTTTCCATTTAGGATTATGCTGAGCTTGGCTGGGTTATGATATTTTTGGACAGAACCCCAGTTCTTTTGCTCTTTGCTACGGTGTTCCATGACCCGCGATCTTTTAGCGTCACCACTGCTATGTCTTAATGTGATTCTAATTGTGCCACCACCATATTTAAAGTATTTTTTTCTTGTTGCTCATAATATTTTATCCTTAAGCAACAGGTTTCAAAATTTGACTATAATATTCCTATGGGTTTTCCTCACAAGATCTCTTTCAGGTGGTGATCAGAGGATTTTCTCTATTTTTACTTACCCCTCTTGTAAAAGCTTCAGGACAATTTATTTTAATCATTTCTTATATTACTGTATTAAGATTCTATTTTTGATCATAAGCTTTCAGGTAGTCTATTTTTACATTTTCTCTTCTTGATCTGTTCTCTATATGAGTTTTTCTTTTGAGATGTTTCACATTCTCTTCTATTTTTTCATTCTTTATATTTTGCTTTTTTATTTATTCATCTCCTATAACTTGGCTGGCCTCCCCTTTGCCCAATTCTGATTTTCAAGGAGTTGTTTCTTCTTTAAGATTCTGGATCTCTTTTTTTAATTGGTTGACTTTCTTTTCATAATCTTTTTGCTTTTCTTGGATTGTTCTTATTTTTTTCCTTTAGTTTTTCCTCAACCTCTATCATTTGATTTTTAAAGTTTTTTTTAAGTTCCTCCATGAATTCTTTTTGAGCAGGGGACCATTTGATGTTAGTCTTTAGGGTAAAAGAAGGTTTCTTTGCTTCAGTATCCTCTGAAGATGAACCCTGGTGTTCTCTATTCCCATAGTAACTCTCTATAGTTGGATTCTTTCTCCGTTGCCTGTGCATTTTTTTATTTGTAGTAGCTTAGTTTTTATAATCACCTCTAGTCCTGTGGTGTGGTGAATGGTGCTTCTGGTATCAGATCCTCCTTCTGTTCTCCCCTCTGACCTGGAACTGGAATCAAGCTCTCCAGCCTCCTATAAGTGCCCACAGCCAGTGGCATCTCCCCACCCCACTGCTTCTGCACTTACCAGGCATGTGCTGGTTCCATCTCACCCCTGCTGTGTCTCTGCAGCATAGCTCAGTCTGGGGTTCCTTGTCAGTGTAAGTTCCCTTCATCTTCCTCAGCTCACATGTCCAATATCCCTCACTGTCCAGTTACTGTAGCCTAAAGAACAGCTTCCCAACCCAGCTAATCCCAGGGCTTTCCACTTATTGTTTAAGTGGACCTAGGACCTAGCCTGGAGGTGTTTACTCTTCACAGGGACTAAACCTCATCCTGGGATTTTTCTTCACATCTTCTCTTATTGTCCCAGGAGGGGCCTGGTTCTGGCCCTACTCTTATTTATTTTTACCAGCTCAATATTCACCCTGGGGCACTAGTTCATCTCTTTTGTGGGGGGAAATCTTGAGCTTGGAATTTTCTGACCTGCTCCACCATCTTCTAAGAACCCTCTCTTCATATCTAACTTAATATTCAATACTGAAGAATCAAGGGTGTCATTAACTGAAGATCTCATTATCTGTTCATCAAAACCTAACCAACTTCCACACTTCCCTATTTCTGTTGAGGGACTCCCAATTTTCTAGTTACTTAAATTCTTAACCTTAGAGTTATCCCTGACTTTCCATTTACCCCATGTCTTGTCAGTTGCCAAGTTTTCTCAATCCTACTTCTATAATATCTCTTGCAAGCATCTCTTTCTCTCTCTCCAGAGCCACCTTCTTCCCCTTCACATTTGAGGCCCATCATCTCTAGTGTATGGTACTGCCAGACTAGTAACTGAACTTGCTGCCAAGGTCTACTCATAGATCTTGACCAAGAAAGAACCTCAGAAGCTTTCTAGTCCAAAATGGTCATGTTAGTTCCTTAACTTTTATTTTTTTCATTTAATATTTGTTTTCCTCCTTTCCACCCCACCCCCTTAAAGAAAAAAGCCTTTGTAACACATATGCAGAGCTGATCAAAACAACTTCCCACATTGGTTATGTCCAAAAATTTCAATCTAATTCTGCTTTGAGAGACCTTAACCTCTATGTTAAAAGGTAACTACAATGTTTCATGATCAGTCCTCTAGGGTCAGGATTGGTCATTGCATTGATAAGGGTTCTCAAGTCTTTCCAAGTTGTCTTTATGATGTCCTTGTTGTCACTGTATAAACTTTTCCTGGTTTTGCTCACTTTACTATGTATTAATTGACACAAGTCTTTTTAAGTTTCCTCTATTATTTCTTTCCACACCACTCATACACCATGATTTGGGCAGCCCTCTCCCGGATTTGGTTTCCAGTTCTTTGCTACTACAAAAACAAAGACTATATGTATTTTTGTACACTGACTCCTTTTCCTCTTCCTTTAATCTCTTTGATGTATTTTGCTGTATTTTGTTTTTCATTGCTGTATCAGGGGGTCTGCACCCTTGAGTAACTCTGAGCATGATTTCACACTGCCTTCCAGAACAGCTGGACCAGTTCACAAATCTACTAACAGTGCATCAATATGCCTGGTTTTCAGCTGACCCTGTCATTTTCCATTTTTGTCAACTTTGCCCATCTGATGGGTGTGAGGTAGAACATCATAGTCGTATTAATTTGAATTTATCTAATTACTAGTGATTTAGAATTTCTTTTCACATAGCTATTGACAGCTTCAAGATGATACAAATGAGGCCCAGGCAGATTAAGTGAGTTGCCTGAGGTCACAGGACCCTATGGAGCTGGAAGCAATCTCAGAAGCCACCAAATCCAATCCTCTTCTTTTATAGATAAGAAAATTAAAGGGGAGAGGTCCCATGTCCTGCCCAGGGTCTCCCAGGTATTGTCAGAGGTACTGTTGAACTCAGGTCTTCTGACCCCAGAGTCAGTGCTCTTTCCATTCGACCTCATTAGCTCCACGCTGTCCCCATCCTTCTCCACTCCATCCTCTATTCTAGCAGCTAATCTGGTATTCTGAAAGCCTACATCTGACCTTGTCACCTCTGCTTGGGATTTCCTATGGCCTCTATACACAGTCTTCTGCTTCTCACTTAAAACCCATAAGATATTCCAAGACTTATTTGGCCTACCACCCCCTTTAAAAAAAAATACTCAGTGCTCGAAATCTACTTTCTTTAACCTTTTAACAGCTTTTTAAAAAATTTGTGTCATTTCAAAAATATATATATGTAATAAATGTAATTTTTTTTAAATGATGCATTTTAAATTTAATAGTTTATTGTAAATTTGTGGAGGTTTTCCTGTATGAAATTTTGATGATGCAATATTGCATTATGTAATTGTATAGTATCATACTGGAAACAAGTCATTACATGCACATATTCCTGCTGATTCATGCTGGACTTCCCAACAAGGTGTGACACATGCTCACCTGCCAACACCTGCTTATTAAGACCTGCTGACCACTGATGGATTATAACTTTCATTGTGTGTGTTTATTCAGAAAATAATGTCATCACTATGACTTTACCTCTGTTACACAACAGATGAAACATGTACAACTTTTCAAATTTTTCTTCTCTTCTTTCCATATGCTTCCACTGCCTCCTTATTTTTACTGAACTTCCCCAAGTTGCACTACTGCCCCCCTGGATCATTCTAGCATCTCCCAGCTGGTGGTATCGCCCACTCTGGGAACCTCTACTAGAAACTAGCTCCCACCTGTCTTTGCAGACTACTCTCTCCCCTTACTCCCTCTTCTCTGGAGTTAAATTGGCCTTCTTACTGCTTTCTGAACATGACACTGTCTCTCTCCTCCCTCAGTAGCTTCAAATAGACTGATCACCTGGATCCCTGACCCTCCCACATCTACCACCCCTCCCCACTTGGAATCCCTGAATCACTTAAGAGCTGACTTCGGGAGCCCCTACCTCAGAAAAGTCTTCTCTGATTCTCCTCACTGCTACTCCCAAAGCCACAAAACTACTCTGTACTTAGTGTGTGAGCACCTGCTGCTTCTTCCTGGTAAAACAGCAGGTCTTTGACAGCAGGGGCTTTTTGTCTCTGAGTGCCTGGCACACAGTAGGCATTTGTTAAATACTTGCTGAACAGAACTGCCTTGACCATGCTATGAAGTAAAAGAATAACTCAGGTTCAAGGGGAATGGAAAGTTCAGAAAATTGCCCAAAGGACAAATTCAGAATAACCTTCCAACCATGCTGTATATATTTGTGTGTGTAACCAAATTATTTACATTTTGCTTCCTCCAATTAGTGTGTACATTCCTGGTGAGGGCAGGGACTTTTTTTTTTTTTTTTGCCTCTCTGTATCCTCAGCACTTAGCACCAGGCTTGGCAGCTAGTAAGCACTGAATAAATGTTTGCTGAGGGAGTGAAACTGTGACTGAACTACTCCTGTTTTCTTCAGTGGTCAGCCTCAAATGTTTACAACACTTACCCCAAAAGAAGAGGATCACTTCTGTCTAATGATAATCACATTTAACATTTGTATAGCACTTTAAAGTTAGCAAAACTTTACATACATTATGAAGTTCTAGAGAATCAGGTAATGCTGCTATTATTATCTATCCCTAAAATCCTGTTGGGTTCAGAAGTCTTCATTTCTCCTTGGTGGGAAAGAGCACATTAGTCCAGATGTCCTTACAAGCCTTCTCCCCCTACAACTTGTCTGTCCTTTAAAGTAAACCCAGAGATTTAAGTTTTGTCATCCATTCTATTTCAAAAGAGTTTTTGTGCACCATTCAACCTATGAACAGTTTGATTAATATCAGGTAAAATCCCTGCCCTTTCTCTGTCCTCTGTGACCTACATTTTATCACTTATAAACCATCTTAAAAGCTAAAGAGTATTTGCCAAACACTTTAAAAAAAAATCTGTATTATACATAACCTCTGGAGTTAGGATAAAATAGTATTGATATAGTTTCTAAACTTCTCAAGTTTCTAGGGGGTAAGATGCAAATAAAATTTTTGCTCTGATTTTTATTAATAACTTAATTATGAAAACATTAGAACCAAGGGCAGAGATACTACAGTATCATACAGATACTACAGTATTATAATAAACACCTTTACTACAAAAAACTAACCCATTTCTTGAGTGAAAATAATTAAAAATGGAAAACGCTTTTTCACAGAAGCAGTGACATTCATGAGTTTTGTGACTGTTGGTGATAGCTCAAGAAAACAATCGCATATGCTAAGGATCACACCATTCAGAGATGTTTTAAGCTGGATTTTTTACAAGTGTTTCACAGTCGAGAGGCAACAGGACCCACAGGATAGCAAGCTGGACTCAGAGCCAAAAAGATCCAGCTTGAAGTACTACTTCAGATGCCTACTAGCTAAATGACTGACCCCACATAAGTCACTTGACTTCTTAGTGAGCTATTTAACTCTCTAGCCTACAAGGCGCAGACAAGAGGCCAGCCTGAAAGTTTCCTTACCTGGAATTCCACTCCCCATATAAATAGAATCAAAGTTCCCATCCTTATGCCTCTCCCTAGAATCACGTACCTAGGGATCTTAGGGATTATCCAGTCAGTCCAACTTGCTAATTTTAGAGAAGCATTCTTTTGGAGCAAAACCAAGACCAAAAACCCAGGCCTCCTGAATCTTGGTTCAATGCTCTTTTCTCTATAGCACACTGCTTCTATATTACTTTAAAATATAACAAAATAGTCTGAAAGGATACTACCAAAAAGGGAGGACCTGAGAATAGGAGAGACTCATTCTAGGTCCCACTCTTCATATAGTCTTCAAGTTTTCTGCTGCCACCACTGAATAATTTAAAGAGATCCACAGGCTTGGGGGTTGAGAGATGGTTTGAAACTCACTCAGAACTCCACTGTACCTCCAGGGGACTCAAAGACACAATGTTAACTCTAAGAAACAATCTAAACCAAAAGACTGACATCACGCAGAGAGGCAAATCTTGTGCCAGTAAGTTATGGGCTTCTAACAGCACTTCTAACGTACTTCAAGGCTCCCAAACCTCTGGAATCAAAAAGGTTGTACCACACTACATAGCTTTAGCTCTAATAACACATAAATAGGCAAAACTTAAAAATTCTAAACTTCAAGGTAAAAATTTACATTGAAAGCATGAAAATATGTCAGGTTTCTCCTGGACGCTCAGAGTAATACCTTAAAAGGTAGATTCAAAACTCCCAGATTTAACTAATGATGCATACTTAAGTTTTTCTTTATAAAATCAGCATTTATCCAGGTATCCAATAAGCTTAACTGCTTGAAGTTATGAGAAAGTATAGTTCAATTCTTATGTTCAACTAAAAATGATGAAGAAAAATCAGATTTAAGATTATCTCAAACCATGTATTGCCATAAATGCTCTTTTTGCCACCTGTGACAAATTTAACAGTGCATAATCATGCTTGCTAACAATTACAAAATTAAAAGATATTTTAAGTTGGATTTTAGGCAGACATTTCATAACTTAGGGTGGCATCATAATGAAACATTTTATAAACTGCAGTGCAGCACATAAAAATTTAGCACACTTCTTCTCAGAAAGAGTTACATGGAAATATAATCACATCTAACCTGAACAAAGAAGTGGTGTAATTTTACTAGTGGAAGACTGCCTTTAATACACCTTTATTTATTACAGTTAAAACAGTGAAAAACCATGGAAACTTGATTATGCAAGTACTAGAATTGGTTGCTTGTCCTTCATTCTCTAAAAGGATCAATGACATCATTACATGGGGGTGAAAGTACAGCATGCCCAACTGTGGCTGATCAGACCAATATGAGCTCAGAGGCTCTACCACAAGTTAGGCACAAACAGTTCATATGAACATCTGGAGTGTAGATGTCTCTAAATTTACCCATCTCACACATTTCTCAAGTACTAGGATATTTGGTGGTTAAAGCCAAGCAATTTAGAACTGTCTTGTGAATAAAGTCAATTAAAGTGAAGTAGCTTAGCAAGTTCTGAGCTTCAGACAAACCAATTCACATCCTTACACTGAAATGCTTGTAGTCCAAATAATGTAATTCATTGCACATTGTTTTAATAAGGTAAGAAACAGTACAAAAGTAGTACCAATTAGAGAAATAATCTCCAATTAAAATTACCTGTTCTTTGCCTTTAAATATAAAAAGCCAATCAACTAGATTGTAAATATAAATGAAGTGTAAATATAAATGAAGGACTGTGAAAAAAATTATTCCATTTAAAAAAAATTTGTCAAATAATTTTTTTCTATTACTAAGAAACTATATGGACAAACCTCCTCCTGACTAAAATTCTAAAGCATAGATCATCCATCAAAATATTGAAGATCTATTTTATAAGTATGGGTACTTAATGCAAAATTTATGGCTCCCTAAAAATTAATAAGTGGTCTTCTAGAGTTGCTCTGGCTGAAAACTGATCATCTTGCTACCAATCTGGAAATAATCCTCTGCAAAATTAGCTAGGGTAAGTACTTGGAAAACAAAAGCAGAGTTGACTGCTGGGCCTTCAAGAATCCCTGCACTATAAGGAGGTAGGCAAGAGGTAGGATTCTGCTGGACAGTACCAATGAATGATACCATATACAAATTTGAAAACCTAAAGCAATGATTCTCAGAACACACATGACTTTCAAGTAGCACGTAACTCTGCCAAAGTAGGGGGCAGCTAGGTGGTGCAGTGGATAGGGCACCAGTGCAGGAGTCAGGAGGACCTGAGTTCAAATTTCACCTCAGACACTTGACACTCACTAGCTGTGTGACCTTGGGCAAGTCACTTAACCCCAATTGCCTCATCCTGGGTCATCTCCAGTCATCCTGATGCATATCTGGTCCCTGGATTCAGATGGCTCTGGAGGAGAAGTGAGGCTGGTGACCTGCACAGCCCTCCCTCACTCAAAACAAAGTCAAGTGCAAGTCATGTCATTATTTCTCTGATGGCATGGTCTTCTTCGGCAATGAAGAATGAACACACACAACTCTGCCAAACTACCCGCAAGCTCTTCCAGACCGCTAATTTCTATATAAGCACACTACTTGTGGCAACAGATTCTTCAAAGTATACCGAAGACATGGCATTTTTGGTTAATGGTGACTATAAATATAGTTTCAGGGTCAGGTAACTGAGCACTAAAACCCAGAAGCTATAAAAAACAGAAAACAAAATTCAAAGACATCTACACCTAGAAATTATGGAATATAGCCATAAGCCAAAACAAGAAACACAATTTAAGAGAACAATACCTTGAATTGCTGGTGGGCAGATAATCAATGTCTGCTGGGTGGTCCCAGTCTGCACAGGCACTCCATGGTGCATAACTGAATGGGCAGATGTGGTTAATGCCTGAAATAATCAGAGTGAAATGGCTTTGCTCAAATCAATGTTTCCATAGTCATATACATACAATATTTTAAAAAATCACACTATTTCCCAAGAGTGCAATTCCTATGGAGTGATAAAATGTACCTAGTAGTTAGCATAACAGAGGCTGATAAAACCCAAAATCAGAAGGTTAGATTCTAAATAAACTAGAAAAAAAAATTGGGAGAAGCATAGGGAAGTGCTTTAGGAAAATAAAGGCATGAAATTTCTATATATTCCTAAATCTAAATTTGAATAACTTAAAAAGGGTATATAAATACAAATTCTTAAATATTTATTCTTACCTGACTTCTTAATGTGCCTATTTTGGTGAAATTTGCAGTCAGATTAGCAGCACTGCCTGAGGCAACTGGTCTCATAAGTGAAGTTTTATTGCGATTATTTGTGTCATATGAGTTTGAGTGAGATTTGCAAACATCCATAATATGAAAACAAGATTTTACACTGCAAAATAGAAAAGTAACTATAAGTACCATCGAATGCATAGTATTTAAAAATAAACATACAATAATACATAAAGAGTTCTCAAAAGAATAAGAAAAAAAATAGAAAGCTCACATGCAAAGAGAGACCCAGTAAGAATGTACAAGGGATATTGTTAGTTTCCAAAACAAAAACAAAAAACATTCATTAGAAAATACAATAGAAGATTTTAAAAGTCAATAAAAGCAATTTTATTACTGTAATCTTTTTGAACATAGTAAAATAGTAGTAATAACTATTTTGCATCCAATATTGTTTCCCTAGAAAAAGAATTGTTCCTGAATTTCTAGACATCTGTCTGAAACAACTGTCTGGTGTATGTGGGTATCTTACTATTTTTAAGACTTCTCAATAAAGAAAGGCAGTATCTGGTAGTGGATAGAGTCGGGCCTTAGACTCAGGAAAACCTGCCTTCCAGACCCATTTCTGAAACATAGGTATGTACAATCCAGGGTAAGTCAACCTCTCAGTGCCTCAAGCAAAACTAAGTCAAAGATGTTCATTTGCAGAGGGGGAATTTCCTGGGAATTTCCTCACAAGGAAATACCTGCAACAATGAAATCCTAAAATGAACCTTCTCCCCCCAACTCACCCACCCCCAGCCACCCCCAGCCACCCCCAAGCTCTAAGATGCAAAAGACTGACATTTTATGGAGTTTTTCATCTGGGCTGCCTGTCTTCAGCCCATTCACCGCTCCTTTTTTTTGTTTTGTTTTTTTTAACGTAGCAGACGAGTGTTATGGTCATTTAAAGGCACAGTTATTCCATAGGGTCCCATTCTGTGCATCTTCACACCTTCTCATACTTCCAGCTCCCTCATTAGGGAGGGCCAAGATGGAAGAAAAGGAAAGAGACCAGGAGGACTTGACACTAACTGGTGTCACTGGCACCCAGGAAAATCCAGTTAAAATCATCAACCAACATACTTCATCAAACAACTGTCATTCTTCCATTCTTGTTATGTAACAAAAATGAAAACACACACGTATATGAAAACATGTGTGTTTATGCATGCATACATATGTGTATACGTATATGTGTAATTTGGGGTCTAATTACTTGTATGATCTTAGAAAATGACAGAATCATAGAGCTAGAAGGATCCTTGGACATCATCTAATCCTAAGGTTGGCAGATGATGGCCTGAGGACCAAATCTAGCTCACCACCTATTTTGTATGGCCTGAGAACAAAGAATAGTTTTACATTTTTAAATACAAAATTGCTGACCTCTAACCTAGTCCTATCCCTTCAATTTATAAATGAGGAACATGAGATAAGTGACAGACCAAATATTACACAATTAAATTAGCAGCAAGAGCCAGAATCAGACACCAGATTTTTTTAAATCACAAAACTCAGAGCTCTATCCACTACACTTACAAAGGTACTTAAAGAAATTAAGGTTCAGAGAGGGTTATTCAACAAATGTGGAGTTTAGAATAGATGACTACTGTCATTTTCTAGAAAAATGTCATATTTTCCCCAGAAATATATCAAAAATACATTTGTATAGAACATACTGGTTGCTATGAGGGAAATCTAGAAGATGTTTCATGTTAACAAAAGCATGGTTTAATGTTTCAACTGGAGTGATTCTCAAATCAGCATCAATCAGCAACATTTTCTTCAACAGACTAACAAATTCTCTTCTATCAGCTTTCTCTGCCAAAAGATCAATTCCTTCTAAATCCATCACTGTGTTCACCTGAAAAACCAGAATTTCAAATAAAAAAACAGAGAAGGGAAAATACATTTACACTAGAATAAGAAATTGAATAAAGTATATTATGAAGGTTTAAAAATGGAAGAGAACACAAAGCACAATGACACCTTCAGATTAAGGGGCACAAAGTCTATTCCAGCGCCACAAAGGATTCATGACAGGTGCTTCAGAGCAACGTCCTACTCTCTATATTCCCCATACTCCTAACTCACATCCCACACACCCCCAGGCAGGTCAGGCTGGTTTTTCCTTAAAAGGTATTGAGATCTTTCTCAAGAGTTGGCTAGTTCCAGGGACCAAGGGCTCAGGTGGTTCCTTTATGATCATATCCTCACTTCCTGAATACAAAGCAGGAAGGAACTGGAGGGGCTCTCAGATGCTTGGCTGGTGGACTGCGACAGGAACTTTGTTCAGCTGAATCAACTCAAGGAGTTCTCAATAACTCTCCTTGTTGAACATCCTTTTCCTGCTATGAGTAAGTAAATCTCACTTTGTTAACTCTTGAATGAACTATGAATGTCTCATTTTGTTTCAATATGGAGCCTAAACTACCAGGGGACTGGCCTGAGTCAGACCCAGAAGAGCATGTAACAAAAAAATGAAGCCCTAAATTAATATTTTTTTTTTCAAATAGCAATCTAAGCAGCATGACAGCAAGTAACTTTAACTGAAAAACAGAGTATCTAACTTCTAAGTTTGAGAAGCAAAGTTGCAACTTCATTTTTTAAAGCAACCAAAACCAATTAGATTTTGATTGGTTAGGGTGGACAAATTTATTCAAAGCTACCAAGGACTTCAAATTTAAACCAAAAGAATGATGAATGTATTTTGCCATACTGGGCATTTAAAGACCATCATTTTAAGTACATAAGGCTGACAAAGATCACTGTACTCACATGCACTATGTCATCCAAACTGTTGAAAATATACTTTCTGGCTTCTTTAGACTTCATTCCTGTCTCTGCCTCATGCTCTTCAAGAGTCTTATTCAATAAATAAAAATAACAGTTTTATTTCATTTTCTTAAAGCATAAACATTAAAATATTTTAAGTATATTAAGGCAATGGAAATTCAAAATAGCATATAGTAATTAGCAATAATGTATAATATTAAGATTAAAAGTAGAATGAATGGGGAAAAACTTTCAAATGCTATAGAATTACATAAACACAAAGATTAAGAATGTGCAATTCTGAAGTCAATGATTACTTACAAAACACCAACTGACTTCACAAGAACAAGGTAAGTTACATGAGTTTGAGTTTTTTATATACATATATATGTATGTGTGTACACACACATACACACACACAGAGCAGCTCCAATCTTTGTCCTCCACTCTCAATCATTAAAAATTTTTATAAGAAAAGCATATAATCAAAAAAATTACAAATACAAAATTATAAATGTGCACCAAGGGGAAAAAGACCAGTGACTCCATTATTAGGTTAGAGAAAGGGCTGATTCTTAGTGGATAAAGAAAAGGGAGAGGGGAGGGAGATAATTCAGGCCTGAAAAGAAAACTGAAATTTTAAAAAACCAGAAGGAGAGAAAAAATTCCATTTAAATCAACTACAAAATGGTATAAAATACTTGAGAGTCATTTTACCAAGGCACAGTCTGGACAAATTTGACTACAACTATAAAACACCCTTTACAGAAATAGAGGAAGACTTAAATTAGAAAAAAGGAGAGGATAAGGAGAAAGAAATGGAAAGGAAGAGGGAGAGGGAATAGGCTGAGTTAAACTGGGAAGGTTTCTTAAATTGGAACAGATGCAGTAGGGGGAAAAAAGTACAGGAGAAGCAAAGGGTAGTTTAAGCAAAGAATTTTCTTAAGATTTTTATTCATTACCTTTAATCTCCAACCAGAATGTGAAATATCTGTTTCTCTACAAAAGAATCTTGTAGATTTTGTCCCCACATTTAACAACTGTTCTCCTGGTAAACCTTGAGTCTGTGAAATGTAACGAATCTGAAAAACAAACAAAAAATTTCTTAATTAAGATTCAACTTTGAATCTTGCATCAAGGTTTGTGATCTCATTAGTGTGGGTATTCCCTTCTACCAACAAATCATGATCCCTGTACAACTTAGCAAATGTTCAAGAGTTACTGTGGCCAAATAATCATCACCCTCCTCCAACTTGGCAGTGAGTCTCTTTGAGCTTACCCTAGGATGGTGCTCAAACAACAAAACTAGTCAAAGTTACTGGGCTAACATCTGAAGCCTTTCCAGCTTGGTAAGACCTTTCAGAGCTAACATTCCACTAGCATAACCTTTGAAAATACAGGAAATACTCTGTAGTATATAAAAATATCCATTTAAAACTGAGCTATTAAGAAACTACTGTAGAAGAAATTACTGAGAAGACAACTGGAAGTAAAAATTCGTAGAAGTAGATTGGGTAAGACTTGGCAAGTGACTGGATTAAGATTGGAGGGCGAATAGTTAGGGAAGAAAAGCTCAAGATGACTTGCAAACCTCAGTGACTACAAAAATGGCATGCTCAACACAAAAAGGAAAATGTAGAGGCTAAATATTACTCAGATTTGAAGAATTATTACTATTTAAATAGGCCAAAAAACAAACATATGGAATTCAATTCAGCTGTAACTTCTCTCTGTAACTAAATATCAGGCAAACTGAGGGTACAATGTATCACCTTCCCCCCCCCCCCCCCCCCCCGCCTGCCTTCAATGAAGGAGGTATTGAATAAATACTGGTCAAGAGAAAGGCAATAGATCAGAGATCATGAGAACTAGAGGTGAAACTAGCCTTCACTGTGCCACTAACCTGCTGTGGGACTATGGAACAAAACTACTTGTCTACTCGGCTCCAGTTTCTTCATCTATAAAATGAGAGGACTGAGCTGAACAATTTGGAAGAGCCCTCTTAGGTCACATCCTCTAGAAATTCTCTACCAGAAGAACAGAAAACAAAGACATCTATTGTACACACAACTCCTGAAGAGAATTCACTGTGGTCATACTGACTTAACACTGATAGACTAGCTAAGACATCACAGCTTTTTTCGTTTATTTCTTTTTCTATCATGCAAATTCTTTGAAATTATCTTTACCATAATTATATTTACCCTCTTAAAATACCAAACAGCTCAAAACTTCTTTGCTACATAATAAGAGAATAATGACTAAAGATGCAATAAAAACTATAATGTTAGACTAGATGCTAAATTATTCCCTGTCACTGCAGTTGCTTTTATCAATAATTCCTTTATAACAAAACAGAAAGCCTTTCCTAAACACTTGAGTTATTATTATCTCTCCTTCTTCCCTCCTCTAGTGACATGATTTGTGTTCATTTAGTGAAATATAAGTGCCTTGAGGGCAAAGACTGTTTTCTTTTGTGCCTTTGGGCTTAGACAGAAAGTAGCACACACTTAATAAATGTTTACTGAGTTGAATACCAGGAAATAATATATATTATCTTCAACATTATTACCTGGTACTGAAAAAATATGAACTTTTTTCTTTAAAAAGATTAAAAACAGGCCAAAAATTATTGGAAAGGATATGACTTTCTCTTCAATTTAAGTTTAGACCAATCTATACAATATTTTAAACTCCATCAGAAATTTAAGGGGTCAAAATACCAATATTTACTGAATGTATGCTTTTTTAAAATATTGTTTATTAATTTGTTTTCAGTTTTGAACAATCACTTCTATAAGAATTAAATTTTCTCCTCTTCCTTCCCCAAGATGGCATTCAATCTTACGTGGGTTTACACATACATTCTTATTAAACACATTTTCACATTAGTCATGGTGCATAGAAGAATTAAAACGAGTGGGAGAAACCATCAGAAAAACCAAAACAAAACAGAACACAAGAAAAAATAGTCTGCTTCATTCTGCGTTTCAATTCCATAGTTCTTTCTCTGGATATGGCTGGCATTATGCATCATGAGTCCTTCGGAAATGTTTTAGATCCTTGTATTGCTGTGAAGGGATAAGTCTATCAGAAACGGTCCTCGCACACTGTGGCTGTTACTGTGTACAATGTTCTCCTGGTTCTGCTCATTTTACTCAGCATCAGTTCATATAAGTCTTTCCAGGTTTTTCTGAAGTCTGCCTGTTCATCATTTCTTAGCACAATATATATTATTCCATTACATTCATATACCACAATTTGTTCAGTCATTCCCCAACTAATGGGCATTCCCTCAATTTCCAGTTCTTGGCCACCACAAAAAGAGCTGCTATAAATGTTTTTGTATATGTGGGTCATTTTCCCACTTTTATGATCTTGTTGGAATATAGCCCTAGAAGCGATATTATTGTGAGTGGATGCTTCTAAAGAAAGGCATTACTTGTTTTTATTGTCTAAATTTTTAAAATTCTGAACTTAAAAGTCAAATAAAATAAGCATTTTGATACACAAAAAGAAAAAGAGAACTGTTCACTAAAGTGTAATGACTACTACATACAGCTTGTTTTTATTTTTAAACAAATAACAAACTTCACAAGTAACTTTCAAAGCTGTTCATATTACCTATTGATTCTTCCTAGCCTCCCTACAGTTGATTTGTGCATTATTTTTCTCAAGTGTTTATAATGAGCCTCTTTTCTTGCTTTTTAGCTACTCTGTTCCTAGACCCAGTCTGACACCCAGTCACTCCACATTAAAAAGGAAAAAAAGAAAAAGAAAGCCCTTGAAACAAATATACAAAGTTAAGCAATCCACTAGGGAAGTGCCTGAAAATGTGTATTATCAAGCATCCTGAGTTCATCACTTGTCAGGAGGTAAGGAGCATGCTGCTTCATCATCAGTCCTCTGAAAGAGCGGTTAGTCAATGCATTGATCAGAGTTCTCAGGTCTTTCAAAGCAATTAAAAAAAAATAACGTTCCTAGAGCAATCATTCTCTTAGTTTTACTCATTTCACTCTGAGTCAATTCATCAATTACTTTTAATGGTATGAAGGTTTTTCTGATGTTATTTGTCATCTTGGAACCAAATGCTATAAACAGAAGCATTAAGTTTGTACAACACCACTGAGACAGTGTGACTGCCTGTCTGGACCGATAAAATGCTGGAAGGAATTTCCTTAGTGACGTTCTGTAAGACAGATCAGATTACACTATTCTTTACACCTTTTCCATTATTTCTAAGAATCTGTGCAATGCTTTTTTTTGATTATATAATGTTATAAAATCATAAATAAAAGAGGTTGCATAAATCTACTGAAAAATATTCAAAAGTCAAGAGGAATCAAAGAGATTGAAATTCTACTTGAGTAAAAGCAAAGATGGCAAGTTCACGCTTATCCAATTTGCACAAGACACAAAGCTAGTTCTAGTGGTCTTAACAAAGATGGTGGATGAGAGAAGAAGGATCCAAAAATATCTTAATAGGTTGGAATGAGAGACTATTATTTAATAAAGTGATATTTAGTAGGGACAAATGTAAAGTCTTATACTTTAAAGTAAAAAAAAAAAAGAACTTCGGTTTCCTCATTTGTAGAAGATGATAATCCTGGTGGTTGTCATCCTCACATGGCTGTGAAGTTTCATGCAGATAAATACTTTGTAAACATAAAGAGCTGTATTAAATGTGGATAATTATTGCCTAGGTATTCTGACTCTAAGTTCCTTTTTTCTTTCTACTGTATCACATTTGTAGGTAACAGTAGCACAGTGTGGTTTAAAAAGCAGCCCTACCACACGGACTCCTTCTTAGCCTTGGATGGCCTGGGATCTCCAGGTTTTTCCATGCCACAATTGTAAACAATGATTTGAATCTGAATGTTACAAAGAGTATGTGGAATGGTCAATACCAAGGCATGGAAAAAGGAAATGGGAGTGTCATGTGTGAGGAACAAAGACAAAAAGTCAGTTTGGCTGGATGAGACAGTGCAGTAGAAGGAATAATATCAAATGAGTCTGGAAAGATAAATTTGGGCCAGGCTGCACAGGAATTTAAAAGCTAAAAAGAACAATTTATATTTTATCCTAGAGACAACAGGAAGCTACTAGAGTGGACTGAGTAGGCAAGTCACATGGTCTGAGATGCATCTGGGAAAAAATCATCGTGACAACTGAGTGTAGAATGGACTGGAGTGGTGACAGACTTAAGAAAGGGAGACCAACAAGGAGGCCAGTGCAATAATATAAGCCAAAAGTGAGGAAGGTCTAAGCTAAGGCGGTAGTTTTGTAAATGGAGAAGAAAGGTCAGATGCAAGAGATGTTTTGGAGTAAAAACGTCCAGATTTGGCAACTGCCTGGCTATGAAATGTAAGGGAGAATGAGGAGTCAAAGATAATGCAGAGGCTTCACACTCAAGGGATGGGAGGATGGTGATACCTTTGACAGAAACAGAAAAGTCAGGAAGGGAGAAAGAAGCGATCTAGGATTCTATCATTCCTACAAGTAACAAACAAAGTAAGAAAAAAAGTCACATTTCATATACCAAATATAGCTGCCTCTACCTGGATTCCAAATTTAAAAGTAAAAGATGGAGCAGACATTACCAAAGTAATAAGTCTTCAGAAAAGAAATCTGGAAAAGGATGTGTTAGTGAACAACAAACTTAATGAGTCAACAGTATGACACGGTAACCAAAAAAGTCAAATCCAACTTGAAGAGTACATTAAGAGAAACTTAGCATATAGGGCAAAGGATGCCATAGTCTTGCTTCACTTTGACCTTGTCAAATCACATCAGGAAGCAGAAATGGGCACTGGGGAGAAGGAGTATGACATTTTAAAAAGGACATTAATAAAACAGGAAGATAAATAAGATGGCAAAGGGCCTCAATATCATACAATATGTACCTCACTAGAAGAAACTTGGGGTGGTTAGCATGGAAAGGAAAAGACTTAGGTAAGACTTGCCCATGGCCCCCTAGTCAAAGTGACAGAGATAGAAACTGAACCCAATCTCTCCTAACTGAAGGTCTGGAGTAAGGGTTTGAGTTTTTTAAATATCCTTGGAAGTACCTAAAACTCTATCTATAATTGCAAGTGATACACACATCAGCTAAATTAAATTGGTTCAGATGTGAACCAATGTGTTCAGATGTGGCTTTCTAACATGACAACACAAAAAAAAAAGAAAAGAGAAGGGAATGGGAAAGGAAAAAGGAAAGGGAAAACAGTCATCATTTAACAACAAATATTTTTAAAATATAGAGAGCAAAGCCAAGATGGTAGAGGAAAAGCAGAAACTCACCTAAGTTCTCTCAAATTTCTTTCCAAACAACTTTTAAAAAGTTTAAATCTTCCAGCCCAAGACAATTTGGAATAGTAGCAGGAAAGGCCTCTCTCACTAGGGTGGTGGTCACACCTTGGGGGTGGCTACAAGAGGGGAGTGGTAGCTTCTATAACTCTCAACCCATAGACGGTAAGGGAGTTAAACAACTAATCAGAAGGAAATTACAGGAGACCCTTGTTAGCACTAGGTGCAGAACTCTGTTGTACTGCCCATACTCAGTTTCAGATCAAGGTCTGAGGGTGAGGAACAGTGCTAGCATACTTGTGCTTGCAGCCACAGGAGAGTGGAAACCCTGGTCACAGTTCCACGGTAGACAAGAGCACTTATGGTTATTCACAAGGAAGCAGGGGTCCTAGTCTCAGGTCCAAGGCAAAAAGGAGTATTGACTCTTGAGACCACAGGAGAACAGGAGCCTAAGTCACAATTCCAGGGTCATAAGAAGCAAAAGCTCTTGTGGCCACAGGGGAACAGGGGCCCTGGGCACAATTCTAGGGTGAAGAGGAGTGCCTATGGTCACTCACAGAGCAGAGCACAGGTCAGGAAAGCAGTGATCACATCTCTTCTTAGATCACATCATCATGGCAGAGCCAAAAACTTACAGGTCCCCAGAATTATCTCTGAAAACAGCTGCACAAAAAACCTGAATCTTGAGACAGTGCCCCCTTCACCTTAGGAGCAGAGACGAACTTTAACATCAAGTTAAAGTCAAGAAATAGGCTGAAAAATGAGCAAGCAACAAATATGAGCAAACAAACAAGAACCTGACCATAGAAAGTTACTATGGTGACAGGGAAAAAATCAAGACAAACTCAGAAGACAAGGAAGTGTCATGAAAAGCTTCAAAAAGAAATATGAATTGGTCACAAGCCCAAAATGAATTCCTGAAAGAGCTCAAAAAAGGATTTTAAAAATCAAGTTCAAAAAGTAGAAGAAAAACTGTGAAAAGAAATGAGATTGATGCAAGAAAATTATGAAGAAATGTAATAGCTGCTAAAAAAGAGGAAAAAATACTGAAGAAAATAACACCTTAAAGAACTGGTCAAATGGCAAAAGAGGTACAAAAATCTACCAAAGAGAATAACTCCCTAAAAAGCAGAATTGGGCAAATGGAAAAGGAGGTACAAAAGCTGAGGAAAATAATCCCTTAAAAATCAAAAATTAGAATTGGGTAAGTGGAATCTAATGACTCCATGAGACATCAAGAAACTTAAACAAAATCAAAAGAATGAAAAAGTACAAGAAAATATAAAATATCTCATTAAAAAAGCAACTAACCAGGAAAATAAATCTAGAAAAGGTAACTGAAGAATTATTGAACTACCTGATTTTTTTTTTTTAAAAAGAGCATAGACATAATATTTCAACAAATTATCAAGGAAAACTGCCCTGGTGTCCTAGAATTAGAAAAATAAAAATTGAAAGAATTCACCAATCACCTCCTGAAAGAGATCCCAAAATGAAAACTCCCAGGAATATTATAGCCAAATTCCTGAGTTGCCAGGTCAAAGTGAAAATTATTCCAAGTAGCCAGTTCATATAGCCACAGTCAGGATAACACAAGATTTAGCAGTTTCTACATTTAAGGATTGGGGGCTTGAAATAGAATATTCCACAGGGCAAAGGAGCTAGGATTACAACCTAGAACCACCTACCCAACAAAAATAAGTATAATACTTCAGGGGGGTAAATGGACATTTAGTGAAACAGAGGACTTTCAAACACTCCTGATGAAAAGACCAGAACTGAATAGAAAATGTGACTTTCAAATATAAGACTCAAGAAAAGCATAAAAGGGTAGACATGAAAAGAGAAATCATATGGGATTCAATAAAGTTAAACAGTTTACATTCCTAGATGGGAAGATAATACTTGTAACTCCTAAGAACTTCATTACTATTAGGGCATTTAAATGAGTATACATAGACAGAGGGCATGAGTGTAAGCTGATTATGATGGAATGAGTTCAAAAAAATAATATTAAGGGGTAGGAAAGAGGGATGCACTGGGAGAAGGGGGAAAGGAGAGGTAGACTGGGGTATAATATATCATATAAAAAGAGGTACAAGAGGAGGAGTTTTTACAGTGGAGGGAAAGGAAAGGGTAACACTTGAACATTCTCATCAGGACTGGCTCAAAGAGGGAATAATATACACACTCAGTTTGGTATACAAATCTACCTTGCCCTACAGGGAAATAGGATGGAAGGAGATTAAGAGAAGGTGGGGGCAGAGAGAGACTGATAGAAGGAAGGGCAGACTGAGGGAGATGGTGGTCAGGAGCAAAAGAAGAGACAGTAAAAGGAGAAAGGAAGAGAAAGAAGGATAAACAGAGGGAAAATAGGATGGAGGGAAATATAGTTAGTAATTGTAACTGAGAGCGAATGGTATAAATTCACCCATAAAACAGAAGCAGATAGCAGAATGGATTAAAAACCAGAATCCTACAATGTGTTGTTTACTAGAAACGCAGAAGTAAAGGTAAGGGGCTTAAAGCAGAATCTATTATACTTCAGATGAAACTAAAAAAAATTCTCTAGTGCTGACATCAGGACCTAAGCTTTAATAGCTTTGTCCATGAAGACGTTGTATAGCATTATCAATATGAATATCCAAAATACTAGTACATAAGGTTTTCTATCTTAATTTTCTAATTCCTGGAATTTGCTGATTTATTTCAGAAGACTCCCAAGGTGGAAAAAAAAAAATGCATGTGAAAGATTAGGTATTTTTTTTTCCTGGAAAAATTTTTAAAATCCTGTTCTACTGATCTTGTTTTACATCACCTTCATATGGAAGAAATATATTCACATGGGAAAGACATTTTTCCCTTATTCTGTGAACTATGCCTTGATAATTGATATTTTTAAAAGAGAAAAAAAGCTGTTCAGCAGAATCAACCAATATATCGACCATGTCTGATAGTTAGGAGTACACATCTGTGTATTATTTAAAATTTTATATTTAAATGTGTTGGCAAAAATCTTCACAGTTCTACTACCTGGTCATACTCCAATGCTCCTGGGTATAGTGGCCATCCAAGGAATAACTCAGCAATCACACAACCCAGCGACCACATGTCTATGGCTTCACAAAATGGCAACCCCAATATGATCTCTGGAGCTCTGAAAGTCAAACAAAGTACATTTGATGAACTTACTAAATTAAAACCAAAATCCAAAATAACTGTTTAACAGTTTTGTTACTTTAAAATGACTTTAAGTAAAATATCCACTGATAAGAGAAAATGTTTTACCTCTTTCTATTTAAAAAATGATAAATATGGTGTTTCATCTGTTGTTTCTTGAGATTCTCTTATGCTCTAAGAAAGGGCCTTTGTAAACCTGAATGTCAGAATTCCCTTGAACACATATCTAAAACCAAAGGTATCTGATACTCCAAAGTATCTGTCAGACTCTGCAGCTCTAATCTTTATATTTAATTTTAATAAGTTTACCTACCTTCCTAAATCATAGCAGACTACAAGCAGAAAATTGAAAAAGAAGGAAATGAAACCTTTGGAACCACTCACTAGGTAGTAACAAAAATAAATGATAGTTGAAAGTTGACAAAACAAAAAAATCTCTCTTAGCACAGAGTAAAATAATGGATAGTCATGATAACTGTGAATAATAATGAATTTAAAAATTAAATACTAAGTTAAATAAAATAAATATAAATAAATAAAACATAAAAATTAAATAACCATAAAAATAAAGTGAATATAAACTGAATAATTAAATTAAAAATTAAATTAAATTTTAAAAGTATATAATTTAGAAACCCTATCAGAACAGTTAAAACAAAAGGCCTTTTGGCCCTTGAAAAAGCATTTTCATTATCTATAATTATATCCACACCAAGTACTCCACCATTTCCCAAAAACACCCAATGATACCTCAAGTTAAATCTTGACCTGATCTTTACCAGAATGCTAGACACAGAATCATAAAGATCTATTAACACTTTCCTTTTGGAGACATGACCACCAGGGAATTTCAGACTAAAGCACTCTTTTTCCATCCCCAACTAAAGAGTAAATCTTTTTACCAAAAACATATCCTGGAGGATAACTCCCTCTTGCCATATAACCCTGAAAATTTCAGTTTTTGTACAAATAGACACCCCCCCCCCCCAACCTGGTAACTTTCAGCTGGAACAGAATAAGCACCAGGTGCTTTGCCACAGAAGAGGAACCTAACAGCATTCAAAACCTCTTCTTCAGTTGGAAATTTGGCCAGAGAGGGATTGACTTCAGTCTCAGACAAACAGTTAGTCAATGGCTTCAGCATTGATTGATGACAATCTGTTGAGAACAAGATGGAAGTCTTCAGCCCACCTCTCCTGGATCATGACCTTATCACTAATCAGTGTAGCTCCATTAGTATTGAGTAGTAGAGATGCACCATAGATCTTTGACCCACAAACAGCTTTCAGGGCATGATAAAAGCACTCTGGATTATTACTGAATATTATCTGCATAAAACTGATATTATCTGCCTTCTTAGTGAGACAAGAATCCCACATCTCTCTAAGCTTCACCTGCACTTTCCTTTTGAATGGGCTTAGAAACAGATGAACTATCAACCTAGTAAACTTTATAGAGTTCTCATTTTTTTATTTCAGAACTTCTGAATTTCCCCATTATTTGCAACAAACCAATCTTGATGCTTGTGAATGTTCTAGCCCAAAACGAGTAAATGCAGTGCTATACACCAAATCTCTGAAAGCTAGCTGCCCAGTCCTTTTCTGCCCCACTGTTGCCAATTGTGTGTTGGGTCAGCTTTCCCTCCAAGTTAATAATGAACTATTCACTTCTGAAAAGGGCTTGAATCTGTTGACATTAAATCTTCTGACAGTCATCTCGCCTTGGAGGCATCACTTTTGTTGAAAGCAAGAATTTAGCTTGGAAAAGATAAGTCTGTGATCAGTCTAGCATTCTGTACCACACATAGCCTTCATCACTTTCACATTTTGTCTCTTCTTACAATCACAGTCTATTAAATGCCCTGACCACTGGATTCAGATGCTCTGGAGGAGAAATGCGGCTGGTGACCTGCACAGCCCTCCCTCACTCAAAACAGTCAAGTGCAAGTCATGTTATCATTTCTCTGATGGCATGGTCTTCTTCGGCAACAAAGGACAAGCATGACAAAATGCCAAGGTTTGCTGCAAGGGTGCATCCATGAAGTTTTACTGCATTTAGGTAAACAGAAGACAGTGATGGTGATGAGGTCATGAGACACACAGGTCTTCAGTAGTAAGTTCCTCCTATAAGAACTCCCTGACATGTCTGGTAGTCTGTCTCTACTCCTGCATTAAAGTCATTCAGAATTAGAAACTTGTCTTCTTTTGGCACACTGATGATGAGGGTCTCCAGGTCTTCACAAAATTTTTCTTTGATCTCATCAGGTTCATCATGGTGGGAGGATATGCACTGATGAGGGGACTGTAACTCTCCTACAAGTGGCATATTCTCATGAGTCAGTCATTCACTCTTTTTTGGTAGGCATATATAACTGATTGCCAAACCTACACCAGTTTCATGGCACGCCCCTTCATTACAGCTACTCCAGAAAAACATGTATCCAGCTCTAACTTCGTTAAGATCTTCATTTGCTAGCCTTGTTTCAATTGAGGGCTGCTACATACCTGCTGAGAACTCTCACAAAAAGAGCTGTTCATCTTTCAGGTCTACTAGATTTTGTGTTATCCATAGATGTGTACACCATGAACCAATGGTGAGAGGAATCATCTTTGCAAAAAATTTTGTGCCTCTGTGTGTTTCAACCACAAGGTGAAATCCCTGCCTGCTTCAGTAAGCAGGCAAAGGGTGGATGAAGCAGACAATTTTCAGGTCATCTTTTCTAACCACCTCCTCAGGTCAGGAGGTAAGCAGAGCAGTTCTTCAAAAAGGCTGCTCAGAGACCTGGAGACTGCTGTATCCCACTGCTGCTTCATGCAAGTGAGAAGACAACTCTATGGCCTGGGCCACCTGTATACAGAGTTGTGAGTATAGCTCCCAGTGTATCTGCACCTGCTGCTTTGTCACTTGCCTGTTGCCATAGAACCTTAAGGTAGGTAAAAATGTTAAAATGCTACGGGTGATGTCTTTTGGTTCATGTATCAATTGGATTTAAGTGAGGTAGAGTTACACAAAGTCATCAGCCTCACTCTCTCAGAGTTATCAAAGTCCAATGGCAAAACAAAAGTCAAGATGACTGGTGATGACACTGGATGATCTTGATGTCTTCAATGTTTAACCAAGTTCTAAGTGCTCTTAGCACCTGTTTCAGCCACCCTCATGGCCATCAGAACAAATTGTTCCCATATGCTGGCAGAAATTTTCACATGATTGGAGTAGAAACCCCCTAACTCACCAAAGGATTTGAGACTCCTTGGTTACCCTCAATTGGACGACTGAATGGTTTACTGGAGTGTGGCCACTATGCATGCTATATTTTCTTGGAGCCACAGGTGAGAGCTGGAAGAATCAGGTGGACATCAAAGGTGGAAAACAGCCCTGAAAAGAGCTCAGCAGCCCTCACACCAAAGGTACTAGTTCTCCCTGAACACACCTTACACCCCATATTGGGGATAAGAGAAAGTTAAAACGAGAAGGACAACAATGAAGTTGTGAAAATGATCTGAGCAACAGTGGTCAAAGTATTCTCTGTTTTGTAGTAGATACACTTCAAACGCAATGATCAAATCAAATCAACATTACTTAACAGTTTACTGTGTAGCACTGTGCTTGACAATATATATGTTTCATTAACATAGTAGAGTTATGGTTTCACATGAAGAAGAATCTAAGGGAGGAAAAAGTATTAACTGTTAATCATATCAAGAGGTTTGAGTCATCCAAAACTTTATAAAGATACATAATTTGACAAAAATAGAGCTGCTGGGTTTTGTTTGTGTATTTTAACAGTTCTCCAAACGCTGATCATTAAGCTCAGGAATACTGCATATTACTATATATACTAAGTTTAGTTAAGATTGTCCTCATCATCACAAATAAACTTACACATAAAACATAAAACTCACACCATAAAACTTACACATGACACATAATATTGCATAACTACAACAGAATTTAGAAATAAGTGCAAGGTCCTAGGCATAAGGGCTGTAAGAGTTTGATAGAAGAAAGACTATATAAACTACAAAGTAACATTACTATTAATATAAGCGCTTCCAAATTTGTTCACTTTAGTGAATGGAAATAGATGGCTAGATATACATTTCCTCCCTCAAGGCAACATTCTTAAAAAAAAAAAAAAAAAGCCAAGATCAGTACTACTACTAATTTATTTTATCTTAGCAAGTCAAGACCATATACTTTTCTACCTTGCAAATTTTTAAACTGTCAACTCTGAATCTGTGTCACTTCAGAACAGAACATATTTTAACCAGAATATATTATCTGAGTGAGTTTTATATGTAATATACAGGCAAGAAGAGCTCTCAATAAATCACCCTAATATGCAATATTGTACATACGTACATATATCCAAACATTGTTTCACACCTAAAATAATTTTTCATTTAATATAATTTTCCTATTTTTTTGCATTTATTTAGTATTTAATTTTTTCTTACTTACATGTAAACAACAATTTTTAACACTTGTTTTTAAAACTCTGAGTTCCAAATTCTCTCCCTTCCTCTCTCCCCACTCTCCTTCAGAAGGCCAGCAATTAGATATAGGTTATATACATGTAGTGGTGCAAAACATATCCATAATAGTTACATTGTGAAAGAAACAGATAAAAAAAAAACTAAAGAAAATGAAAAAAAAAACACAAAAGTTGCTTCAATCTGTATTCAGATGCCATCAGTTCTTTCTCTGGGATGGATAGCATTTTTCATCATAAGTCTTTCAGAGCTGACATGGATTGTTGTATTGCTGAGAATAACTAAGTCATTCACAGCTGATCACCCTACAATATTGTTATTACTTTGTACCCAGTACATTTCACTTCGCATCAACCCATGTAAGTCTTTCTAGATTTTTCTGAGGGCATCCCGCTCTCATTTCTTAATAGCATTCCATCATAATCACATACCACAACTTATTCAGCCAATCCCCAATTGATGTGCATCCTCTCAATTTCCAATTCTTCACCTCCAGAAAAGAGCTGCTATAAATAATTTTTGTACATACAAGTCCTTTTCCTTTTTGTTTTTTATCTCTTTTGGGATACAGACAATAGTAGTGGTATTGCTATGTCAAAGGACTTGCATGGTTTTACAGTCTTTTGGGCCTAGTTCCAAATTGCTCTACAGAATGATTTAATCAATTAACAACTCCAACAACAGTACATTAATGTCTCATTTTTCCCCACTTCCCTTCCAACATTTGTCATTTATCTTTTCTGTCCTATTATCTAATCTAATAGGTGTGAGGTAGCATCTCAGAATTATTTTAACTTGCACTTCTCCAATCAATAATGAGTTAGAATATTTTTTCATATGGTTATAGACAGCTTTAACTTCTCCATCTGAAAACTGCTTACATCTTTTGATCATTTATCAATTGGGGAATGACTCCTATTTTTATAAATACAACACAGTTCTCTATATGTTAAAGAAATGAGAAATCAGAAAAGCTCAGTTGTTTTTTTTATAGTTACAGTTGTTAAGTGTATTTCCCTCTATCCTATTCTCCCTACTCTCATTTTTCTACTCTTTCTTCTTTCACCCTGTCCCTCCTCAAAAACCTTTTGCTTCTGATTACTCCTTCCCTCACTCTGCCCAGCCTTCTATCATATACACCCCTTTGCTTATCCACTTTTCTCCTTCTATTTTCCTATCAGGTAAGATAGAATGCTATACTGCATTGCCTGTGTATCTTATTTCCCAGTTACATGTAAAAAGCAATTTTTAACATTCATTTTTCTAACTTTGAGTTCCACTCACCCTTCCTCCCTCCCTACCCACCTTCATTGGATATAGGTTATACAGGTGTAATCATGCAAAACACTTCCATAATAGTTATTTTTGTTTCCTTTCACCTTGTCCCTCCTCAAAAGTGTTTGTTTCTAATTGTTCAATGAAGAAAATACACATTGAAGGAAGAAATTCAATTCCATTGTATACACAGTTTTTAAGGGGGTAATACATAGCAGTCATTTTTCTTGGTATTGAGGATACAAATGTAAAAGTAAAAGAGTCCCTTCCCTCAAGGAGCTTATGTTCTAGTGAGGAGATGCATGTAAATAGTAAGAAAATATAAAATGAATGAATGCAGTGATAACCTTAAAGAGGTATAAATTTTTAGTGACCTGAGTCTCTCACATTTCAGATAATCAGTTCCAAAATAACTGAATTTTGATTGCACTCATTACAGCATCAATTTAAGTTCTTTGTTCTCTTTTTGGTGACTTCTTACTCACCCTTGAGAGGTAGGAATGAATGAACTCGTTTTATTTCAAATGGTAGATTGTGAATATAAAGAAAACCCCTCCTCCCACCATTATTCCTCACAGACAAAAACTGGTCAAACTTTGTTCTCAGACAGAGTGAACTCAAGTTTGTTTTGAAAGGTTTATTGGTGCCACACATACACACACATAAACACACATACAATACAATCCAACAAAACAACTATGTAAATAATCACTTTTATCCATTAAAGTGTGTATAATAACTGTTGCTCACTTAAATATTCTACGAATGCTATCCAGCAGCACTGCCTGGTCTCACATGCATCATTACAGTCATAGGACTGGGAACTCATAAAGGAATTTGGCAAGCCATCTAGAGCTTTGCTTTCATGAACTATTAACCCTAATACACGTGTGAGGTAGGGAGTGCCTATGTGTCTATATTTACTTTCCACACTTAATAGCTATTAAGGAGCTCACTTAAAGTAATGGCGTGTTGAACACTGTCTCCTGGTAATCTGGATTGTTCTGCAGAGGGTAGATGAATTAAATGACTAGTTGGGACAATCAACTAGGAGAGTTTCAGAGCTGCCACCTTTCTGGAAAAACAGAAGAGGCAGCATGGGGATGCATATTAGCAAAGAAATGCTTTGACCCTGCCTATAGGGGGTATTTTGTTTTTACTACACAGGATATCAGTCCATCCATTGCCCAGCATCCTCTAAAGAGTTTCCAGCTCTTGTGTTTCAAAAGGCATCTTTTGACTGCTGAGTTCTTTTCATGTTCTTGATGAAATTGTTCTCCGAGACTCCTGAAGCTGTCTCTTTGGCCCTTGTAAAGCCTAAGCCAAATTACATTATTTCAGTATTCACAACACATCCTATAAGGAATTAGTTTATTGACTTATTGACTGCTGGCTAAAAATTTGAATAAGTTTTCATTTCTGAAGGGTGAAACCTTGAAAGGAAATGGGAGAAAGGGAGGGGGAGCAGCTTTTTAAAATAAGGGTTCCTAGAAATGAGATTTTGAGACAAACATGTCTGCCTAATGCCCTATATTGCCCTATATGCTCCATGATGGGAGTAACTATGAGTTCCAATTCTGAAGTACTGGAAATGGGGCAAGAGGAGGGTGTAGGGCAGACCTTCTTAGAAATTGAAAAAATCAGCTGTTACTCACATGTGTGTCTGCTCAGGCTAGAAGTACCCTGACAGTAGATACAGCTTGTCTGATGATTTTAAAGGACCTCTGTGAAATTTTAAGATGTTAAAATGTTTAAAATCAGGACAAAACAGTACCCAGAGGCCTCAATGGTCACTCTATAAACACTGACACAATGAACATCCTCGTAGGATATATTTAATAGTACTTAGGCCACAAGGAACATGCAGAAACTATGGTAGGAATTTTCAGTAAAGGTACCCCTCCCAAACTACGGTTTTCACCTACAGGAAAATGTATCTGTGATGGACACATGATGGGAAGCTTTAGTAGAAGCAGCAATGAATGACTGACTTTAAGGTGTCTTTTTACCTGCTGGCAGGTATGGATGAACCTCTTTCCATTCATTCCTGCTTGGGGCCATGGCCAGCAAGTTGGCTGCCATACACCACATACTGAACATTTCCTTGCTAAGATCTTAATAGGAAAATTCTTGTTGTGGTGTTTGTGACTGACCAGATGTCTCCTTAGTGGCTGGGTGACAGAGCTTTGCTCAACATCCTATTTTGCCCTTGCTTGAACTTGGAGTTTCATTCAGTGTAAATTGCACACTTACAATAATTCATCTATGCAATCTCTGTCTTTCTCAACAGGTCATGTCCTATTTTTTTTTTTTAAATCAAGTCTGACATTGAATTTAATGAATAATGTTTTGAACCAAAGGGTCATATGTGTGTAGACCAGCCTGCTTTGTTTCTTGAGGTGAACATCATTGTCCTTCTCTCTTAATAAAATTGTCCTTTGGTTAGCCACAAGGCTAACCAAAAAAAAAAAAAAAAGTGTTTGTTTCTAATTACCCCCTCCACCAATCTGTCCTCCCTTCTATCACCACTCCTATCCTCTTTCCCCGTATAAGTTTCCATGCTCAATTGAGTATGTATGTTATTCCCTCTTTAAGCCAATTACAATAAGAGTAAGGTTCATTCATTCCCTCTCACCTCCACTCTCTTCCCCTCCACTATAAAAGCTTTTTCTTGCCTCTTTTATGTGAAATAATTTATCCCATTCTACCTCTTTCTCCTTCTCCCAGTACATTCCTCTCACTCCTTAGCTTTATTTTTTTAGATATCATCCCTTCATATTCAATTGACCCTGTGCCCTGTCATTATATATATATACATATATAAACACACACATATATTCTCTCCAACTACCCTAATAATGACAAAGGTCTCCTGAGTTACAAATACCATCTTTTCATGTAGGAATGTAAACAGCTCGACTTCAATAAGTCCCTTATGACTCCTCTGTCCTGTTTACCTTTTCATGCTTCTCTTGAGTCTTGTATTTGAAAGTCAAATTTTCTATTTAGCTCTGATATTCTCTTAAGAATGCATTAAATTCCTCTATGTCATTGAATATCAATTTTTCCCCTCACTGATTATACTCAGGTGATTCTTGGTTTAAATCCTAGCTCCTCTGACGTCTGGAACATCATATCCAAGCCCTCTGATTCCTTAATGTAGAAGATGCTATGTCTTGTGTTATCCTGATTGTGGTTCCACAATATGCGAATTGTTTCTTTCTGGCTGCTTGTAATATTTTCTCCTTGACCTAGGAACTCTGGAATTTGGCTATAACATCCCTGGGAATTTTCATTTTGGGATCTCTTTTAGAAGGTCATCAGTAGATTCTTTCAATGTCCATTTTACTCAGATTCAAATTCTATTTTATTCAGGTTCTAGAATATCAGAGCAGTTTTCCTTGATAATTTCTTTAAAGATGATGTCTAGGCTCTTTTCTTTTTATCATGGCCTTCAGGTAATCCAATAATTTTTAAAATTATCTCTCCTGGATCTATTTCCCAGGTCAGCTGTTTTTCCAATGAGATATTTCACATTGTCTTTTACTTTTTCATTCTTTTAGTTCTGGTTTTATAATTTCTTGATTTCTCATAGAGCTTTCAATTGCTCCATTCTAATTTTTAAGGAATTATTTTCTTCAGTGGACTTCCTTTTCCATTTGGTTAATATTGCTTTTTAAGACATTCTTCTCCTCAATGGTTTTTTGGACTTCTTTTGCCATTTGGTCTAGTCTATTCTTTCTTTCTTCAGTATTTTTGAGGGGGTCTCCTTTACCAAGCTACTGGCTCGTTTTTCATGATCTTCTTGCATCACTCTCATTTCTCTTTCCAATTTGTCCTCTACTTCTCTTACTTGATTTTCAAAATCTTTTTTTGGCTCTTCCATGGCCTGAGACCAATTCATATTTTCTTGAAGGCTTTGGATGTGGGAGGTTTGGTTTTTGTTGTCTTTTGATCTTCCTTGTTACCAAAGTAAGATTCTATAGTCTTCAGGTTTTTTCTGTTGTTTGCTCATTTTCCCCACCTATTTCTTGACTTTTTGACTCTTTGTTAAGGCAGGGCTCTGCTTCCAGTGTGGAGGGTATACTTCAGTTTTCAGAGATACTTCTAGGGACCTATAAGCTTTCAGTTCTTCTAAGGTGGCATGATGTAAGGAGAAGTGTTTACTCTTCTGCTGGCCTCTGCTCTGGTCTGTGAGAGACCACAAGCACTGTTTCCTGCCCTGGAACTGTGAGGAGGGTTCCCTCTCCGCTGCTGCCACAAGCTCTGCTATGCCAGTACTCCTCCTCATCCCAGGACGGCCACCCAGGACTGCGATCCAGATCCAAGTATGGGCAAGGCAATAGAGGCCTGCCTCAGTGCCAGCAAAGAGACCCCTGTAATCTCCTTCTGACCAGTTAAAGAATCTCTTTACAATCTGTGGGCTGAGAGCTCCAGAAATAGCTACCACGACTGCTAATTCAGTCGCTCCCCAGGCTTGTTCCTGGTTTGCTAGGGCCAGGGCTGTGTTGGGGCCAGGACTGGACTACGCTCCTCCCTCACCCAGGTCGGACAGCCCCTTCCCACTGACCTTCTAAGTTGTCTTTGGTGTTTGTGACTCAGTCCCCCAAGGCCTGCTTTGGGTTTGCTGGGACCCAGTCTGTGCTGGTGCAGCCTGTGCTGGACTGTGCTCCTCTCTCAGTCTGGCACAGAAGACCTTTCCTGTCAACGCTCCAGGTTGTCTTGGGCTGGAGATCTGTTTCACTCTGTCTTTTTGTCTCCACTGCTCTAGAATTTGTTTAGTCATTTAGAGTCATCTTTTACAGGTATTTGGAGCGATTTGGGGAAGAGCTCTGGTGAGACCCTGCTTTTATTCTTCCATCTTGGTTCCTTCCCAATCTTTCATTCTTTAAGCAGCCAAAATACTTAGTAACTTTTTTCCTCAGATCTAATTTAACAACTCCAAACATGAACTATATTACTAATAATGAGAGGCAAGGATGTAAATGGAAAAGTGCATTGGACTTCAAGTGAAGGAGAAATGGACCAAAATTTGGCTCTCACACTTAAGTCAGATGTTTAGAACTAAGAAATTAACTTTCCTATTAAAAAGCATAATAACTGGTAGGTATATTCCTACAAAGACTTATTTTGCCTATAATCTAAAAGATGTAGCATACACTTAAAATCTTTTTATAAAAAACCTTTTTTAATATACAAAATTTAAACAAATAGAAAAATAAAAAATTAAGGTTAGTAGTAAACATTTTATATCCATCTTAAATGTCATCACCTGAGGAAAAAAACCAAATCTATATATTATCATTTGATATAGTTCAATACTTTGAATGCTCCATGATTTCATTGATATTCACAGCCTTCTAATGGCACAAATGAGTCAGTCAGTCAACTAACATTGACTAAGTGCCTCCTACATGTCAGACACTGACTTGAGTGAGTACTTCTCTTACTCATTATCTTCCTATAAATCCTTCATAGGGGTTATTCCCATAGATCTCTTTATATTATGAGAATACCAATAAAGGATAATAGTCAGTCACTGCTACATATATTTGCATCTGCATGTGTTTTTCATCCTTTCAAATACTTTCATCTGGACTACCAAATTTACCTCCTTGTCTCAAAAATCTCCCCACTTTAATCCATTTCTCAACACAGGTGCCAAAGTAACTTTCTTTTTTAAAAAAATGCAAAAATAAAAATGGATAAACTCATTCATTTTTAGTTTTATAATCTTTCCATCATCACAGGCATGCATAGTCTAGTGAAACAAATTCCCAACACCGGTCATGCACAAAAATACTTAAATGTGTTCCTCCTCAGCAGGAAGTGAGCAGAATACTTCATCTTTAGTCCTTCAGACTAGTGGTTTATCATTGCATTAACCAGGGTTCTACAATCTTTCAAAGCTCTTTCTCTACAATGTTTTCGCTGTATAAAAACTGTTTTGTTCAATTAGCTCTGCATCAATTCATAGATCTTCCCAGTTTCCTCTGAAACTGTTCATTTTGTCACTTCTTAAACCACAATAATATTTATTAAGTGCAGATATCAGAATTTATTTCGATATTCCCTAATTGAAGTCTCTTAGTTTCCAATTTGGGGCTAGTATGGAAAAAAGTGCTATAAACATTTTTGTACATATGGGTCCTTTTCCTCTTTCTTTGATTTCTTTAGGGGTCTAGTCCTCAAAGTAGTACTACTAGGTCACAGGGCAGGCATTGGTTAGTGACTTTTCTGGTATGTAGCAGGGACTCTTGTTCAGATATGAGTTGAACTAGATGGCCAACTTCTGTGATAGTTAAGCAATACTGTGCATTCCACAGACAGATGAGTTAAGCTAGCTAGTTGCCCATTATCTAAGTTTGTACTATTTAGTACAGTATTTCTGTTTTGTTTGCAATATTCCAGGCAGTGTAATAAATTAATAAAAAATACTGTTATGTTATTTCTCCTTTTTTAATGAAAAAGAAAATCTTTCTAAAACATCAGCTTCACCAAAAGAAATCGCATCATATAACAAAATTGGTTCTTTGAATCTGGGTAGATTTATTTTTGGTGTAATTTAAAATTTTCTTCCAGTATTTTCAGGTACATTTTGAAATAGAATCAACATAAGTCTCAGAGACTTGACATTTCTTAAACTATAGTTTTAGCCACAGGCAAATTATATTACAATTAAAAAGGCTATGTTATCTGTTACATATGCTGGATAGCGATACAAACTAAAAGCCCAATAAAAAGTAGTAGACATTGGTAACCACTCCCCCCCCCAAAAAAGAAACTTTAACAAATATGTCAAATGAAAAAGGGAAAAAACTTAGGAAGGCATAAGCTCAACATTACATACCAATATACAATTTTTAGCCAAAGCCAGAAGTTAGAAAAGCTAACAGTTTAAATAGATTCAACCTACTAATGATTAGGAAATATTTCCCTAAAACAGGGAATGGAGAGGCTGTATTATTTTTACATACAGCACTATAAACTGCATTTTACCTACCAGTTAAAGGCAATTAATCTAATACTACCAAATACTTTGTGATAGAATCAGCCAGAGTGGGGAAAAAAATAGCTGATATAATTGAGGTTCGCAAAACACTTTAAATAATCTCATTTGAATTTCTCAACCCAATTAGTATCATTAGCATACTATGTGAATTTGGGAGCTGGAAGAGGTGTAGCAGCTTGCCTAAGGTCCCTACAGCAACAGTAAATGAAAAGTTATCAACTCCATTTAATTACAACCTGTTGGCTCCAAGTAAATGATAAAAGCTAACATGTATGTAGATCCCAAATGCTCTTATTTGGCCTTTTGAGGGGTGAAGCACGCTGCTGAGGAAGAAGCCAAAAGCAACCCATAAGGAGGATAATTATGCTCAGAACTCAAACAACATCAGAACTCAAAATCACCAAACAATTTTTCCCCAAACCCTGCCTCCCCCCAAAAGAAGGAAATTGAGTACACGGCGAAATAAAATCACAGGTATCAATTCACAAAAATATGTGTTAAATTTAAACAGCAGCATGATAGGTGGTACCAACTTCATCAGGAGTAATTTTCTTAAGTTCTATTTCTCCTTTGGAAACTCTGGCTTTATATTTATGGCACTTGAATAAATAAGTACTGTCAAAACCCAAACATGACAAAGCATGAAAGCCAACAAATCAGCCCACACCAGTTAACAGAAAATATTATTTTGGAAAACAGCTGTTCACAAATACAGAGAATGAATTTACTAACATTCAAGTCAAGAACTATGAAGTGATACTACCAATGCTTTACATTTCCAAACTGAACTAAAACAAGGTGTAAAAGAAGAAGCACAGGGCTGGAAAAAAAGAGCTACCTGAGGTCCAAGTCCTGGTACTGCCAGAATACTCCCAGGGTACCTGAAGCCCTACACAGGATCAGAAATTTAGAGCTGAAAGGGACCTCAGGTCATTTAATCCAATGCTCTAATTTTACAAATGAGGAAACTAAGGTCCCATAAAGGTGAAATGCCTTGCCCAATTTCACTTGGGTATTAAGTAGTTGGATCTCAAACCCAGGAATTCTGAGTCTAAATCTAGTACTTTTCTACCATCTCAAACCATGTTTCTCTCAACTGCATGCCATGCCCCACCCTCCAATCCATCCTGAAGAGTGGTCAAATTTAACTTTCATATCACTCCGCACCCCCACTGCCTACTTACTCATGTTCACACTCTTTAGTCTAGCACCAAGATCCTTGATAATCTGTCCTGAAGCTCCCTTTTTCAGCAGACTCCTCCCCTAAATATATCCTACTTTTCACTCTCTGAACAGATTTGGCATTACTCCCCACAGTCTTGTCACTTTTTTTACCCTATTCATTCTGCCTAATTCCACAAAAATCACCCTCTTCTCTCCATTAAGTTTTCCTTGAATCCCCTCTTTGGAAGTGACTTTTGCTTCTTTCGAACTCTTGCAGGCATGTGCTACATTCTTATCATCCTTACTACATACTGCTTTTTGTATTCATTTTCATTTCCACAACTTTCATGCTATATTTTATGTACTCTATATCCTCGATACCAAGGACTATTATCTTTGTGTTGTCAATGCCTAGTACAAAATGGGCAACCTAATAAATATTTAATGATCATAAAAGGAATACTGAAAATGTACTGTAAATACATGTAAAGTATTTCCAACTTTGCAACATGCTACCAACTCTTTTATAATTCAATATTAAATGAATGAATGGAATAGTATAAATCTTATGAGTTCAAAGGAAAAATAAGTTACCATGGGAAAAGACAGTCAGAAAGAGAAGCTTGATTTATGAAAGAAGTAGGTATAACTGCTTGTAATGGTAAGGGAATTTGAAGAGTGTCCCTGATTCTTAACAGGCCCATGTGACCTGCTCTGAGCTTTGGCCCAGCTTAAATCATATGAAGCCTATCATGGGAGGAGCTTGCCAAACAGGTGGAGCAGGAACGATGGAGCAGGAGCAAGGCAGAGCTGGGAGACAGCAAGGGAGGGAGCAAAGCAGACCTGAGGCAAAGCAGCTAGCCTGAGTGACCGAAGGTGGAATTTTGCCTAGGGGAGCTTGTTTGTGGGGAGGCCTAACAGAGAAAAGGCTTAGGGATAGCATTGCTCCCCTTTATTAGTAATGTGTACAAACTTCATTATTACCATGGTGGAATTGGCTTTCTGGTATCTGAATAAATATCTTGGTTTCCTCTTTGAGGAAGAGAGTTTATATTTTGAGTATTTACCCAAGAAATACACATACATATCCATAATGGCTGCTGTGGGTATTGCATTGGTGCTACACTTGTCTGTTGATTTTAATATTAAGAACTCAAAAGATTATAAATTACAAAAGATTACATATAATAAACTAGGAACCATTTGTGGTTTTCCATAATGGATCACGTTTCTAAAATTCCTGGAATAGTATTAACATTTTGTCCTAGGCCTGTGCAGCTGAGAGCACATGCTACTGCAATATTATGTTTAGAAACCTGCCTCATCACAAATATCCCCACTACAGCTGCCTCTAAGGTAATGGGAACTGTGATTCCCTGGGGCCAGGGAGAAGAGACAGTTTTTCTCACCAATAAAATGAAATGATGAGACTAGATTTCAAAACTCCCTTCCAGCTCTAAAAATCTATGATTTAAATGACTCTAAAATGAAGAGCTGTCTCTCTTTGTGGTGGCCAAGAACTGGAAATTGAGAGGATGTCCATCAATTGGGGAATGGCTGAACAAGTTGTGGTATATCAACATAATGGAATACTATTGTGCTATAAGAAATGATGAACAGGCGGACTTCAGAAAAACCTAGAAAGATTTATATGAACTGATACTCAATGAAGGGAGCAAAATCAAGAGAACTCTGTGCACAGTTAACAGCCACGGTCTACGATGACCGATTTTGATAGGCTGAGCCCTTCTCAGCAATGCAAGGACCTAAAAAATTCCAAAGGACTCATGATGGAAAACATCACCCACATACAGAGAAAGAACTATGGAATTTGAATGCACAGCAAAGCAGACTATTTTCTATGTGTTTTGTTTTTTCTTTCTCATGATTTCTCCCATTCGTTGTAATTCTTCTACACGTCATGACTAATGTGAATATATTTAATAGGAAGGTATATGTAAAGCCTGTATCAGATGCAGGCCGTCTTGGGAAAGGAGGGACAAGAAAGGATTGGTGAAAATTTTAAACTTATAGAAATGCTGAAAACTAAAAATAAATAAACTTTAAAAAAATAAAGGAAAAAATTTAAAATTACATTTTAAGGAAATAAGGAAAAAAATGAAGAGTTGTCTATCAAATAGCTGACTTGAAAATTACTAATGCTTTTTGGAGACCATATGAGTTAGCACTGTACTATGACCTGGATGAAAGGGCTGGATGTGGGTCCAAAGCCGGCCTCTAGTATTTACTAGATATATGACCCTGAGAACAAATAACATAACTTTCATGTGTCTCAGACAACTCTTCAGGATGATCTACAAAGCAGCAGAAGAGTTGGGATCTATCTCCATTGGGAGAGGAAGTTTCCATACTGGGATTTCTTCAGCTAATAAAATTAAAGAGCCTTTAGTGTAATTGCAAATCCTAATCAGCTGTCAGAACACATTATACATTCAAAACCTATTAGGAATCCGGAGATATTTTCTTTGGTTATACCATAGGATTATACCATAATATAAAGTCATTTAAATAAAAAATAAAATTCTCAATTATGTCCAACACATATACTGTGTATCACTACTCCAGTGCTAGTTCTCTCAATGGTTATTTTTTTCTTACATGTTCTTAACGGTGAGTATATTAAAGCAAAAACTTATCTTGCTGTCTGGTTAGGTTAATTTTTATAAGATCACTAATTCCAACTTCAACTTTGCACTATTCAGCATTTGTAAAGGATGTCACTGTACTTTGTTTTGACCTTACAGATTCCTCAGATGCAAACTATCCATATTACATACTGAAAATAATAGTAACATGCTAACTCAGAGTTGAGCACGCTTCCCCGGTGCTTTTATAAAAGGATGGAGATGTCACTGGTACAGGAACTCTTTTTACTGGTGTTAAACAGATATCCACAAAAATTCTACTCCAATTCCTCATTATGCCTGTACTGTTTAGGTTCTAGCTGCAGTCACATAAGCTTTGTCTAGACCCTAGAAAAGGCTGTATCCAAGTACAAGTCTAGAAATCGGTCCTACAAAATTTCAGGAGGGCCAGAAAATTAGCCACCATGTAATGAAGTCTGGTGCCAGAGGAATTTACGCATATACTTACCACAAGAACATTTGCTAACAATGTTCTCTCTCTCTAGCAACAGAGATATTACTGGGAAAGTACAAAAACTTGTTTAAAACAAAAGCCGCACTTAGCTATATTAGACCAGCTGTCCATGCACTTACATTTCAGCCTTCCTTAAGTACAGCAATGGTAGTAAAAGGGAACTGGAAATAGAAAATACTCAGAACAATCTGGAGAAAAGTCAAAAGAATTTTTAATTGAAGCTTCAATCACAAAGTTTCCTATTACAGGACTAGTTTAGAGACTGGGGAGACAGGAGAAGGAATTTTCTTCCTCCTCATTAAAATATTTGGAGCTAATATTATTTCAGGACCATGTTACAAACAAATAAATGTTTCTGAATACATAACAGGCACACAACAACATTCTGATTATTCCAAAGTAGCATTCTAATCTTTTGACTGATCTTTGCAATCTCTCTAGGTAGAAAGCACTATTCAAGGGCTAAAGGCCTAACTATAACAAGTAATGCCCAAACTATTACTACTAGTCTTTCATTAGGTCTCTGATTTACACTGAATAAAACACACACAAAAATGAGCAGGTACTCAGGAACAGGGAGGACTATAACATCAAATAACCTGAGCAGTATTATATTGTAATATTTTAAAAAGCAGTTTAAAGAAGAAATTCAACTCATAATCTTACTTTAAAAGCCAGGGATCTTTTTGAAAAGCAACTTTTAATCCTGACAAATTTTTATCATGCTCAGACTCTGAAATAATCAATATAAAACTATTAAGTGACAACTAAGCAATTACTACTTTCCAGGCCCTATTCAATGAATGGGCGTTGCCTCACCCTAAGCGAGTACCTGCAAAGATCTTGGCCTAAAGGGCCCAGGGTCTCCCAAGGGCATCCTGGGTCATCTCCAGTCATCCTGATGAATATCTGGTCACTGGATTCAGATGGCTCTGGAGGAAAAGTGAGGCTGGTGACCTGCACAGCCCTCTCTCACTCAAAACAAAGGCAAGTGCAAGTCAAGTCATCATTTCTCTGATGGCATGGTCTTCTTTGGCAACAAAGGATGAACACAACAGGGATACAAATACAAAGAATGAATTCATCACCAGATCAAATACCAAACATTAAAGGACACAGCCATCAATTCTGTTCTAAAATAAACTCCAAAGTAAAAAATGACAACTGCCATCAATTACAATCACAATATTAGGTGATTTTCCTTAACTATTTTTGGTGAATGTGTTTTGTGAGAGATCTGTTTGCGTGTTATAACAAAATGTATCAAAGATAACCTTTAAAAATACCAAGTGGACTTGGTCTATGTAATCCTAAGTGAACTATAAACAAAGCAATTTTAACCAACCTATGACCCTTTTCACTATGTATAAACTGTGTCTACTTATCTTTCTATGAAAGATCCAAGTTCTGGTTCTCATAATTAACTGTGCGGATAAGTCATCTGGTTCTACCACTACCTGTGTAAGTACACACACACACGCACACACACACACCCCATATGATATATATTATGTGTACCAATTTTTCAGTCACTCAAGATTTTCTTCTACAATAAACATCTCAGGAGAAGAATCTATGGAGGAAAATACATGTTTTGTGTCTATATCCTCTTTCTAAAATGAATTTTGACCTTTCTACTACCTAAGTGAAAGGATTTTGAAATAACATAAGATAGAGGATACTAACATGTGATTATTTTGTAAAATACAGTACACTTACCATAGTCAAAAAAAATTGTAATTTTGCTTTCAGGTTATTAATTCTTAATATTCCATTCTCTTTAATCACTAAAGTTGAGCACACATTACATTCTCTGTCTTAAGTAATACAATCTTGTTATACCAGCTGATACCTAAATTATTTACTGACCACTGAACTGGCACTATTCCATTCTAAGACTTACTCCAACTAACAGCATCCTGGGAAATGAATTCCACTGTCAATTAAAATGCTGAGGAGTCAAAAACATATAGGAACATAAGTGCTAGAACTCCCTCCTTAGCATAAACATGAAATTTTACTATCATATTGAAATTTCATACCTGAGCATGGGCAAATGTCACTTTTATGGAAGGGCAAACATAAAGATAAAAAATTAAACATGGTTTTAAGTATTCACAAAAAGAATTTATATGAAAATAAATCAATGAAAAAATGTTAAGGTTTCCTCCGTCTGCAAATGAATATTTAATAGGCATCATAGTCTGAAACTGATTAAAAAAAGGCTTGCATTTGTAGCATATTTTATGGGTACAGACTATACAATTAACAACAATATCACTATGCTAGTAAGCCTTTAAAAATATTTTTCACTCCATCATTATTTGGCATTTAGATATTATGTGGCTTTATACTCCTAACATCACTCATTCAAGGAAGATGAGTGAGAACTATTATCTGTTTTTAACCAATGAGTAAACTTAGTAATGTGGAAGTTAAGCAACCTGTTCAAAGTTATATACAATGAGTCAGTGGCAGAATTTGATTTGAATTTAAGGTTCCTTATTTCTAGTACTATTCAAATTCAATTAAGTCATATTAACTTTTCTATAATGTTACTAAGAAGGCTCTCTGACTTTTTTTTTTTAAATGACTACACAGTAAAGACAAAAGTTACCTATGAAATATTTTTAAATGCTCTTTAAATCAACTACATTGCTTTATCATTATATAAAATTGGGAGTGGAAGACGGTTCTGAGGAGGCAAAAGAAGAGTCACAGCAGTGGATATTAAACAGTAAGAAGAAAAAAAGTATGAACTGTTTGAACTGAAAAGAACAGCTATACTGTGAACAGAATACAGACTTCTGATATTATGAATACCACAACACTTTAGTTTTGTTTATTCAAAATTATAAAAAAGTCACTAAGTCTATTGAATCTTAAAATTTTAAGCTGAAAAGGGCTTTAAGGTTTATTTAATCTATTCCCGCTCTAATATTACTCCCAGTAGAAGAGAACTTAAAATATGGCAAATTATTCTTTGTATTCCACCAAAGTGGATTTAATCGCTGAAGTAGTAAAAGAATCCCATTCCTATGCCATACCTATATTATAAAGGCCCACAGCATGAATCCACAAGGCAATGTGGTTAAATGGCATGACTTTAGCATTTGATAATGTGCCTGCCCTATCCTAATTAACTAAATGAACAGCCATCCTTGATCAACAAGTTGAAACTTCTATTAGAAAACCTGAACTATGCATTGCTATATGTGCATTTACTAATTCTGTGATGTTAGACAAGTGATTTACACAATATTTAGTTCTCAAGTTAATGATTTTCCCTAAGAGCTCTCAACATATTGGAAAAAAAACTTCTTAAAAGCCAACAATTAGTCTTGGTAATAAAGAGGATGATTATAAGCACAGCTTAATATTTTGCTGGACTTAATAAATACTATTTTAATATCCTAGCTGCCCTGCATAAACACAACAGTTATATAAATAGGAGAACCTGCATGTTAAGAACCATAGTATCAACATAAGCAAGACATACTAATTTACAGCTAGGTGATTTATTTGTCTATCACTTACATATTGGTCCAATTTTAAAAGGTAAATGATTCCTATTTCCCTCAAACATGATTTAACAACCCTCAAATTATTAGGTCAATGTGAGATTTCAGTCTACAAAACCCTTCAATTTCTTTCTGATAGACAATATACAATCAAGAGAAATGTTCATGGAGTAGGATATACAAAGAAGTAATATGAAAAGGAAACAAGTTTAGAAAATACCTTTGCTATTATAATATGACTATTTTTCTAATGATATATAGTGCTTTTATTACCTAATGGTTTCTCCATATCAATACATCTAGAAATGAAAACAATTTTTAAATCAATTTTTTAAAATATGACTGAATAGGAAAAATAATCTTCTACCACTGCATCTAACTTAAAGATTTTATATTGTGCTAAAGACAAACAAAAACATATTTCAAGGTGATCTAAAATTAGTTACAGAAGTTGGAAAGCTTTTCCCCAAAAGCTACTGTTAATATGCTTCCGGTGTCCAATATAAGGGTTGCTGTATATTAAAATGTTTGAAAGATGTCTAAAGCAAACAAACCCAACAAACCCAGGAAATTGGTCATGGCAGCTAATAAAAAAATTGAAAAATATCAAAAGGGATCATGAAAGCTTAAGAGACCCAGAAGATCAAATGATGATTAAGTCCCCAACCCTCCACCATTAAATAAAACCTACTGAATAAGGAACATCTACAAGATACAAGGATACAAGGATTCAGGAAATTTGGACTTTTCACTAATATTCTTTAATAATTTTGTTTCAAAATAAATACTCTTTGATACAATGTAAATTATATATTTTGATTTTTAAAATTATACATATACCTTTTTTAAACTTGAGGGGAAAACAAGGATCATGACTAGAATTCTGGCATGCAGTTAGGATAATATTCCTCCCTCCCCATTCATTTATAATCTGCTTTGCTTCTAATTTAAAGGTACAAAGCCAATAACAATTTTTAGAGATGGTCAATGATCAATCTAAATTATATTTAGATAACTAAAATAATTAACTGGGAAAGAAGAGAACTGGATTTAGGAGAATGCCAAAATAAGGCAACTGCATAATTAACAAAAAAAAAACCTTATATTTAGTATTGTTTTAAACTTTCTATAATGTGAATGAAACATATATGTAAAAAAGCATTCTAAAACAGAGGTTTAATTTTTTTCACTATATTATTTTCTTTTGAAAGGTTGAGTCAACATTTCAGATACTTAACATTAAAAGTAGTGTTTTGATAAATACTTCTGAAATAATATTTTCCGCATGAAACATTATTTCATTTGAAATTTTAAAAGTTTTTCCTTCCTTCTCATCCATGTAATTATGTGCCAAATTCAGTTTTTCTTCTTTTTCAAACTTTTTTCCCTTCTACCTAACAAAGATCATTGTTTATATATACGTGTGTGTGCATATGTGTGTATATACGTACATATTTATATACACATACACACACAAATATACCTTACAAATATACAAAAATTTTATGCTGAATGAATGAAAATGAATGTAAGTGGGTGAATGTCATCATAAACAGGAAAAGTTTTCTGAGAAAAATCAGCAAAATTGCTCCCCACTTGTCTATACTACAGAGAAAAAGATTAACTTGATCAGATAAAAGTTTACTTGAAAAGCCATGAATAAATTTTTATTTGCAAGGTTATAGTATCAGCAGTTCTCTGAGTCTGTAGTCACAAAACAAGGCTCATTTCCAACTAGTAAAAAGGGAGGGAAAAGAGGTGAAGAAGGCTCCAAACTTAGGAATAAGGGATCTGAGACCTGGGTGTGGCCTCCAGATGACTGGAAGAGTCATTTAAATAGTTGATGCTCAGGATTCTCAAGTGTTAGAATCTATCCTGCCTTTCCCACAAAGAACAATGTGAGGATCAAATAAGAAAACCCCAATACTGCACAGTTCTGGGATTTCCTCAGTATGTGCAAGACTTAGCATGGCAGCTCACTTCACCAAGAGACAACCTGTGCATGGCTTAACAAGAAATGCTTGGGTTATGTGAAACAATACAGGGAAACAGTTCCTAATTTCAGAGTTAGGATTTGAAGTCTAGTTATCCTAATTCTAACCCTACCATTCTATCAGCATGTCAGGCTGCATCTGTCAGAAGAGAAAATGTATACTACTTGTAGGTATGTATCCCAAAGAGATCACAAAAATGGGAAAAGGATCCACATATACAAAATTATTTATAGCAGCTCTTTTAGTGGTGGCCAAGAACTGGAAATTGAAGGGATAGCCATCAATTGGGGAATGGCTGAACAAGTTGTGGTATATGAATGTAACGGAATACTATTGTGCTATAAGAACTGATAAGCAAGTGGATTTCAGAAAAACCTGGAGACTGACATGAACTGATGCTTAGTGAAGTACGCAGAACAAGGAGAACACTGTACTCAGTAATTACTCAGTCACACTATGCCATAACTAACTTTGATAGACTTAGCTATTCTCAGCAATGCAAGGATATAAAACAGCTCCAAAAGATTCATGATGGAAAATGCTATCTACATCCAGAAAAAGAACTAGGGAGTCTGAATGCAGATTGAGATATACTATTTGCTCTCTTTTTTCTTTTTTCCTTGTTTTTTCTTTCTTGTGGTTCCTCCCACTGGTTCTAATTTTTCTTTACAACATGACTGATGTGAAAATATGTTTAAAATGAATGTGTGTGTGTGTGTGTGTATATGTGTATATATATAAGATTGCATGCCATCTTGGGGAAAGGGGAGAGTAGGAAAGAGGAGAAAATTAGAACTCAAAATCTTATGAACTGAGTGTTGAAAATTAAAAACAAATTAAGTAAAAAAAAAATAAAAAGAAAAAAGATAATTTAAGTGAAGATGCTATGAAAAATATAAAACTGAACATGTAAAGCATTACAAAATGTTAATCAACTACAGTTTATAAATAAGTGATTCTGTAACTATGTTTCATATGTATTTTAATTAGCTTTTTGAGGTTGTAACTGCCAATTTAGCATTTAATATGGCCTGCTAAACTAGCAGGACCCTCTACTAGGCTGTCCAACACAATAATCTTCCTTTTCCTGGAAAATTTACACGTAAATAGCTAGCATTTATACAATGTTTTAAGATTTGAAAAATGCTTTACAAATGTTATCTCATTTTACTTTCATAACCACTCTGGGAGATAGATATTATTTATCCCCATTTTACAGATGAGGAAACTGAGGCTGACAGAAGTATCTGAGGCAGGATCCGAACTGGGGTCCTCCTGACTAAGGGTTCACCTCCCTGCACTACCTAGCAGTCTCAAAGAAGAATTAAAAATAGCATGAGAAAAACTGTAGAGAATATAAATTAAACTATTTGTGGTGCAGCAGATAAGATAAATTCGTGAATTATTAAACTGAAGTTAAAAGTAAAGGCAACTCAAAGGTTGCATCAAGAAAACACAAAAGTTCTTAGTGAAAATCAGGAAAGTAAAAAACAAATCAAAAAGTGGTATTGTGTTTTGTTATTTCTCCATGTCTCCACTTTCAAATGAAAAGGGGTAAATGGGAATTAGGTCTTGAAATGACCCAGAACATTACTGCCAAAGTTTACTATTTTAAAAAAGAAATTCATGATCTGAATCCAGCCACTCCACTTCACAAACATGGCACCTCCTTGCTACGCCTTTTTATGTATGCAAAAGCCCTACATGCTCCTGACAGCAGCCACATTCATAAGTATAGCAGCTGACTTTAGAACATGCTGACCTTGAGCAATCAACGCCCTTAGCAGCATGCACTTCTGGCTTCTTTCACTGTAACAGTGAGACAGCCTCGCCATCTATAGTAGTCAAACAGTCTCTGGCCACCACCCCTTGCCTATTTTAAGATATTCCCCCACTACATTTCTGTGATGCACAGTTCAAAGTGATAGAATAACATCTGTGGCTATTCCTAAGTGCAGGTTGTTTACAGGGGAATTGTGAGCACTTGTGCTCACACTGCTTCCCTTCCCTCAAGGTTTCCTTGTTAAGGTTAGTCTCTGAAGCTCAACTGCCATTTCCTGTTTACACTATTTTTTAAAGATCAAGGTGTTAACATACAACAAGGGGGTAAAATTTCCATTTAGGCCCCATGTGAACTAATATAACACATAGGCTTCTGCCTGTGTTAGCAGCAGCTAACTCCTGGTGTTCAAATTCTAAACATCATCATTACATTTTTGTAAACTACTAGTAAAATATACTCCTGGCCAGATGATATTTTTCATATAACATATAATCACAAGTTCAGAATATAAAATATAACCTATTTTCTCCTTATAATTCTATTTAACAACTGCATATGATGCCTTGAAAGTTTAGATCTAATTGTACTGGGATAAAGATAAATTTCCTATCTTTTTCCTTGACTATATGACAATTACACCTTTTTACTCAGAAAAGATTTTGTTCTTTAAAAAGATCATACAATTATCAAGATCCTAAAGATCAAGAAAATTATGATTAATTCCCTGTATATACATAAACACATAATTTTACATTAATATTGATGTCTTAATTTTTTTTAACAGTTCAACAATTACTCCATGGATAAAATGTAAATTCTAAGTAAGACTACCTTAATCAACTTTACTAGTTTACTAAGGATAAAGACTGCCAGTGCTATGCTAATAGTATACAATGGAAAAATATTTCAATTTACACTTCTTTTAAATATTTCACATTTTGTCCACTCAATAAATATTAGATGGAAAAACTTACTAGATCCCATTTCTTCTTAAAGAATACATTTCCAAGTTTAGAAAAAAAATTCCAGATACTAAAAGGTCCTTAAATCTGAACTACTGAAGAATTCAAGACTCAAATATAATACTGTCATGTAAATAGCAGGTGAACTAAATATACGGGCAAGGCAACTGGAAACTGAATTAAAAGAAGTTAGGAGAATCTGGTAAAATTTTAAAGTAGAAACTATGCAGAAAAAAAATATTATTCTAACTTACGTTGAGATATGGTAGATATATTTATCTACATCATGCCCCCACCCCAAAAAATTTTCAAAGTTTGAGTTTCATGGTTAATACTGATTAAATTGAAAGAGAGAATAAATATTTAGAATATTTAGCTTAATTTAATTAACTTGAGGATCACTACTCTTAAGCAAAACAAAATGTATTCTCCTTTAGAAAGATGATCTTACATATACATATGTATATATAAAAGCACATATTATGAGTTTATTTTTTAGTAATATTTATTAACTTCTGCTAAACTGTCCCCAGGCTTGGTCCTTTCTAATCCATCAGGACACCATCTGCACAAGATTGCTGACTTGTTCTTGTGGGGATCAAAACCAAGAACTTCAACCTGACATTCTAGTCACTAGCAAAAATAATATATATATTTCTATACAAATGAAAAAATCATATTTAATGTTAATCATAAACTGTCTATCATGAGGATGGATGCTCTATAAATGACAAGATAAAAATATCCATGTTAAAGGTTTAAATTGAGCTTAAATTGAGAACTCATTAAGGAAAGAACATGTCTGTTCATATATTAAATAGTTTTTTGGTGATTTATTATTAACTCTTCAGAAAAATGGCAAATAACCATTTATTGTCAGACAGTAGCCAGTCAACAAGTATTTATTAAGAAGCATCCAAGGTGCTGAGGAATAAAAAAAGATGAACATGAAAACAGGCCCTACATATTCCTACAAAAAGAAGTGGTAGGTGAATGCTGAGAGATCAGGAAAGGTTCCTCAAAGCAAGTGATCCCTCAAGTGAGAATTCTGGAGATGAAGGGAAGTAGAATGCCAGAGCCCTCTCACTACAGAGTCCAGCAGTTTTCTAGCCCAAACAAAGCAATTAACCTGCCTGCCCCTCAGCTCTGAAATAACAGCAGGCATCCTTGCCCTGCATATTTCACAGATGTTGAGAAGAAATAGTAGTATGTTCCTACTAAAGCACTATTGTCTAATGTGAGCTAATATTATTATAAGCTTTGACACCATTAACCAGAAGTTTAAATCCCAACTATCCAGTTTTTAAAAGCAAACTTTGTGCAAGGAGAACCCTGGAGGGTAAAAGGTGTGTGTTATTAAAAAATCATCAGACTTTTCTGTGTGTGTGTGTGTGTGTGTGTGTGTGTGTGTGTGTGTGTGTATCTTGATTTCTATACATGTCTTAGAAATGCTTTTCCAATCCTGGAAACATGACCACTTCTTAAAACACAAACTGAGCACTCCTTTGGTAACCAAAAATAGTTCCCACCTACCTGTAGTACCGAGACTGTAAATATGTAGAACAAACAGTCTTTGATACATGGCTAGCAGATCCAAAGTCTATTACTTTAACCCTGTATGGCTGTCGGACAGGATCTACCAACATAATATTCTCTGGTTTGAGGTCAGCATGAATTAAACCAAGACTTTTCAGTTTTTTCAGTGCAGTGGCTACTTGTTGAAGAATAGGTCGTATTACTTTAAGTGGCAGAGGACTGAATTTATTTTGCTTCAGAAAATCATATAAGTTCTGTTCCAACATCTCAAAGACCAAGCAAGTATGGTTACGGTGTTGAAAGCATTCATAAGCTCGTACAAAGTTAAATTCATCAGCATTTTCAGTACTGAGTCTTGATAATATGCTCACTTCTATCTGTCCTTGGCGTGCATAAGAAGGGTGATTCTTCAGAATTTTGATTGCCACAATCTCATTTGTCCCTCTTTTCCAGCATTTGACTACCTGGCCAAAAGTCCCTCTCCCAAGAAAATCTAGGACTTCATATGTATTTTTCAATGAACACAAAACTTCATGCTGCACTAACTGATAATCTCCTTCTCCACTGGTACAATTCTGCTTCGATGCTGCTGTAGTTGTAACAACCGTCACTGGATTTCCCATGTTGGTTTGCAACATTGCAGGCAGTATAGACAGTTCATCAACAATCTGCATTGCGCTGCTTTGATTCTCCAGCTCTTTACTCTTACGCTTCAATCCCCATCGCTGGGTACTTTCCCGGGTCCCAGATGGAGGTGCCTCCACATGAGAGGGCTGTGCCCGCACAGCTAGGACCTTGGTAGCACCTGCAGTGTTCTTAAAAGCAGCAGTATTTGTCTGCAACAAAAAGTTATGTCCTCGTGATCTGTTCAATGGTATCTTTGTATGAAAAGTACTCTCCTTAATAGGATGAGAAATTCCAAAGTTTCTACCATTCACATAGGTCTGGGGATAGGTTTTCTCGTGGTATACACAACTGCTTGGCTCTACTTTGAGTTTTTTCACACTACAAAAGGCACTTGACTGAGTTTGATAAACATATGGTGGATAGACCAAGACTTGTGAGGCCATACCTAGAGAGGAAAAGGAGAAAAATAAGAAATAATTAACTTATAATTCATGGAAAAAATCAACTGACATGAAAAATTACTGCTAAAGTTCCTATTAAAATGAACAAAAGCAAATACACTTCTAGTATACGTAAATATTTCTATATATTAAAATTTCAGGACCATAAAGTTTCATCTGCATTCGCTGTATTGTGCAAAATGTCTCCAAAGAAGACAGCGCAGAGGTCCTGAACATTCCTCGGAGTGGTACTATATATCTTCAAACTATTTACAAAGCCTGCCAAATTGAAGCTTTTCTTTTTACCCAACAAGCTTAGAAAGGAAGGGGTAGTGTAATCAGATCTATAACTTCATTAGTGTAAGGAGCTCCTAGTAAGGACCTTCTTCTACCAATGTAGATCTTACTATTAAGTAACTTTTCTTTCTCATCTTTGATTTACTTCCTTTGAGTCTTTCCATACTTCTTTTATTTCCTGTAAAATTCTAAAAATTCTTTAAATACTTATCAAATATCCACAGGAAATGTATATATGTGCAGATGATTACAGATTGTAGGCACAAAGACTGCTAATTGAAAGATAATTTTACAAATTATTTAACTGTAATTTATCATTTGAACATAGGTATAAAGATTGGACCTAACATTTATTGGTATTGTATCCTACAACTCACCAATCTAGAATTTATGGGTAATGCAATCAGTATAATATCCAGCCCATTCAAATATTCAACACAGGAATAATATAATACATCAAATTTACACAAGCTCTTAGAATATTTCAGTTATAAAATTCAGTTATACTTGGAACATAGGTATTTAGAATATCAGAAGATGAATAAAGTCAAGTTTAAACAGTCAAGAGAATCCTTCTTTGGTCACTTTCATTTTGCCTGCTCCTAAAAAGAAAATAAAGCATTATTTCTAACAGAGAAATTCTTTATCCCAAATAGGTATATCCCAAAATAATCACGTATAAGAAAACTAAGTACATAAACCAGATATACTCTTATAATTCAAGACAATATGCCAAAAAAAACCAGGAGAATATATATACATATATATTAATATAAAAACATACATGTATGTGTACACACACACACACAAAGTGGTAGAGTCCTCATGCAAGACTAAATTTGTATCAATGCTAAGCAGTTGTTCTAACACAGAAACAGCAAGATATGCCCACACTCCCACCCACTATAATTTCTAAATCTTCTGTCCATCTGGCATAACTTGAATACAAAGTCAGTTAACAGACATCTTCCATTAAGTTATATTAACTGACACCAAAAACATTGATATGAAATAGTCCAAATTATCCAACTCTTAAAGCACAATATTAAGATGCCTTGAAAAGAGCTCTATTTTATTCCTTATATTTCCACTGCTTCTCTTTTCATAATTCCCACCAGCTTGAGGAACAGGATTTATCTTAATTGAACTCTTAATACTGATAAGAAGGTGAAAGAGGTATCTTTTAGGTTCTCCTGGGCTTTGGAATATCAAAAACAAATGCATGCCATTTAAAAAAGTTTTTAAATGCCAATTATGTGCAAGATTCCACATGTACCATCATAGGTGCTAAGACAGAAAGATGAAAAACAGTAGTATAGTACTACTACAGTAGTAGTTCCTCTTCTCGACTAGTTTATAATCTAATAACGGGGTGTTATGTATGCACAAGTATAATATAAGGTAGGATATGAGGACAAATGAGAAGTCAAGCCAAACGGGTCTAAGAAATATTTAGACCAAAGAAACATGTTTAGCTAGAGAAAACCAGGAAGAACTGGCACCTGAGATGGGCCCGAAAAAGGAACACAGGCAGGAATATGGTGAAAGTCCACTAGAAGCAAGGGGATCATCTGAACCAATGCAGAGATGCAACAAATGGCAGGACATGAAACAACCATTAAAAGTTCAGTTCTGGAGAACAAGAGTACACAACGACATAGCGAAAGACGGATGAAAAACATTTTAGAGTCAGATTATAAAGGATTGTATATTCTGGGCTAAAGAAAATTTTATCCCACAGACAACAAAACACCCAAACATTTTTTATTAGAACAGTCAAGCCCCCACATTACAGAAACTACTATGGTTATATGAAGAATGGATTGACAAGGAGAGAGGCTAGGGGCAAGAAGACTTGTAAAAAGACATTTACAATAGTCTACACTACATCTTTTACCATTTTTGATCATATACCCCAAATGTAAAAAATTTTGAGCACACACCCCTCATTGTGTACATTTATTTATTTAGGTATTATGTTTGTGTGCTGCTATACTTGTAATTAGGTATATTCTAAAATTTAAGCAAAAAAAATTTTAAGGATAAAATAAAGATAAAATACTTGATTCTAGAGTCAACAGAGAGCCAATGGAATTTAAAAAGTAGTAAGATGTCATGGTCAGATCTTCACTTTAGGAAATCAATTTGGCAGCTGTGTGGAGAATAATGGGAGAAAGGAAAGACTTGATGCAGGGAGCTCAATTAATTAGGAGGTCATTACAATAGTCAAAGCAAGATAACGAGAACCTGAGCTAGGATGGTTGCTATGTGAAGAGCAGATGAATTCAAGAGATATCATGAAGGGAGAAATTAAAGGTATGGCAGTTGACTACGTAGGAGGAAAGTATCACACTGAGGTTGTGAGTCTGAGTGACTAGAAGAACTGACAGCAACAGAAGTGTCTGGAAGATGGATGGGTTTGGGGGGAAAAGATAATGATTGATATCTGTGATCCAAATCCCAATCCATTCATGCCTGGCTAATCCTGTGTGACTCAGTAAAAGTTCCACCGAAAATGAAAAGTAGAGCTCTTATTCACTGGACCCTATCTCCAAACCCAGAGCCACCCTAGAAAATGATCTGGAAGGCAGAAGATGGGGGAAGGATTTTTATCAAGACTGTCTCTTACTGATTTTTTTTTAAAAAAAAGCAGACACCATGGAGGAAAGGAGCAAGCATTTGTTAAGTGCCTACTATGTGCTACTATGCTAAGTGCTTTACAAATATCCTACTTGATCACCACAACAACCCTATTAGGTACATGCTATTATCCCCATTTTATAGTTGAGGAAACTGAAGCAGACAGCAGTTACATGACTTATGCAGGTTCACACTGCTAGTAAGTGTCTGAGGCCAAATTTGAACTCAAGTCTTCCTAACTTCAGGCCCAACTCAATCTGCTGTGCCACCCAGCTGCAAAATGCCAACCAAGGAGTTTACACAGAAGGTAAAAAGTAATGAGAAGAGGTAAAGGTAGATTTGTTGGAGACAAATCCCAATACTAGCTACCTGCTGAGCATAGGAAATAACCTGTCTTCCCATTTTCCAACTGGTTAATCACACCCACCCCTTAGGATAAGGTCCCAAATCCCCTCAAATGATTTTTCTGACTCCCCAGGGAGCCCCTGTTCAGACTTTAGAGACCACTAACCTATAATACAGTTTCCTACAACTCAATAATATTAAATTTTCTTGCTTGGTTTTATTATGGAGCTAAATAAAATACTTTGATGAACGTAGCCATTTGTAAAAATAAGAAAGGCTTTCTCCTCCCTCCCCCCACCATAGTTTTGTAGTAACTACACAAGAATCTTACTGACACCTCAATATGAAACAAAAACAGTCCTGGGACTTTGAAGATGACAAAGAGTACAGATTCTGGCAAGCTCTAGCAAGCTTTGAAAAGCTGCCAAATTCTGTGCTTTCAATAGCCTATACCAGCTTTCTGAAGGAAAGCATAGCTAAGTATAAAGCCGTTCATCACTACTAGACTGGCCACTCACTAATAATGAATTCTGAAACATGAAACAAAAAACAATTATAAAATAGCCCCATTCTACTTCTACAGTGATGGTCGAGGACAAACATAAAAGGAGGCAGCAGGTGCTTTGAAACAATTTCGGTTTTCAGAGTCAATAAACATTTAAATGAGATGTCTCCCTAACAACAAATGGGTTAACATATTACTAGAAGAAATAAACCAACCATATTATATTGACGTTTTCACTATAAATGAAATCAGCAGACATTAAGTTGCAACAAAACAGGAAGGATAGTTCACAGTTTCTCCTTAGAGAAGCAAATAAAGAAGTTGGAAGTTTCATCATGCACACAGAGGCAAGAAGTATCGTTTCATGAAACAAATGGTAATATTTCTTTCAGGTTCAAGATGAGCAAAGAAAAAAAGACCATTCAGTCTTACAGAAAACTGCAGCTTAAATGGTAAAATCAGTTGCCAATGAGAAATTTTACCAAGCACTTAACAATATCCTCCAAACCAAGTTAATAAATACCTGAATATTTGGTAACTTCAATGTTAAGGAAACATGGAGAAAAAGATGACAAAAAATATTGTTTGTGATTAAAAAAACAAAAGTCAAAGGTCTGTTGACGGAAGCTTCATACTTATAGTATGGAATACTTTTTCAGGATATAAGGAAGGTGTTGACATAGTGAGAAAATGAACATAAACTGACTCTAAGAAAACAAATTATTTTTAAATTTTAGGTTATTTAAAATATTCAACAGCAAGACATCCCAAGTACATGGGTTTTGTTTTTCTTGCCTTCTTAATGAGTGGGAGAAGGGAAGAATTCAAAATTGAAAATAAAATGGAATAGAAAAAATACATCCTATCACACTTTCTTTTTTGCTAACTTCAAATAAATGAATTTTAAAAATGAAATGCATAAAATCAAAACTTGTTTTGTCATTCTCTCAGATCTCTATCGAGAATGTTTTCTCCATTCATGTATCCTATCCCAGTCTTATATTCTGCACCTCTGGTTCTGTTTTTTTTTTTTTTCACTTAGCCTTATTGAATAACAGGCTTTTCCAGATTCCCTTACATTCTACCCTAATAAAGATACTTAATTACATGAAAATACTATGATTTATTTGAATTTCTTTCATTATTACTAGATATTTAGATTGCTTACAACTTTTTGCATCACAGCACTGGGAAGAGAATCTTGGTCAGTCTTGACATCAGGAAGAGTTCTGTTCTAGTTTCTCTGGAGAGATGCTAGCTATGTGACCATAGAAAGGGCAATATTTGGCTCAAGATTCCCAGGAAACTCTCTAAGACTAGAAATTACATATTTGTGTCTACCTGCAGCATTGAAGATTGTTTGTAAACCAAGAATTCCCTCAAAAATGTCAAATAGATCTATGTTCTTATCACTTTGGAAATTCTCTCCCAAAAGTACAAATTAAAATCCACCCATGCCTGCCCACTTGTGGACTCTAGTCCACATGCTGCCATAAGTTTCATAATAGGTTGGGAATAGGGGGTTTCCACTCTTGAGGCTGAAGGTCTTCCTCACACACACTGATTCCTACAGTGTACAAACAGAGCACTCTAACTGACCACTTGTCCCTCATCCTGGCCCTGACCAGACCATCTTTTCCTTTCTTACAATTCCTGAATCATAGCCCTGCTCTTTGAAGTTACTAAAATTCAGAAAGTAATTTCCTACATTAATAGAATCACAAGTTTAAACCAAAATGCAGCCAGCTATTTTGCAATTATACATCTCCAACAAACAGGTTTTTCTGTATAATTTTTATGTTAACACTTTTAGGGTATATTACCAACAAGAGAATCAGTAGGTCAAAGAGAATGCTCAGATTGGTTCTCAAAAAGATACTGCAAAATTATAATTTCATCAGCAATGAACACCATCTGTTTCTCCACAAATTCAAAGGTTATATTTCATTGATTTTAATTATTAAACTATCTCAATACTATTTGAATTTGTATCTCTAGTCATTATTTTTTTCAATTATCAAGTATTTATTTTTTCTCCCTCCCACAAGATTTAAAAAGAAGTACAGTCAACCAAAACATCAAATTCCCACATTAGCTAAACCCAAAAATGTGTACCATTCTGCATATTAGTCCATCATCTCCGTGTCAGGAGGTGGGCCGCATTTTTCATCACTTGTCCTCTAGAACCATGGCTGACTGTTGATCAGAGCTCTGAAGTCTTTCAGAACTTTTTTTAACATCCTGATTTTATAATAAAACTGTTCTCTTGGTTCTGCTCACTTCACTCTGCAACAGTTCATACAAGCCTTTCTAGGTTTCTCTAAAACCACCTCCTCATACCTAGGAGCACAATATTCATATACTATAATTTGTTCAGTCATCTCCCAGTTGATGGGCACCCTCATCAGTTCTTTGCCACTACATAAAATGCGATCACAAATATTTTTACATAGAAAGGAACTTTTCCTCCTTCTTTGATCTCTTTGTGGTATAGCCCGAGTACTAGTACTAACAGGACAAAGATCAAACACAGTTGAGTAACTCTAGGGGCACAAACTGCTCTACAGAAGAGATGGACCAAGGCACAGATCCACTAATGTGCATCAATGTGCCTGTTTTTCACAGATCCTACAACATTTGCTGTCTTCCTTTTTGGTAAACTTTACCAATCTGACAGATGTGAGGTAGAACTGCAGAGTGATTTTAATTTGCATTTATCTGATTATCAGTGATGTAGAGCATTTTTTCATATTCTATATGTAGCTTGGATTTCCTCCCTTGAGAACTGCCTATTCAGTCTTTAACTGTTAATCAACTGGCAAATGGCTTTTAATGTTATAGATTTTAGTTATTTTCTTGTACATCTTGGAAATGGGACCTTTTTCAAAGAAATTTGTTGCCAAGATTTTTTTTCCATTTGAGGAAAAACTTTTTTATTTGATACAATCAAAATTGTCCATTTTATTTTCTGGGATCCTTTGTTCCTTGTGCAGGCATGAACTCTTCCCCATCCATGCATGTGAAAGTCTTCCTTGTTCTTTTTATCTATGATGTGACCTTTTATATTTAGGTCCTGTTTCCATTTAGACTCTCTCTTGATACAAGGTGTGAGGTAGTGATCTAATCTAATTCCTGCCAGACTGCTGTTCAGTTTTTCCAGTTTTTGTCAAATGAGTCCTTACCCCAGTAGCTGAGCACTTTGGGCATATCACATACTAACTAAATTACAAAGCTTGCATCTGTACGTTGTGTACATAATCTGTCCCACTGACTGACCTTTTGTTTTTAACCAACTTGTTTTGATGATTACTGCTTTGCAGCATCTAGTTTGATGTTTGGAACTGCTGTTTCCTTCCTTGTTCCTCCCACTTTTTAAAAATTAATTTCCTTGATATTCTCGACTTTTTGCTTTTTTTCTAGCTCTTAGAAGTAAACCTTTGATAGTTTTATTGTCAAGGAACTGGATAAGTAATAAACTATTCGGTTGTGTGACTGATACCTCTATTCTATTCCACTGACCTATTTCTGTTTGCCCAGGTCCAGATAATTTTGATGACTAGTTTGTAACATCAAGTTAGGAAATATAAGATCACTTTCATTAGTCTTGCGGATTTTTATTTTTTCCCCAGCCCCTAAATGTTCACACCCACTTGTTTCTCAATATAAATTTCCTACAATTTTCATTGAATCCTATGAAAAAATACTGTCATTTTTGGTGGATATTGCATTAAAATGTAAAAATTAAGTCCTTTATATTGTAATAATTTGATCTATTCATGAATATTGAATGTTTTAGACATAACTTCCATTAATTATCATTAAAAGTTGTCCTTATGTAAGTCTTATATTACAAAATTAGGCTAATTCCCTGATTATTTTTCTTATTTAACAGGGTTCTCTTTTTATTTTCCTTATTTTACTTTCCTTACACTTATTATGAGTAAATAAGAACACAAATGGCTTTTACTGGGTAATCTTGTATCCTACAGCCTTATTGAACTATTTTACTGTCTCCATTAACTTTTTGAGATGCCTAAATTTTCTAGATATGCTATCATGTCATCTACAAATGATAGTTTTAACTCTTTATTTTCAACATTAATTAATCTTAATAGTATCTCTTTCCTTTCTTGCTGCAATTTTGCAATTTCTAATGCTATACAAATATGTGATGAAACTTGATATTCTTGTAAACTTGGTTTTGTACCTATTATTAGTAAAAATGCCTCTTCTGTTTCTTCTTTGTTATGTTGACCTTTATTTAGACAAATATTTTAAATTGTGTTGCTGGAAAATCCCCTGATTGCATTTCATGTGCTCATCATGAATGACAACTTTGTAAAAGATTTCCTGAACACTGTAACAGAATATTTTAACTTGATAACTTTTCTGATATTGAAATAGTCTTGCATAACTGGTTCAAACCTTTACTTAATAATTATATAACTGCTATATTATATTGTCTAAAATGTATTTTTTATTTCTGCACCTATATTTATTAAGGAAATTGGTTTTAAAATAAAAAATGCATTTGCCTAACATAAAATAAACTGTGGTTTTTCTCTGGAATTATGAATAAACTAAATAATATAGAAATTATTATTCTTGGACTATTTAAAAGAATTAACCTGGAAAGTGTTTGTGGTTTGGTTGGTGTTTTTTTGGAGGGGAAGGGGGTTCATAGTGGAAGAAGAGTAATTCTTTGATTACATATCTTACTTTCTCCTCCTAGAGCAGCCTGTTTAAATTCTACTTAATTATTATTTACTAAATTATCTACTTAAATTATTAATTGCATTTGAATTCATACATTTGTCAAAAATCATCTACTATATTTCATTTCTCTAATTTGTTAAGAATTTAGCTGTGCAAAGTATTCCCTAATAGAATTCTTTATTGTATTGTTTGTTGTGACTCTTCCTTCTCATGGCCACAGAAAAAGCCTCGAGCCAAAGGTGGGAGTTTGATCTCATCTTGAGGAAAGCCAGGAAAGTTAGAAGGCAACTTGACAAAACATAAACATAAGGAAATGACTAAAACATGGACTGTAGAACACAAACTAAGTGCCAAAGAAGTGAGAGATCACTTATTTGGTCAGGAATGGTTATCCTCCTTTCATAAGAAGAACATTCCAGGGATAAGCAAGAGACAGGCACTGCAAATGCACCAGCAGAAAGGAAAATCTTTTGGGAGAAAAAGCAAAGTGGAGAGCATTGCTGGACCTTAAAGTATATGGATAGAGGAAAGCAAAATGCTTAGAAGAGTAAAGTGGCAGAGAAACGAAGTCAATGTCCACTGACTAGGAGAATAGCTAAAGAAATTGTGGTACATGAATGGAATGTAATATTACTGTGCTATAAATAATGAGTATGATCAATACAGAGAAGGATGGAAAGACAGGAACTGATGCAGAATAAATAGAGCCAAGAAGACAATATATACTGACACAGTGTAAATGCAAAGAATCACAAAACAACTGAAAAATAAATGTTACAAAATTACAAAGAACAAGCATAGCTCCAAAGAGACATGAGAAGATATCTCTGCAGAAGTGAGAGGTCCACAAATGTGGAACACTGCATATGTTTTCTTTTTTAGTTTTTTTAATATAGTGATCAGTGTTGCAGACTAGGTCTTTGTCTCCTCTTCCTTTTCTTTCCATAAAGAAATTCTTGTTATACAGAAGGATTCTCTGGAAGGAGGAAAGGGAGAGGTATGGGGGGAGGGGGGAAATAGATTATGTAAAAAAGAAAAGCTAGACCAAACATTGTTTTAAATCCTCCAAATCATTAGTAAGAGGAATACACATTAAAACAACTCTGAAGTTCCACCTCACATCCATCATATTTTGCAAGATGACAAAAAATAAAAAGGAAAATTAACAGAGGGTATGGATGATAACAGGCACACTAATATACTCTAGTAGAGTCTTGAACTGATCCAAAAGTTCTGGAAAAATAATTTGAAACTATACCCCCAAAAGTCACTACTAACTAATCATATCTAGTTAAGCATACTAGATATACAGTATATTCCCCCCCCCCAAAAAAAGAGGGAAAGGAACCATTTGTACTAAAATATTTATAGCATCATTTTGTTTCAGTAGAAAACTGGAAACAAAGGGAGTATCCTTCAACTGGGCAATAACTGAACAAATTACAGTACAAGAATGACAGAAACATATATATATATATATGTATATATATATATATAAAATGATCTAACATACAGATTCAGAGAAACCCGAGAAGACTTGTATAAATTGATACAAGTTGTGAAATCAGCAGAACCAGAACAAATTTATATAACAATGCTATAAAGGAAAAACAGAACTCTGATCAATACAAGAACATCCAAAAGACAGAGTCATACTTTTCACCTCTTGAGAAGTAAAGTGATGAACTAAAAGTACACAATGAGAAATACATTACAGACAAACTTAATATATAGGGGTTTTTTTGTTTAACTGTACTTGTTATAATGGAAGATGATTATCTTTTTTAATGGGGAGGGAATATTATAGGGAAAACAGAGAGTAATGAAAATGAAGACTCCTCCAAAAAAAAAAAACAGAAGTAAAAAAAATCAGGGCAGTTTTAGAACCATTACTTTAATTCTACTGGGCTGATTTTTTAAAACTTGTACATAATAAAAATTCATGGTTTCATACACAATCCTTTTTATCTTTGAACATGGGTACATGTTGATATTTGTCAAGTTAATAAAAAAGAATTTTCAAAAAACATGTAAAAATAAAATCCCCTAAATTAATCTTTTTTTGTTTAAATTTTCTTTCTTATTTTTTTTTTGGTGAGTAAAATCAACTATTTTATGAACTTCTTTAACCAGGTACCAGCTGGGAGACTACAAAGCTAAACCAATTTATGACTCATCCATTCCTTTTTGATATTTATCAGGTTGCCACCCACTTAATTCCCAACCTGCTACTAAGCAAAGAATTTACAAGGTAACAAGATCTTCACCAGCATCAGATGTGTCTCTAATGAAAACATAACCAGCGTCTCTAAAACCACAAATTTTATTAAAGCTTTACAACCAGGTTTACATATCCCTACAAAATTCTCAGAACTATGCCATAATATAGTTATACCTATTCCATAATATTTCAATATTCTCACACTGTAATTACACACTGAAGTGTTAGAATTTCTTTCTGTACACTCGCATGTGCGGTAAAGAATGAAAAAGTGTACAAGAAAAACTAAACCAACACAAAGTCTGAGATTTCAAGTGGCTTTTGACAGACCCATTCCAAACATAAATAAATGTAAGGAAATAAACCTTCCAAATCTAAAAGTTATACAATAACTTACATGGATTTGGGTAGATTAAAAGGAACTCTATAAATAGTTCTACATTTTATTTTTAACTTTTTGTTTTTAAAAAATCAAATCCATTCAAATTTTAGGAGTTACAAATACCTATAACTGTAGCTATCTTTCCCTCCCATTAGTACTCAGGATTTAATTTTCAATAAATTCACATTTCATATTGTGTTTCAAATTTTTTAGTGGCAGATTATTTTAAGGGTTTATTAAGTACCTTTTACAATGAAAAATTAATTCAAGAAGACCTGGCATGGACATGCTGAGAAATTACTTAAAGGCTATTTGCAGCCTGTAAAAATTAGAGAATAAAATGAAATGTCTCAAAAATGCTAATTTACCCCCCTCCCAAAAAAAAACCCATGATTCCTTATCTTGCCCTAATGTTGCTCATTTCCTCTATTTTTAAAATACAAAATAAGAAAAAGGCAAATGGTGAAGCTTGCGGAGAAGAAGATTAAAAAATCTGGGGGCGGAGCTAAGATGGCGGAGTAGAAAGACGCACATACACATAGCTCTGAACCCACAACCCATAGAATGGCTACAGGGAAGTAACTCACGGCGAATTCCGCACCCAGAGGCCACGGAACACTGGAGCGAGGGAGATTTCTGTTCCAGAGAGACCTGCAAACCTCTCGCGGGGGGTCCTTCGCGCTGCGGACTGGGCGCCAGGACTGGGAGCTGAGTGCAGCCCTGCCGCGGCCGCGGCACCGAGAGGAAAAGATCCGAGCAGGCTTCACAGACAGGATCTCCAGCGGCCACGCGGGTCCCTCCACCCACAGAGGGATCTGCAAACCTCTCCCAAAAGGTCCGTCGCGCTGCAGACACAAAGCCCAGCCCAGACCTGCTGCGGCCACGGCTGCGGCACCGAGAGAAACAGATCCGAGCAGGCTTCAGGGACGGGATCTCCAGCGGCCGCACAAGTCCCTCCACCCACAGGTGACAGGGGTGGGTGAGAGAGTCTCTTTGGCGGGTCGAGAGGGGAGTGGGGTGCCCCCATAATACAGCCCCCCCCCCCCCCCCCCCCCCCCGGGAGGTAGAAGCTGAGAGGCGGCTGCAGACAGGGGCTCCCCAAGCGGGCGGGAGCCTGAATCCATTGCGGAAGGTCTGTGCATAAACCCCCTGAGGGAACTGAGCCTTAGAGGTGGCCCTGCCCCGATCTCAGCACCAGAACATAATCTCATACTGAATAGCAGCCCTGCCCCCGCCAAAAGCCCTGAGGCTGGAAGCAGCATTTGAATCTCAGACCACAAACACGGGCTGGGAGGATCAGGAGGTGAGGTGGGTGTGAGGAAAATATTCAGAGGTCAAGTCACTGGCTGGGAAAATGCCCAGAAAAGGGAAAAGAAATAAGACTATAGAAGGTTACTTTCTTGGCGAACAGGCATTTCCTCCCTTCCTTTCTGATGAGGAAGAACAATGCTTACCATCAGGCAAAGACACAGAAATCAAGGCTTCTGTGTCCCAGCCCACCCAATGGGCTCAGGCCATGGAAGAGCTCAAAAAGAATTTTGAAAATCAAGTTAGAGAGGTGGAGGAAAAGCTGGGAAGAGAAATGAGAGACATGAAGTCAAAGCATGAACAGCAGATCAGCTCCCTGCTAAGGGAGACCCAAAAAAATGTTGAAGAAATTAACACCTTGAAAACTAGCCTAACTCAATTGGCAAAAGAGGTTCAAAAAGCCAATGAGGAGAAGAATGCTTTCAAAAGCAGAATTAGCCAAATGGAAAAGGAGATTCAAAAGCTCACTGAAGAAAATAGTTCTTTCAAAATTAGAATGGCACAGATGGAGGCTAATGACTTTATGCAAAACCAAGAAATCACAGAACAAAGAGAGAAGAATGGAAAAATGGAAGATAATGTGAAATATCTCATTGGAAAAACAACAGACCTGGAAAATAGATCCAGGAGAGACAATTTAAAAATTATGGGACTACCTGAAAGCCATGATCAAAAGAAGAGCCTAGACATCATCTTTCATGAAATTATCAAGGAAAACTGCCCTGAGATTCTAGAACCAGAGGGCAAAATAAATATTCAAGGAATCCACAGAACACCGCATGAAAGAGATCCAAAAAGAGAAACTCCTAGGAACATTGTGGCCAAATTCCAGAGTTCCCAGGTCAAGGAGAAAATACTGCAGGCAGCTAGAAAGAAACAATTCAAGTATTGTGGAAATACAATCAGGATAACACAAGATCTAGCAGCCTCTACATTAAGGGATCGAAGGGCATGGAACAGTATATTCCAGAAGTCAAAGGAACTAGGACTAAAACCAAGAATCACCTACCCAGCAAAACTGAGTATAATACTTCAGGGGAAAAAATGGTCTTTCAATGAAATAGAGGATTTTCAAGTATTCTTGATGAAAAGACCGGAGCTGAAAAGAAAATTTGACTTTCAAACACAAGAATGAAGAGAACCATGAAAAGGTGAACAGCAAAGTGAAGTCATAAGGGACTTACTAAAGCTGAACTGTTTACATTCCTACATGGAAAGACAATATTTGTAACTCTTGAAACATTTCAGTATCTGGGTACTGGGTGGGATTACACATGCGCACACACGCTCACATACATAGAGACAGAGTGCACAGAGTGAATTGAATAGGATGGGATCATATCTTTAAAACAAAATGAAATCAAGCAGTGAGAGAGAAATATATTGGGAGGAGAAAGGGAGAAATTGAATGGGGCAGGTTATCTCTCATAAAAGAGGCAATCAAAAGACTCATTAGTGGAGGGATAAAGAGGGGAGGTGAGAGAAAAACATGAAGTCTACTCTCATCACATTCCACTAAAGAAAAGAATAAAGTGCACACTCATTTTGGTAGGAAAACCTATCTCACAATACAGGAAAGTGGGGGATAAGGGGACAAGCAGGGTGGGGGGGATGATAGAAGGGAGGGCATGAGGAGGAGAGTGCAATTCGAGGTCGACACTCATGGGGAGGGATAGGATCAAAAGAGAATAGAAGTAATGGGGGACAGGATAGGATGGAGGGAAATATAGTTAGTCCTATACAATACAACTATTATGGAAGTCATTTGCAAAACTACACAGATATGGCCTATATTGAATTGCTTGCCTTCCAAAGGGAAGGGGTGGGGAGGGAGGGAGGAAGAGAAGTTGGAACTCAAAGTGTTAGGATCAACTGTCGAGTAATGTTCTTGCCACTAGGAAATAAGAAAAACAGGTAAAGGGGTATAGAAAGCTATCTGCCCCTACAGGACAAAAGAGAAGATGGAGACAAGGGCAGTGAGGGATGATAGAAGAGAGAGCAAATTGGTCATAGGGGCAATTAGAATGCTTGGTGTTTGGGGGGGGAGGGGAGAAAAGGGGAGAAAATTTGTAACCCAAAATTTTGTGAAAATGAATGTTAAAAGTTAAATAAATAAATTTAATAATATAAAAAAAAAAATCTGAACATTTTTTAGTATATAAACCATAACATATCCTGAAAATTCATAAATTAAATTTGCAGATGTGCATGCTGAAACATGTAACTGAAGATATGCTCAGGTCTTGGGCATTTTCCAGTGGTATTGTGACCAAAGCATTCAGAGAATGTGTTGACTATAACACAATCAGCACATTAAATAACAAGCTTCATCTGACTTTGCAAAACATTCCAACTTTTGGAATAACTTTTTGGAACAAAAAAATGACATGCTGGACATTTCAAAGTTGCTGAAAAATACATTGTCACACAACTAGCTAGGGTGTGTTCTTGTCTTATCTACTCCACTAAAGCTCTACTGACCAAAATAATACTTGGCTGATACTCCCTTGAATATATAGTCACTTCCATTTATAAATGTAAGCTCCTTGAGAATAGGAACTATCTTCTCTTTTGCACAGCTAGATCATGATTAATATAAGTTCTAATAATGCAAAGTTTGAATTAGTACCAACTGTAAAATGATACCAGATCACATTTTGGGTGAAGCAGTTAAGATCTCACTGCTCCACTGTCAAACCGCATTTTTCTATCCTGGAGTATGGGGATGTGATGTGCTGCTATATATGAGGTTACCTAGAGTTGTGTTAACAACAGCATGCCTTAATACCAAAAGGTGCGTGTTTTTTATAAGTTCTTAACAAAATGAACAAAAGGAAATTATAGAGGGATACACTGCCAATGCAAAAAGGAGGCTTAGCATACTAGAACAAAAATTTTATATAATTGAGCGGCATGAATGTGATAAAAGCAACTCTAAAATAGTATGAAATGCTAGAATGCTTGACTCTATGGTAAGGAAAATTATAAAACACACAGGCAGAATAAAAGAAAAAGTCATATAGACTGAAGATTACAGGCAAAAACATTTTTCTTAGCAGAGCAGTCAATCTGGTTGTTTCAAATTGATTTAAGGCAAGAGAAGAAAATGGAAATGAAGTGGGTAATGAAGAAACTTTTACTGCAAAAGTTAGTTGGTTGGATCACTTTAAAAATCAACTTTAATTACATAATATTAAAACTCCCAAAGAGACAGCCAGTGCACATGAGGAGAAGATAAATACTCTGATATTCTGAAGAAAATAATCAAAGGCAGTGGATATACACCAATCAACACATTTTAATGTATATGAAACAGGCTTATTCTGGTAAAGGACACCTTCAAAAACTCTACATGTCTAAGAAAGAAAAAAATCTGGACTTAAAGAGTCTAACCATAGCCTAACCCTTCTGTCAGAATGTCATGAAGAGGGTTTTAAATACCAATGCTTATTTATCAGTCTCAAAATTCTCCCACTCTGAGAAGTTATAATCATCTATCATTTCCAGATCTTTGGTGATCAAATAAAAAAGCATGGGTAATGATTAAAGCTGTTTTTGAAAACATTTTTCAAATTACCTAGCACAAGTGTAGGAAAATGTTGCAAGGACAACAATATCACATTTAAAGCATTATGAATTTTAACTAATGTCCCAGGTAAACCAACTATACTTGATTCACAGTGATAGAATGTAAGAATAGAAATTCACTGAGATAAGGGCTAAGCTCTCATCACCTATCAGTTACATATGAAAATGTAAAGAAAGAACACTTAATGCTGCTAAAAGACTTTAAACAACAATGAAAAACATTTAATCATATTGTTAATATGGGCCTATATTTAGGTATGATAATATATAACTTAAAATTTTTCATTTTCTTAAATTTTGCTTCTTATAGCTATTTTTGAAATAAACTTTAATCAGATATGTATATTATCTTTGCTATTATATTGATAAATAAATACAAACTTTAAATTTTTTAAATTTTTATTACATATTTCCATTGGGTTAGAATAGATTTACCATATTTTATACACAATTTTAAATAGTGAGAATCTGAATAATGCTATTATTCACACTAATTGAGACCTAACTGTATTTGTATGCCCAATATTCAGCACAGTGCTGGCACATAGTAAACACTTAATGTATTTTTTACTCCATTCCTTTACTCTTAAAATTCTTTACAACTAAACTATAGTTGACCTAAGAATATTTGAAAAATGAGGACAAATACAAATGATCTGTATCTAAGACTTCTTCACCCCAATCTACAAACTGAAGTCACTAGAATTACAAATACTGAGTAACTCATTAAAACCACATCAAATGTCTAATGTGGGGCAGGTGAAAGAGGGAAGGAATGGAGGGGGAAAAGATAAAAATATGCTAACTCAAACATATTCTCACAGTGGTAATAGAGGCAAGAATTTTAATGAAGAGAAGTCTCCAAATTCCATAAAACAAGCCTATCTAGAGATCAATTTTACATAATTATCTAATTTTATTTATTCAATACTGCATTTTTAACAAAACATTTCATTGTCCTGTCCTAAACTGAAACATTTTTTAAAAGCACTTACACCTGAGAGCAGAGGAAAGATGGCAGAGTAGAGGCAGAAACCCAGCTGGACTCTCCCAACATTCTCCTCCAAACAACTTTAAAATAACAACTCAAATCAAATTTTTGAAGGGCAGAGCTGAGAAAAAGTCAAAGTAAGATATTTGTCTAATCTAAGACAACTTAGGAGGTCAGCAGGAGAGGTCTGTGACATTGGATGGAGGCCAGTTTAGGGCACATGCAGGGGTAGCACCAGTGGTGGGTATTGGAAGCAGCTGTAACCTGCAACCGCTTTGGGAACTCTCCTCCCTGAGAAGGTAAGGAAGGAGGCTGCACAATTGGTCAGAAAGTGATTATAGGGGACCCTCTGCTGGCACTGGGTGCAAGACCTAGTGCTGTTTGGCAACTCTATTGCCCATACACAGTTCTAGGTCACAGTTCCAGGGTGGAGAGGAGTGCTTGTGGTTGGTCACAAGAGAGCAGGCAGGGGTCCTGGACACAGTTCCAGGCCAGAGAAGAGCACTAGTGTTCTATCACAAAGGACCAGGGAACCTGGTCACACACAGTTCCAGGATGAAGAGGAACACTAGCATATGAAGCTACAAGACAGCAAGGGCCCTTACTGGGTAAAGACTAAAGCACAGGCAAGGAGAGCAATGATCATACCTCTTCCTGGACCACACCACCTTGGAAGTACCAAAAGCTTACAAGCCCTCAGAACTAACTCTTATAACAATAGCATGAAAAAGCCTGAAGCTTGAGGTGATCTCTTTCCACCAATAAGTGAGTAGGACCCAACTTTTAAACTAAAGTCAAGGAATAAGCTGGAAAACTGAGCAAACAACAAAAAAAGAACTTGACTGTAATAGGCTACTACAGTGGCAGGGAAGACCACAACACAAACTCAGAAGAAGACAACATAAAAATAGCTACAAGCAAAGCCTCAAAGAAAAAACCTTCTAATTGGATACAAGCCCAACAAGAATCCCTAAGTTAAAGAAAGAGAGGGTGGTGGAGGAAAAATTGAGAAAAGAAATGAGAGTAATAAAAGAAAATTATGAAAAGAGAATTAATTGCTTAGTAAAAAAGGCACAAAAAAATACAGAATAAAATACCTTAAAAACAGAATTGGCCTAATGGTAAAAGACATACAAAAACTCACTGAAGAAAATAATTCCTTGAAATTAAGAATTAGGCAAGTGGAAGCTAATGACTCCATGCAACATCAAAAGACAATAAAATAAAGTCAAAAGAATGAAAAAATTGAGGAAAATATGAAATACCTCACTAGAAAAACAAGTGACCTGGAAAATGGATCTAGGAGAGAGAATTTAAGAATTACTGGACTACCTGAAAGCCATGAGCAAAAAAAGAGCCTATATATCATATTCCAAGAAATTATCAAGGAAAACTGTCCTATCTTAGACCCAGAGGGTAAAAAAAAAAAAAAAAAAAGAAATGGAAAGAGTCCACGATCACCTCCTGAAAGAGATCCAAAAATGAAAACTCCCAGGAGTATTATAGCCAAATTCCAGAGCTCCTAGGTCAAAGGGAAAATAATGCAAGTGGCCAGAAAGAAACAATTAAAATACCATGATGCCACAGTCAGGATCACACAAGATTTAGCTGATTCCATGTTAAAAGGAGTACAGGACTTGCAATAAGATATTCTGAAAGACAAAGGAGCTAGGATTACAATCAAGAATCACCTACCCAACAAAACTGAGTATAATCTTTCAATGGAAAAAATAGACATTTAATTAAATGGAAGACTTTCAAGCATTCCTGATGAAAAGACTAAAGCTGAATAGAAAATCGAACATTCAAACACAAGACTCAAGAGAAGCACAGAAAAGTAAATATGAAAGAGAAATCATAAAAGATTCAATAAGTTTAATGGTTTACATTCCTATATGGGAAAAAGATACATATAATGCCTAAGAATTTTATCATTATTATGGCAGTTAAAAGATGTCTACAAAGAGGTCAATTATGTTGGGATGATCTCAAAAAAAGAAAAAAGTGAAGAGATGAGAAAGAGGGATATACTGAAAGAAGGGGAGAGGACAAATGGGGAAATAATCTCACATAAAAGAGACCTGCAAAGAAGAGCTTTTACAGTGGAGGGGACAATGGGTGGGGTTGGAGAGACAGTGCTGGAACCTCTCTCTCTCTCAATGGAATGGGTTCTAAGATGGAAGAATATGTGTGCATACGCACGCGTGTTATACATACACAGAGACACACTCTGTTGAGTACAGAAATCCATCTTACCAAAAGGGAAGTAGGAAGGAAATGTGTGTGTGTGTGTGTGTGTTCGTCCTCTGTTGCCAAAGAAGACCATGCCATCAGAGACATAATGATATGACTTGCATTTGACTTTGTTTTAAGTGAGGGAGGACTGTGCAGGTCACCAGCCTCACTTCTCCTCCAGAGCCATTTGAATCCAGTGACCAGATGTTCATCAGGATGACTGGAGATGACCCAGGATGAGGCAGCTGGGGTTAAGTGACTTGCCCAAGGTCATACAGCTAGTGAGTGTCAAGTCTCTGAGGTGAGATTTGAACTCAGGTCCTCCTGCACTGGTGCTCTATCCATTGCACCACCTAGCTGCCAACAGTAGGAGGGGAAGGAGATGAGAGAAAGAGAGAGAGGTGTTAAAAAGTGGAGGGGAGTCAATAAGAGAGACAGGAGGAAGAAGAAAACAGACTTTTGTTGTGGGACAGGATAAAAAGAGAAAGAACAAAAAAACAGAAGAAAACAGGATGAAGGAAAATACACAAGATTCACAACTGTGAATATAAATGGCATGAACTCACCCATAAAACCAAAGTGGATAGCAAAATATGTTAGAAACCAGAATTCAGTATGTTCTTTATAAGAAACAAACACATATGAAACAGAAAAACATACAGAGTTAAAATAAGGGGCTGGAGCAGAATCAATTATGCTCCAACTTAAGCTAAGAAAGGCAGAGATAGCACTTGTGATCTCAGTTAAAGAAAAGCAAAACCAGACCCAATTAAAGAGATAATACTGAAAATTTTTACTGCAAGCCTTATGTCTGGGTCAAGTTCATAAAAATAGGAGCCCTTCCCAAACTGATAAACGGTCAAAGGAAATGAGGAGAAAGTTTTCAGAAAAAGACATCAAAGCTATCTATATTCATGTGAAAAAATGCTCCACATCACTGCTCATTAGAAAAAATGCAAATTAAAATAACTGAGATACCACTTCACACCTATCAGAAATGACAATTTTTGGATGGTATGTGGGAAAATAGGTATATTAATGAATGATTGGTGGAACTGCGAAGTGGTCCAACAATTCTAGAGAACAACTTGGAACTATGGGCAGAGTCACAAAACTCTGCATATCCTTTGACCCAGCTATACCACTACAATATCTGTATCCTAAAGAGATCAAAGAAAAACATAAAATATTTATTGTCATTCAGTCACTTTTCAGTCATGTCAGACTCTTTGTGACCCTCTTGGGGGTTTTGTTGGCAAAGACACTGGAATGGTTTGCCACTTCCTTCTCCAACTCATTTTACAGATGAGGAAACTGAAGAAAATGGCCAAAGTGACTTGGCCAGGGTCACATAGTTATTAAGTATCTGAGGCCAGATTCGAAATCAGAAAGATGAGGCTTCCAGATTCCAGGAGCAGCACTCCATCCACTGGCCACCTACCTGCCCTAACAAACTAGCTATAGCAATTCTTTTTGTTGTGGCAAAGAATTAGAAATTGAGGGGATGCCCACCAACAGGGTAATGGCTCAACAAGTTGTGGTATATAATTGTGATAGAATACTATTGGGCTATAAGAAGTCATTAAGAGAATGGTTTCAGAAAAACCTAGGAAAACCTATATGAACTGATTCAAAATGAAGTCAGCAGAACCAAGAGATCACTGTATATGGTAAAAAGAATATTGTAATGATGATCAACTGTAAAGGGTTTAGCTACTCTGATCAATACAATCATCTAAGACAATTCTAAAAGACTCATAACAAAATGCTATCTACCACCAGAGAGAATTTATGAATGCAATATAAAGTACACAATTTTTTTCACTTTATTTTTCTTGCTCTTTTTTGTGAGATGGCTAATATGAAAATATGTTTTGCATGATTTCACATGTATATTGCTACTGTTTGCCTTCTCAATGGATGGGAGAGTGGCTGAAGGGAAGGAAAGAATGGGGAACTCAAAAAATGTTTTTAATATTAAAAATAAATAGTAATTTTTAAGATATAGAACAGAGATTTTAAAATTAAGTTCTTCCAGTCCAAGGCATTTAAAGTACTATAAAGTGAGTGTATTGGTGTACATATATATATGAGAAACTAAAGGGGAAGGGGTAGAAAATTATAATAATCATCTTTTCAACTGCATATACTTGGAAAAGGTACCTGATATTTAGAAAACATCGGTCTCTAGGAAGATCTTGAGGCCTGGAAAAATAAATTGCCAAAACATGGTTAACTATATTCTATGTCTTAGAAAGAATATTAAGGTCCCAATGTAGCCTATACTACTATGTCTCTAAAATTATATTTTATGCAATTTATTCCAAATTTGGGGTAACTATCTATCCCATTTATATGTTATTTTTTAAAGCAACAAGTCTTTATAAACCTTCTATTATATAACCTTTCTAAAAGGATTGACCACACAATAGCTTCATGAGACAATGACCCAATACAAATAAGAAGAATGTAAAGGCATTTAAAGTACAGATTTAGAGGAACTTAGAGGAGAGGCAGTTAGTCCAAGCCCCCTCATTTTAAAAATGAGGAAATCTAAGACCCTAAGTTCAATGAATTAATCACCCAACGTTGTAAAGACAGCAAATAACAGAACCAAGATCTAAATCCAAGTCCTGTGATATCAAATCCTGTACTCTTTCCACTGTACCACTGCTATAAAGTATCACAAAATATTGTGCTCCTTTCTCTTGCCCTTCCTCTCCAGAGATTTGAAAGAAGGGCTAAGTATGAAAAGTCCGAAGAGAGCCAAATGAAGTTCAAGAAAAATTATAGGGATCATTTAAGGAATCTTAAGTGATTTTAATATATTTTAAATAGTACAGCATTAGGAGTTTCATAAAACTCATTATATTTAGACATTTATCTTGATCAAATATTAATGATCAATTTTGATATTATATAGGGGAAAAGTCCTAAACACAGTGAGAACATCAATTTTCTTTTTTTTGGGCAATGGCTTTTTTATTTAAAATAAATTTGTATTGATATATCTTGGTTTTTTCTCAGCTATATTTCTTACTCTTCTTCTAGCACCCATCTTTTATAACAAGTAATTTAAAAAGAGGATGACAAAAAAGTAGACAAAATTAACCAACATACTGAAAAAGTATGATAGGGCTATATGCCCTGTTCCATATCTCTGGTCTGCAAGACCTGGGTAGAAGTGTTTGCTCATATCTCTTCTGTGGAGCCAAATTTGATCATTATAATTTTAAAGCACGAAGTTTTGTTTTGCTGTTGTTCTTTCCATTTATACTGTTGCAGGCATTAAGCATATTTTTTCCCCAGTTCTTCTGGCTTCACTTTGCATCAATTTGTATGAGTCATTACAAGATTCTCTATTCTTCTTATTCCTCATTCACGTGAACACAGTAATATTCATTATTCATGAATCACACTTTAGCCACTTCCCAAACCAATGACCATTACAATTCTTTATTACCATGGAAAATGCTGCTATATTTTGCTTCATATAGTGTCTTTCTTTTTGTTTTTCATCTCCTTAGGACATATGGTTATGTCTGGAGGAAATGATATGAACATTTTAGGTCATCAGTTTCAAAGCAAAAGAGTGATTATCACTGCTTTTAAATTATTGGTTGACTAATTTTGTCAATATAAATTTATAAATTTGCATTATATGCCAAATCAAATAAATCTTTTTCTTTTCCTCAATTCTTATCCAAACAAAACAACATATGATCAAATCTCAAAAAACATATTCTGAAAAACTTGCATCCACACGAAGAATCATCATAAGAATTCATCAGGTTACCACATATCTTTGAAAATAGATGTCAAAGGAATAAAAGAGAATGAAAAGACATAATATTAATTATATTGAATTTCAATAATGAAACTAATCAAAAAAGAAGAGTAGAATTTCTCATCTGCATTTTGCAGACCATTCTTTTCTCTGAGCAAAAAAGGAAAAAAATTGGTACTTGGTTCTTTCATTAATAAAGAAATCTAAACACCAGGATCTTTCTTATTATCATAAGAATAAACAGCAATCATAAAACAACCCTAATGAAAACATCAGCACTGGACACTAAAGAGCATTGGATTTACAGTCAAAGGTTCAGATTCCAACTCTGCCATTTATTATCTGTACCCTTTGGAAAAAATCACTAAACTTCTTTGACCTTCAAGTTTCCTTCTTTATAAAATGGAGGGGTTGGATTAGACAGCCTCTAAAATCCTTTCCTGTTCTAAATCTACGATACTAATCAAATTATAACTTTGTCCTTTAAATTGTATTTTAAAAGTCCAAAATTAATTTGTTGGTTAGGCAATAAGTAACAGCTGAAGTAATTTCTGAAAGTAAGAAAGCAAAATATTTTTCCACTATTCAACTGTACAATAACAGTCAAATAAGTCAGATTTCATCAATCTCAGCGTTACTGATGTTACATTGTTGTATTGTTTCTTACAAAAGTATTACAGATTTACCTACAGCCATGAGAAGACTGGTAGTAAACCAGTACCATGAATTCTTAAATTCATAAAATACTATAAAATGTTATTGATATGTTTTTTAAAAGTTTCAAGATGTCAATGTTATAAAAATGCAACAAACACTATAGTTAAGAAATGAAATCAGGCATCCTTCAAGAAAACAAACGTGCCAGATTTTTGCCATCCGTAGCATATGGGAAGTCTTAACCTACTAGGTGTGAAGGAAGCTTCTGTGAATATGGAGGGAGTGTAACAAGGACTATTCTGCTTTTGTTCTACTTATACTAGCCGCTGAAAAATTTTAATGTACAAAGTAACGAAGTGGAAAGAATGAAGAACTTGGAGATATAGGGCTGATTTTAAATCCTGACTCTGCCACTTGTTTCTCCTTGATGTCCTGCAAACAATGGAACCTTTCCCAGGGTTTAATCATCTGTAAAATGAGGAGGTTAACTTATAGATGATTCCTATGGTCCCTTTTAGCTCTTAATTAGTTCTTACTCTGGGGCCTGTGAACTTGTTTTTTAATATTATAATAATTACATTTCCAACTTAACAACTTCATGTTACATATCTGACAACATTATTTCAAGATATCCATAAGTTTCCCCAGGCTGCCAAAGGGATACATGCCACAAAAAAAGGTTAAGACTCCTTGCTCTAGATTTATGACCTAAAATATTACATCAGACCTCTGCAAGAAACCTGAGCGTCCTGTATCTCTTCCTTCTCCTACCTTATCCAATTACCAGACCCTATCAATAGAAATGCAAGGCATCACACTTTGCCCTCCAAGCAAACTGCCCAGTTCTGGCTCCTGAACACACAACTCTGTCCTCCAGCTTCCATGCTTTTTCTCACGCTGCTCCCTCCCTATGCCTGAAATGTCTGTACTCCTCTTTTTCTCCTACTCATCCTTTTAAATTCAGCTCACATTTGAAGTCCTCCGTGAAGTCTTCCCAGATACTACTTTCCCCATTTACATAACAACTCCCCTTTTCCCCTTTGATCTCACATTGTACTGTTTTGAAAGTCTCTGATACACTTATTTAATATTATGCATACCTGCATTAAATTGTAAAACCAAAGATGTGCCACATCTTCATTAAGTTTTTTGTATATGTACCAGTACCACAATGTTCAGGAGAGTAAGTGCTCAACAAATTATTTTATTTTCATTCTTTAAAATAGTTAAAAAACACAATTCAACAGCAAGTACCATCAAAGCATTAAATCAAAAATAGAAGTGGATAAGGCACTGAACCAATTAACAAGCATATAAGCTATCGGCCACATGCCTACTTCTGAAACACAAATGGACAGGTCTTCAAGGAACTTGCATTATAAGGATACACTGGCAAATATGTAAAAAATGTTAGAAATTGTTTCAGTGACCCAAATTCTACAGGCATTTCCAAATTTAGTGCACAAAAATACCTGAGCGATCTGCAAACTAATCTGCAACAGTTAAAGCTAAAGAAGTTTTCATTTATACTTTAACCAAAAAAAAAACACAAAAAACCTGAAAAACGAAATTCCAAGCAATAAAAGAAACTGATAAGCATGCAAAGGCTGGTTTATATGCAGATCAGTGCCACACAAAAGCTTTTTTTTTTTTTTAATATTCTATTTTCTTATAATCAACCTAAGCTGCAAAACTTCAAAAATTTCAGGAAACCTTGTTGGACTCTGAATTATTTCTCTGGCTTTACACTCATAAATATTAAATTGACTAAATCAAAAAGATCCACAAACACTATAAGAAATGACAAAGAGAGTGATTTTGGAAAAACCTGAAAAAACTTACATGAACTGATTCATAGTAAAGTGAACAGAATCAGGAGAATATTATACACAGTAACAGCAATATTGTTTGATGAAGAACTGTGAATGACTTAGCTATTCTTAGCAATACAATGATCTAAGACAATCCCAAAGGACTAATGACAGGAATATTATCCATCTCCAGAGAAAGAACTGATATTGCGTGAATACAGCCTGAAGCATGCTATTTTTCACTTTCTTTCATTCAAGTCTTCTTGTACAAAATTACTAATATGGAAATGTTTTACCTAATTGCATATGTATAACCTATATCTGATTGCTTACTGTCTCAGAGAGGGATTTTAAACAAAAATGTTGAAAAATTGAGGAAAAAAGAGCCACAAACATTTTAACTGTGAAATATAACAAAAAATCTTAAAGCTTCTGAACTTACATCTAATTCAAGAAGCAGCAGCTCCCTATTACATTTAAACACCTACTACAAACAAAGTACAGTAATAGCCATTGACAATATAAATGCCAAACAAAAAATAGTCCCTGCCCTAGAAGAGTTGATATTATAATGGAGAAATATAGTTGGACACATACAGGATAATTTGAGAAAGCAGAAAGCAGAAATCATTAAGGAAATAAAGAAAGGCTTCACACAGAAGGTGACACATAAATAACTTTTGGAAAGAAGAAATCTGGAGTGTACAATTCAGTAATGGAGATAAGCTACATAAAGGCATAGAGGTGGAAGATGAACTGCTAAGTATGGGAAACAGCAATTAGGTCAATTTGGTCCCAACTGAAAGGGGAAGCATGTGAAATGAACCAATTAAGACAGGCAAGAGCTAAATAGTAAAAGACCTTGAATGTCAAGTTGAAGAGTTTGTATTTTAATCCTAAAGATGAAAAGGAGCCACTAAAGGTTCTTGAGCATGGGGGTAATATGGCAAGCTTTAAGGAAAACTGTCTTAGCAGCTGTTCAGAAGGTATATGGAACAGGGAAAAAATGGAAGCCAGGAGATGAATTAGAAAAAAAAAATTACAGGAGTCCAGATGAAAGAAAATGAAGCTTTGAACTAGTTGTGGCCATTATGAACAGAAAGAGGGTAGATGAGAGAGATGTTTTAGAGATAGATTCTACTTGGCAAATGACTGGACATGGTAATGAAGAGAAGAGCTGGGGATGACTTCAAGGCATTAGCCTGAGAAATACAAGAAGCAGTGTTGCCTTACCAGAAATAAGGAAGTTTAGGGAAGATTTCATTCAGTACATTCTGAGTTTGAGATGCCTGAGTTTGAGACAGTTGATATCCAAAAGGTTGAGTGAAGACTAGATAGCTCGCAGAAGAGTTTAGGGCATTGTCTTACTGGTGTGTGTTCATCCTTTGTCGCTGAAGAAGACCATGACATCAGAGAAATAATAACATGACTTGCACTTGACTTTGTTTTGAATGAGGGAGGGCTGTGCAGGTCAACAGCCTCACTTCTCCTCCAGAGCCATTTGAATCCAGTGACCAGATATTCATCAGGATGACTGGAGATGACCCAGAACAAAGATAACTGAAAGGAGGAGAGCTGATAATATCATGAAGAAAGTATTAGAGAAAGAAAGGAAGATGGCCCAAGGTAAAGCTTTGCAAGTCCATCAAAGTTAAATGAGTGATGATCAGCAAAAAAGACTCAGTGCACAATTTCATTAAAAACTAGAGAGTAAAGAAAGAGTACACAAGAAGAGGGGGCAGTCACACTACCACTGAGACAGAGCATTTTAAAAGTTTGAAAACTGAGAAAAGTCCACCAGATTTTGCAGTTGAGAGATCTGGTAACCATGGAAAGAATAAGCTCACTGATAAACCTAAGAAAGTGAAATCAGAAACCAGATTGCAAAGTGTTAAAGAGTGGGAAGAGAGGAAAATGGAGGCAGTTGTGTACAGATAGCTTTTTCTAGGAGGTCTGCTATGAAAGACAGGAAATACAGAATAATATCTTGTGGGAATAGCAGGGTCAAGTGAAGTTGTGTTTTGTTTTGTTTTAGGCTCAGGAGACCTGGGCATGTTTGAAAGGAAGAAGGCTAGGAACCAGTAGATAGGAAGAGAATGGGAATCAGCAAATGAAGATGATTGAGGTGATGAGATGAGAGAGAATAGGACTGAAGATACAAGCAGAAGGGCTTTACTCGGTAAGGACTGGAAAATGATGTCAAGGACTTTTGAAGTGTAAAATAAAGGGGAAGTATGACACATGTTCCCTATTTCCTCAGTAAGTAGGAAGCAAGGTTCTCTGCTGAAAGGGGAGAAAATGAAGGGGGAAATAATGGTATAGGAGAATTAAGGGGAAAGAAAGTTTGAGATAGTTACTATGGGGAGTACTAGAGAAAGTCAATGAGGAAAGAATAAAAGGATTGCCAAATGCTCCAGTAAGGGCCAAGCTGAGATCAAATAACAGAAATTTGTAGTGTACTCAGTCAATATGGTTGTGAGACTTCCTCCAGTTCTGTTCAGTAGCCTACAAGTATAAGTATGGGGAAAAGATAGTGAATGTAACTTATGACTGGAATATGGCAAGGCATGAGTGGGGTGAGGATAAGGATGCAAAAGATTTTGGAAGAGTAAATTAAACTGGTTAACTATAGAGTCCAGACTGGGAAAGAAAGTGAGTCCTAAGGAATGCAAGATGGAATGACAGAAGGTTGTGGTAAAGATGAAAAAGCTCAAAAGGGGTAAAAAAAACAGGAAGAGGTAGATAGAAGGAGAGCTGAAAACTTTAGGAGTAGAGGGTTCAAGTATTATTTGAAAAATGTACTGTCTTACAGAGAATCAACAAAAATTCCCGATCTCGGCTAATAAAGCTTCAAGATGGCGATATAAATGGGGGGGGGGGGGGAGGCAGGGGGAAGGGGTTTGAGGGAACCTGTTCAAAATTTAGTGTCATTAAACTGAAAATAATTTAAAATTAAGATCATCTATGCCATAAGATTAATTTTCAAGTCTAAATACACTTTCCATTGACATACTGCAAGTCACACTAATTTTGATGATGTAATCAATTACTTTACTACAGCTAGAGTTGTAATCACTATAAAATTTGTCTACTTGTATATACACAAATAAACAATTTTGTTGTGGTACAATAATTATATTTCCAAATTATAATTAATGATTATAGAAATTTTTTTAACTTTCATTCTCAAAAAGATGTGGCTCTGTTGTTTAACACAACAGTTTTCTAGCTATCCATACACAAGCACCTGAGACTAACAAACATCTTCCAGGTATTTTAAGGTTATCACAAAGATTCACACATCTTACAGACAAACTGCCCAAAAATCCTTCCATTAAATTTTATTACTAGAAGAAAGAAACTTACCTCATCTCAACAAAAGTTTAGGATCATCAGAAACAAAATTGTATATTACACTATACAATGAACATATTTCTCTAGGATATTCAATTCCATTTTTAGCATGGAAGCTCTACCTGGCTTATTAATTATTTAAAACTGGCAAACATCTGAAGTCATATAGTCTTCCAAACTTATGAGACTCTTTTGTATTATTAAACAGATGACAAAACAATATGTAGAAACATAAATAAATATCAGTGTTTTATAGAGCTCTACAAAGTCCTTGCAGCAAGTATTTCAGAGTATATCATTTGACAAAATTAAATTTTTTCTTTTTTCATTTAAGAGAAAAAAGCAAAATAACTTGGATTTATTGCAATTGTTTTAATCAACTCATTTTTTTAAAATTTCTAAAATTAAACTATTTCAAAAATCCAAACAGATTTTTCTTTTTTCCTATCAGGTTTTAGATTACAAGTAAATTTAATGGTCTATCACAAACAGAAACATATGTCGAAATAATTAAACACAAAATTGATTTTTTTTAAAAAACCCTCTTTTTCCAAAGTTTTAAAAGCCAAATTGAATTTTAATGAACATGTGAGTTCCTGTGATAAGTAGTTATGCAAAATGCAAAGGATTATATATGAGTCTTCTCCTATGCTGGTGATCTTCACCTCACCTCATGCCCACCACCCCAAATCTTTGATCCAGTGACACTGGCCTCCTAACTGTTCCCTAAACAAGATACTACATCACCTGACTGCAAGTATTTTCACTGGCTGTCCCTTCATATCTGAAATGCTCTACCATCTCATCTCTGCCTCTGGATTTCCCCAGCTTTCAAGTCCCAGCTAAAATCCTGCCTTCTACACAAAGCCTTTATCAGCTTTTCGTAATTCTAGTGCCTTCCTTCTGTTGATTATTTCCAATTTATCGTGTATATACAGTTTGTAGATAGCTGTTTGCATGCTGTCTCCCTCATTAAACTGTAAGCTCCTTGAGAGTAGGGGTTGTCTTTGCATTACCAGAGCTTAGTACATCGCCAGGCACATAAAAGGTGCTTAATAAATATTTATGGCTGGCACAATGACTTTGTGTTTCACCAGGACTTGTAGTAAGAAGTCTTTCATAGACAGATACTTCCCTACAGAAAAGGATACCAGTAAAGGAGGAAAAAGGTCCACATCAGTCTTACTATTTGTAAATAAAGTAATTCCTCTTTTTCTTTGTAACCTTTTTTCAAATCTCTGGTGACTTAGTAGTCACTTTTCTAAGAGTGATACAATCTTTCACACCAATTCCACTGATAGGGGAAGAAAGTATGGTGAAGTAAAACTGCAGTACTTTTCCTCCAAATAATATGTGGAAAGTAACCTGACTTATTAAAATCAAACTTTCTAGTAGTAATCTTACCTTAAGGTAAAAACAGGTCAAAACAAAAGAGACACACTTAGTAAGCACTGAAAATTATCACTGAAAATTTTCTAAATGACACATAAAAATAGAAATCATAAAAATGGAAAAAAATCAGCTTAAACCAAACAACCTAATTAAAAGATGACTACAATAGCAACAACAGAGTACCAAAGTTCAAAACTTGTCAAATGACAGGTTGTACACCAGCCCTATGTTTTAATTAAAGCTCTCTGGTTCATGTGTTTAATTAAGTTGCCTTTAAAAACTCTACTCAGAATATCTTCCCATTCCTAGATACCATACCATAAGTAAATCCTTTCCATGCTGAAGAAGTAATCCAAAAAGAAGAGGTAGGGAGAAGTGAAGTAGGGAGGAAGCAGGAGACAGAAAGAAAAGATGGAAGCAGAATCCAAGGAATATAAAACGAGAAACAGAGATGCTAATGTTATTTCAACTAGACTGATCATTTAACAGGTGGCACTGGCCTATTCTTATCCTTCCAGATACCACAATTGCTCACTGACTTTGTCTTCATAAATAAATGAACTTTGATCTCCAGAAATCTGAGCTTTTAGGCCAAAACATTTCTCATTTTTTTTCCTCAAATCAACCCAAAATCCTTGTTCTCTTTTCAGGATCTTTCATATATTTATATGTGAAATGACAGTATGTTTCACCCACACAGAAACTGTTTGAAACCAACAAAAAAAATACCATATGTTTAAGAGTTTTAAAAATTTGGTCCTTGGTTCACATAAATGAAAACACATTTTATGCCACCAAATAAATGGTTCGGCTCTAATTAACAGCACATTTAAATGTCTAACAATTTGGCCCTAACTTGGCTAGAAAAAGATAAAAGCTTTCAGAAATATTAACTTGGCACCAGAAAAATATAACTAATTTTTAAAGTAAATAAAATTTCTCAATAATCTATAAGTAGGTTAAAAAAAATGACAGCTATCTCCCAATCTCAAGTTATATAAATCCATAGCAAACCAAACTTGAATCCATAAAAATATGATTGGCTCAATCCTCTGCCAGTCTGTAACACCATACAAGCAATGTTTTCATAATCCCAAATGTTTTGTACTTTAATCATGGCAAACTGGAATGACCAACATTACTACCTTGGTTCAATTTCCATGGCACATAGAGACAGTTTAAACAACCAAAGAGAGTAGCTTGACCTAATGAAAAAAAAAACATAATATCTAATTTAACTAAAATGTATTCAATATAGCTTTTATCCACCACACAAATGAAACTCAAATAAGGAAATTACAAAGCTACAAAAACTATGTACTAACAGGCAATTTTTTCCCCAAAAAAGTATGTTTAATTTAAACTAAATCAACCAAAATAAGTGGACTATGCTCTCATAAGATACAGATTCTAAGTATTTCTCCCCCCTCCACTGATACAAATGTCATCAATTCCTCAAAAGTTTAGCTCCAAAAGTGTATCATCACTTACTTGATATTAACTGTTTAAAGTATTACCTAAGAGGTGGTCTTTTTTTTTTTCAGCAACTGGATCCTGAAGCATAAAGAGCTTTATAGAAGATTTCTATTGATCTAAATTTCCCTTATGAACAAATGGTTGACCATAGTAAAGATCTTAATGGTTTAAGGCAATTCACATTATTTAAAAGGTGAATAGCAATACCATATCATGCTTGAGGATACTGCCTTTAAAATGAGAGACACAGACAGGCAGTCTCATTCTGGACAAGCTGAAGTTCTACTTTGTCTTCAAGAGTGGCTTCCATGTAGAGCATATCACAATGGAGGTCACAAAGGCTTAGAAGGTCCATTTACAAGGATCATTTCAGAGAAAAAGGTTGTACCTTAGTACAATATTAAAGTGAAAAAAAAAGACATTCTAAGCTTTAGTGAGAAAAGACATTAGGAAATTAGGAGAGCTGCAACTTTGGAATTATACAACATCCTAATTTATTTTGGCAACATTATAATAATGTAATTATAACAGCAAGAGTAACAAATTCAAGTATACTAAGTTACAAACTCCTTTGACCACTAAAGGTTCTGACATAAATTATGTGATGACATCTTTTCATTGTCTAACCCAACTCTGAAGACTCCTCAAAATGCTATACCTTCATGCTTTTGAATCAAATTAGTGGGACTTCTGTCCTAAACAGATTTGACAAAGTGCTAGTATGCAGTGAGAAACAGAAGACTAACTTTTCCTATGTTATTAAAAGACCAAAAGAAAAAGTACAGTGAAAAAAAATACTATACTTCATCCTGATTTAAAAGAGAAAGAGAAAAAGAAAGAGAAAAAATGGGGGGAGGGCCGGAGACATCTACTCATTAGTTAATTTAAGGAACATTAATGCACAGGTCCAGATTTCTGAAACTGATGTTTTCCCCCCTTGCATTCTTCCCCACACCTGTCTAAACCCATACAGTCTTATCATTGAGTGTTCATGCTTCAGATATTTAAAACAAAAACAAACAAATCAGGGCACCAATGCACTGGTCAATGTTAGTTTGCAAGCTGTTTCCTAAAGTTTCTACAAAAGACTGGTTAAAAACAAGAATGTATGGCCATTATATCAATCTAATTACAATTATTTTACTTGGGACTTTTTCACGAACTGAGTCACAAAAAAAAAAAAAAAAGCAACATCCCCAAAAGACTTAAAGCATCTTTCTGAAAGTATTAACAAAGGACTCCCACCTCAAAATTATACATGAATACAAACCTAAAATGCCAATGACAAAGTTTATCTTAAAGTCACAAGGACTAGTGAAAGAGTTCATGTGAAAATAAAATAACACTGATTCCCTATCTGCTTGTCTGTCATATAATTATCATCTGAGTCTTTGTACGAATTCAAACTATTTAATAATAAGTAAACACGACCATAATCTATTACATTTTGCTCTGTTCTTTACTTTCATGAATATTTTATCTTATTCTAATACAATTTTAATTTACTTTATTCCATTTGGTTGAAAATTAAACGAATTTCAATTATTATGCAGTTCTCCTCTGCCTAAACTGCAGGTAACATTTGTGAGACTGATCCAGGAGTCTCAAAAATATATGTTTTAGGTGCTTGGCACACTTTAATATCCTGACACTAAGGAACCACCAATTTACCTTTTTACCTCTTCAACATTAAAATAAATTTCAAAAATAAAAAAAGTTCTAAAGTAAAAATTGGAGGATGTAAAAAAAAAAAACCACCACTACTTAATCTGATCTTCTATATAATGTTCCACAAATGAAAAAAAGCCCATAAATGTAAAAAAGAATTTGTTGATTTAATGGTGTCTTGCAACTTTATTTGGTTTTCTTACTTTCAGCACCCAGAAAAGAATAATGTATAAGTGGAAAGATAAGAACTAATTAATGGAACTTTGTTTACTTTAAACACTAAGTATAATACTTGAGCTCAATTATGACCTATCAAGACCTTATCATTGCTCATTGTATAAAATTAGCTCTGCAGTTGCAACCCTAAGCAGAATCTGGTCTTATCAAGTATTTGGTGGATGGGAGAATCCCAAATTCTTAAAAATCAAATCTAGTATGCTGCTATGAAAGTAGGCTCTAAAAAATCATCTCAAAAATTGCTATGGAGCATGCTCAAAGCTTTAATCGGACAAGAAGCTTCCTTCTTTGGAAAAACTCATCTTTAATATGAAGCAATATGAACTTCAGAAATGAACTCGCAGTGGAAAAAAAGTTTTCACCTAAGTACTTCCACTTAGGGAAGTACCATCAGCAAGAACAGACCTAAAGAAATCAGAAAAGGATTTAAGCAGTTCTTTCAAAATGACGACGTGAACCTATAAAAGCCTGGACTAGCCAACATTTAGCTCCCCAAATGCCCCAAGTACAAGAAAAGAGAGCTTCCAACAGAACAGAACAGGACGGAGCAAGCTTCCTTCATAGGCCTGAAGCAGCTCGTGAACTGAGACACGACAGGTGGAGAGGCAATCCCCACCAGACGACCACGGTTTCGTGAAAACTGGTTCTAGGACTCGGTACGTTATGACTTCACTACCACCGGTCCAGAGGAGCTTCAGTGCGGACGCCCAACCCCCACCCCACCCTGTAAAAGCGCAAATCCACGTACCATTTTAAGGCGTCCGTCCCCCTCGCGACAAGGACAGACGCATTTTTGTACCCCTCCCCGCCCGCAGGGGAAGCGGCGGCGGCGGCGGCCCCGGTAAGGCGAGAAGCCGGACCACAGCGGCCGCCGCCACGCCTTCGCCCGGCCCGGCCCGGCCACTGGAAGCCGAGCAGCCGGATCACATTTCTCTTTCACAACAATCACACACGCATCTCCCCGGGAGGCTGACACTCTCCGTGCCCGCCGCGGGCAGGGGCAGTCGGGGCTCCGGCCCCGGGGGGCCCTGATGCTTTTGGGGAGGAGGGACCTGGGGGGAGCCGGGTGTGGGGGAGGGCTTTCACGGGGGGTCTAGGTAAAGACAAGGGGAGGCGGCTTCGATGGGGGTGAGTCAAGGGAAATGGCAAAGGGAAGGCGTTTTGGGGGGCAGGGTTCAGGGACACGGCAAGGGGGAGAAGAGGGGGGATCATGGGGGTCCTAAGGCAGATGGCAAGGCAAGAGGCAGGGAATGGGGGGTTTCTGGGGGACTCCCGGGTCGGACGGAGGGTCTGGACAGGGAAGGGGGTCTGGGCTAATGAATGACAAGGGCATCGAGTTTTCGAGGGCCACACAAAACTTTGAGCGGCCGCTAAGGAAGGGAGGGCCCGGGTCCGCGGGAGTGCCCGCCCCGTCCGAGCTCTGGGGTCCCCGGGAGCGCACCCCGCCGCCGGACAGGGGGCCCGCCGAAGTCCCCCGCGGCCGCTCCGGGCCCGGGCGTGCGGGAAGGAAAGGCCGGCCCGGCCTCGCCGGAGGGGCGCTCCGGGAGGTTCAGGGAGCGGCTGGGGGCGGGGGAGGGGAAGGTCAAGTTCGGGCCCGGGGTTCGCGGCCGCCCGGAAGCGCGAGCGCCGGGGGGTCCTCACCTTCCTAGAGGCCGGCGCGCTCCCCTGGGCTGGCGGCCGCGGCGGCGGCCCGGGGCATGTCCGTCGCGGGGACGACCACGGAGCCAAGCGCTTCAGTAGGCGGCACCACCCAGCCCGGGCTCAGCCCCTCTCGGCGGCTGCTGCCATCTTGGGCCGGAGGCTGAGAGCAAACGGCGGAACGACGACGCCCCGGGCCCGCACCCGCTGCTGCTGCTGCCGTGGCGGAGCCCCGCGGCCGTCCGCCTCATCTTCCTGCCCGGGGGCGCGGCGGGGCCTACGGGCGGCGCGGGCTGCCGCGGCCAAGGCGGTTGGGGCCCATGCGCGGCGCCGGGGCGCGCGCGAGAACGAGAGCGAGAACGAGGCGGAGGGGGCGGCGGGAGCGGGAGCAGAGCGCGGAGCGGCTCTTCGGCTGCTGCTGCCGTCCAGCCCCCCGCTCGGGCAACTGCCGCCGCCGTCCCTCAGCCTCCGGCTCCTCCTTCCCCTCTCCTCCTCCTCTTCCGCCCTGCCCGGCCCGACGGCCTTCGCCCCCCTACTCCGGCCGTCGCCTCAGCAGCGCCGCCGCGCGCCGGGACCGAGGGCTTCCTCGCGGCAGAGCGGGCCCGGCTCCCCTCGGCGCGCGTGCGCGGGCGTGCCCGCGCGCGAGCCAGCCCCGCCCCTCCCCTCCGCCCTAGCGCGAGCCAGCTCCGCCCCGCTCCCCATCTACCCCACCCCCTCCCGCCGCACCCACCCCACCCCCTACCCCCGCCTCCGCCAGAGCGCCAACAGGAGCGGGAACTGTCCCTCCTCCTCCTCCCCTCACCCCTCCCCTCCGCGCGAATCCGGGCGCGAATCCGGGCGCGAGCCGGGCCCTCGGGCTCCGTGTTCCCTAGCGCGGGCGCGAGCCCGAGCCGCACCCTGGTCCGAGGCGCGACTCGTCGGCTGGCCGGGCTCCTCCTCCCCGGCGATGCCCTTGAAGCCTGCCTCGCCCACTCCCTCCTCCTGGGCAGGAGCCGCGCCACGCGCCAGCGCCCCGGGCGGGGGTCTGGCTGCTGGGCGGGGGGCTCCCCGCGTGCACGAAGGGGCACCCCGGGAAGGAGCGCCCCGGGAAGGGGCCGGACGTGCGAGCTCGTTACCCCGGAGCCTCCACCCGGAGCGGCGCCAGTCCTCTCCGCCTGCCTTCCCTCCCGTCCACGGTCAAGTGCACCCGACAATCCGGGGAAGGGGGAGACGAAACGCCCCCCCAGAGCTGGCCCGGAGCCGGGCACCTCCGCCCCCGACCGCCGCCTCCACTTTTTCCTCCGGACCCCGATGGGGTGACATCTCCAGCCACAGACTCGCAGCTCTGAGCTGGAAGCGCAGCCCCGAGGGGGACCCCCAGCCCCGGGGCCGCCTCTGCCTTGGCGCGGGGTGCCCGCCGCGGCCGCCCGGCTGCTGTCCACGAGTGAAAGACGTTGGCAGTCCTTCCATCCCGCTGTTTCTTGGAGACGGAACCAGCGCAGACGCTGTTCCGGTCCTTCCCGCGGGCCGGGCTTGGGTCACGTTTAGGAACCCTTCTCAGCTCGGGAACGCAGGGAAATTAGTGGGGTGGTAAGATGGCACCTCTGGCTGTGTCCTGCACCGGACACTTAGAAGCAATGTGTGATGGTTACCGAGCCGGGTTAGGAAGGTCCTGGGGGTTAGACCAGAGGCTGCAGCGGCCCCCCTGCTCCGAGGAACCTTGAACCCTTGGATTTGAACTGCGATATCCAAGACCTTCCTTAGCAGTCCCAGCCTTCTCCGTTCCATTTCCTACCGCCTTGTACCAGCCGTCAGCACGCCTGGAATTTGCTCCCTCCTCAGCTCTGCCTCTCTGAATTCCGATCTTTCAGGGTTCAGCCCAGAAGGCACCTACCTCAGAAAGTGCCCCCCACTTATCCCCCAGCTAAGGTTCCCTTCCTCCTGAAATTACCTTGTATTTACTTTGTAACCTGCTCCCAAGCTTAGGGCTTTTCATGCTGACGTTGAGGTGTGATATCCAGTTGGTACAAAGAGTGTATGAGGAAACAAGTTGGCACGAGAGCTGTGGAGGAGAGAGAGAGACGTATGTGGCTCCAGGTTCTCGCTTGGGACGGACTCACTGTTCTGGTTGGTGCTCTGGGAGTTTGGATTCAATGCGGGAATCCAATGCGACACTCAGATCTTTCGACAGCAAAAGATTTACTTAGCCCTTTGGGAGGGGGAGAGATAGTCAACAAAGATAATCATGGAGAACACCAGATTGATTCCACTGAGCCAAGCTAAATGACTTGCCTGAGTTGTCCATCATTTTCCAAAAGCTCAGTATTAGAGGTCTTACAGCAGGGGTGGGGAACCTGAGGCCACATGTGGCCCTCTAGGTCCTCAAGTGCATCCCTTTGACTGAACCCAAACTTTCTTGGATTTGGATTCAGTCAAAGGACTGCACTTGAGGACCTAGAAGGCTGCATGTGGCCACAAGGCCGAAGGTTCCCCACCCCGCCTTAGGGGTTTTCTTGTTTTGTAGTTAATCAGAAAGTCATGACAACTGCCTGGGCCTTTTGTTCCCTTAGCTAACCAAGTCCTAAGGATATTCTCAGTAAGTTTTAAGGAGAAACTAGTCCAACTTGCATGGTAGCATGCGTTAGAAGTTTGTTCCTACCACACCCATGGAGAGGAAAAAAAAGGATTTGGGGAACTGGCAGAGGCAGAACTGGACATCAAAACATCTCTGATTTCCAGTTTATCTTCCCCAAAACGTCAGGGTTTGGGTAGATCTGAAAAAGCTTGCTCCTGTCTAAAGAGCTCATTCACTCTGTATATTCTCTGGTATATTCTAATTTGGGTAACTTCTTTCATTTCTGTTTGTTGTCTTATGTAAATGGCTTTGTGTGTTATTCACAATTTGAGATGGTCTTTGGTATAACTAGCATTTAGTGGGGAGTCAAGCCCTTTAATATCCCTTTAAGGGATAACAACAAGGGAAATTATTTGAACCTTAAAAAAAATCATTTCCCTAGCCTAGAAATATTTGCGGATGGGGGATGGGAAGGATAGACATAAAATTTTTAGTCTTTATCCTTGCCCCCCATCCTCTCTCTCATTCTTTAATCATAGCCCATTCTTCAGTCCACTATAGACAGAAATCAAAATCTCCCTTGGAGAGGGGTGTGTAATATTCCAAAGATATTCATGCTTTCCCAGAAGTAGAATTTAGACAATTCATGTGGACAGATACTTTTTACACAGCAAACATCCTACATATTTATTTGTACTATATCCTTTTTTCTTCCTTAGTAGGAAATAAGTTCCCTGTCTTCATCTAGGCAGCTAGATGGCACAATGGATAGAGCACTGGGCCTGTAGTCAGAAATATCAGAGTCCACATCTGGCCTCAGGCACTTATTAGCTGCCTCACCCTTGGCAAGCCATTTCAGCTTTCTGCCTCCGTTTTCTCAATTATAAAATAATATTACCTACCTCCCAGGGTTGTTGTGAAAAACACTGAGCATAGCACATGCTGATGATAATAGCTGGAGCACTGTGCCTGCTCTATCTCATCTATTACAACCTTGGGAGTTAAGTTCTTCAGGTATTATCATCCCCATTTTACAGATGAGGAAACTGAGGCTTCCAGAGATAAAGAGCCTTGCTCAATGTCATAACGCTATAGTTAGTAGCAGAAAAAAAAAATGATAACCCAAATCTCCTCATTCCCAGTTGGTAACTTCCACTGACGCTTGCAGTCTTTATTTGAGAACTGAAACACTTTTCTCTCTGGTCCTCTCGCCTGGAGGAATATTTGTATTTCCCTTCCACTTCCCAAAAGTGGTTCCAGCTTTTCTTTCCAGGATGATTATACATTACTTCCTCCCCACCCCCGCCCCAGAACTCTAGTTCCAGACAAACTTACCTGCTTGCTCTTCCTGGTATAAATCTCTCATCTCCAGGGACAAGGTGTCCCCCGTGACTGGAATTGACTCCCTCCTCATCTCCTCCCCTCGAAACCTGAAGTTCCTGTCAAGGCTCACCTCCAGAGTCATCTCCTACAAGAAAGCTTTTCTGATTCTTCTCCCACTCAAACATTTTGGATATACTTCATACTTACTTATTAATGTTCACTCTAGCCCAATGAATCATGAAAACCTAGACATCTCAATTCAATAAATCAACCAAAAGTAAAACAACTATGAAGAAATCCCTTATTTGAAAGAATCATAGGGGCTTCAGGTCATTGGATGAAATCGGATATGCTCATAGATTTAGACCTAAAATGCTTTAGAGACAGGTGGTTCAGTGGATACATCTCTGGGCCTAGCGTCAAGAAGACTCAAGTTTATATCTGGCCTCAAACATTTACTAGCTATGTGCCCCTGGGCATGTTATTTAAGTTCTGATTGCCTCAGTTTCCTCAACTGTAAAATGGTCACAACAACAGTCTCTATCTGGTAGCATTGTTGTTAAGAACAAATGAGATAATATTTGTAAAAGCACTTAGCTTACTCCCTGGCACATAATAGGTGCTTCATAAATGCTTATTTCCTCCTACCTGCACCCCAATTCATTTTTAAGGAAACTGATGCTCATCAAGTGAGCTTAACTGTTTTTTGCCCAAGGTCACAAGGTCTCCAGAGCCACTCTTCTTTCCATTAGAGGATGATGCCACTCACCCTGGAAATGTCTTGTGATGGATTAAAAAGAATTAATCATGGTCTTTGAGGCCATGACTCAAACAGCAAAACCATCCTGAATTTCAAACATTCCAGTTGTAGGCCAGTTGAGTGATAGTCATATCCAGCAGTGATGAAGGACTCCTGAAACAGAATATCCTTTTTCTCCTTCTCCCTATTGACCTGATGACATCTTTGTGAACTTCAAATGGTCAGAAGAGCTGGAGTTCCTATTCATATTGGTAACAATGCCCCCAAAGCAACGACAGCTAAGAGATACAAGGACAAATAAGACAAACCAAGGAAAGGCAGCTTCAGGATTCAACAAAGACACTGATACTTATAGCGCCATCTGATAAAAATTTCGTAAGGTCCCCACAAAGTAAGATGATGATTCCCAAAAACCAGGAACTAACTGTGAATTTACTCTTTGGTCACATGTACTTTCTAAATTTATGCCTATTCTTCCTAGGAATCATGGGTGTACAAGGAGAGGGTTTGCCCCTGTTTAGGGGATGGGTGATATTTCTGTACAATTGTCCTAACATACCTACCTAGTAAGTAATCTTTCTAAAAATAATTGTTTGATTGATAATCAAGTAGAAGCATACCAGTAGGGGTTCATAAGCAACAATTCAAGAAACTTGAAGCTAGAGGAGAGGGAAATATAGTTAGCAATAGTAACTGGAAAAAAAAATCTGAAGCAAGCTTCTCTTATAAAGGCTTCATTTTTCAAACATGTAGAGAACTGGGTGAAATTTATGAAAATAAGAGTCATTCCTCAATAGATAAATGATCAGAAAAAATGATCAGTTTTCAGATAAAATAATCAAAGCTACACATAGCCATATGAAAAAATATTCTCACTATTGATTGGAGAAATGCACATTAAAACAAATTCTGAAGTTCTACCTCATATGTATTAGATTGCCTAATAGAAGGACAAATGTTGGAGGGATTGTGGGGAAAATAAGACATTAATGCATTGTTGGTGGAGTTGTGAACTGATTCAACTATTCTGTAGAGCAAATTGGAACTATGCCCAAAGGGTGATAAAACCATCCATACCCTTTGACCTAGCAATACCACTACTAGGCCTGTATCCCAAAAGAAATAAAAACAAAAAGGAAAAGGACCTATATGTACAAAAATATTTATAACAGTTCTTTTTCAGGGGCAAAGAATTAGAAATTGAGGGGATGCACATCAACTGGGGAATGGCTGAACAAGTTGTGTTATGTGATTATGATGGGATACTATTGTACTATAAGAAATGATGAGCAGGATGCTCTCAGAAATACCTAGAAAGACTTACATGAGCTGATATAAAGTGAAATGTGCTATGTACAAAGTAATAGTAATATTGTAAGATGATCAGCTGTGGATGACTCAGTTGTTCTCAGCAATACAATGATCCAAGACAACTTATGATGAAAAATACTATCCATCCCCAGAGAAAAAACTGATGGTGTCAACACAGATTGAAGCAGATTTTTTTTTTACTTTATTTTTCTTGAGTTTTTTTTTTTTTGTCTATGTTTTCTTTTATGACATGACTATTATGGATATATTTTCCATGACTACACATGCATAACCTATATGGAATTGCTTGCCTTCTCAATGGAGGGGAGGCAGGGGGAAGAGGCAGGAGGAACTGTGAGAATTTAGAACTCAAAGTTTTAAAAACAAATATTGGAAATTGTTTTTATGTGTAATGGGGAAAAATAAAATACTAAATAAATTTTAAAAAGAAAAAAAAGAAACTTGTAGCCACTCAGGATTACCTGTAAAATCCTGAGAAGAGCAATTCCCTGCTCTTCTAGGTATCTAACCCACCAACATAAACCTGTGTTTAAAAAAAAAAAAAAGGAAACACAGAAAGGCTGCTACACAAACATATTATTTTCCTCACCTCCCCAATAAAAAGTATGCTCATCAAGGGCAGAGACTGCTCTATTTTCTGTCTGTACCTTCAGTCCCTGAGACAATGACTGGCCCAAGGTAGGCGCTTAATAACTATTAACTTAGTTGAATTCTTCAGAATGGAAAAGTTCCCATTAATAACCATTCACCATGTTACAATACTTTAAGGTTTGCAAAGCAATTTTCCACCACTCTGTGCTGTTTAATGTGTTACTATCCCCATTTTGCGGATGGGAAGATGGAGGCTCATGCTAATGGTCACTTAGTTAATAAGAGTCTGAGGTAGAATTTGAGTCCAAGTCTCCTGATCCTGTGTCCAGCATCTTTTCTACCCATCATATCTCTCACTGTTTTCCCAAAGAGAAATAAAACTTGCAGAATGATCATCTCCTCACATTTATCACTATTGTAACTAGGGCAGGACTAAGGGAGAAGAGAAAACCATTGTATGCTCAACAAGAAATTTTTATTACTTGCTGCTTCCCAACCTATGACAAGAGGATTTTAGGTGATGCCTTTAAAAGGGGGATGGGGGGAAGAATCGTAGGTTCTTCATCAATTGGAAATAAAAATTTAGGCTTCTTAAAAATATCTGACTCTTCCAAATTAATAAATATAAAGACAAGAAGGCACCTCCAAAATGGATAAACAAAATTGCACCTAGGCTGGATGAGATACAGAATGTAAAGCATTCTTTTCCTTTAACTTCTGGTGGCTTTTGGTTGAAATAGCTGAGGAGTAGAAAGTACCAAAAAAGGATAAATAATTTAAAGGAGAAAAGGTTAACATGGCAGCAAAAAACTCACCCCCAGAACAACAGAAAATATGTTCTCTACATACTTCCAACTCTCAGGCCTCTTCAGACTAATTCTCTAGGGATAAGAGATCTTTAGAAGGAGGGATCCATGCACTATACTTGTCATATTGTTCAACTTTTAGATGAAGTCATCTCTTAAAAGGGGAAGAAGTAAAAAATGAGAGGTAGAATTATCTCAGATGTTTCCCATGTTTGATTGTGTCTCCACTGCTACCATCTTAATTAAGGTTATTAGGACTCTACTATAACTGGTTTCCTAGGCTCTGCCCTCCTTCCAGATGTCTCCACCCCCACTTTAGTACAGGGCACTCCAATCCATCCTGCATACTATTGCCAAATTCATCTCCCTTTGATCTCTGTGCTCTCCTGCTCAAGAGTCTTCCCCAGATCTTACTGGAAAAAGTCCAGTTTCTTTAGCTTGGCATACAAGGCCAGTTGCCATCTGACCCTAGCCTACCTTTTTAGCTTTGTCTCTTACCACTCCCCTGTAAGTTACTCTACGCTCTAGCCAAGATAGTTTATTTCCCAATGGGCACACAGACTTGATGTTTTCCTAGCTGCTGTCATTCCTTTCATCTTGGCAGTAACCACCCCCTACTCGATCACTCACCTCACCATATTCATCTAAGACTTTAACCTTTCTTCAAAGCCTTTTTCATTAATTCTCCTTTGAGACCCCCAGCCTGGAATCCAAATTCTACACCAGTACTGACAGACTCAAACAGAAACTAGGGTCACTGAACTGTACATAAGGATCCTTGCAGGTCATATTGACTTAGAAAATTATCTATTAACATTATCTATGTTATACTGTACTTTTACTTATTTTGTTAAATAGATCCCCACTACATTTTAATCTTCTTTGGGCTACATATGGGATTATTTCAGAGAGCAAGTGTGATACCTTTGCTCAACACTAATTAGTTTATTAATGATTCTTTTAAAGAATATTTATTGAATACCTTCCCCCAATAGATTATAAAAAGCTTGAGATGAGGAACTGTTCTTCATTTCTGCACCTCTAACATAGTGCCTGGCACATAGTAAGAGCCTGTGTTTGCTGAATGAGTGAATAATCATTATCCATGTACAGTTCTTGGAGGCAAAATAAGGTAGTGGATAGAGTTCTGGACTTCAACCAATTACTAGTTGTAAATCATCTAACTTCTGTGTGCCTTAAGCAACCCCCTAGTAATTAAGTTTACACTGCCTTCTACATTGCTGGAAGGAGCTCCCAATACTTAGGAAAACACTGATGTTTTGCAAATTCTCATCTTTGTGCCTTATTTTGCCTACTAGATCTCAAACTCCAAGAAGGCAGAAACTTGTTCTTATCAATCTTTGAATCCCACCCAACCTCCACCAAAATCTTATCCTGTTGCCTCACCATGCCATGGAGATGACCTTGAATTCACCCATACTTAATAAGGTCTGAACCCTGGCAGGTCCTAACAAACCAGGGAGTATAGGGGCAGTGATGGATTGTTTGTCTGTCAACTGACGACTAACCAAGCTAAGTTTAGAAAGGCTCATTTCCAAAAGTTTGGCCATCAACTGATAGGTTATTTTTGACACAGCAACTCATGAAGACTTTCAACTAGGGTATGAAAGGATTACTCATACCTATAAAGTCCCACCTGTTTAGAAATATTGAAGGGGGGAAAATGAAAAGAAAAAGTCTGAATTTTGAAAGTTCTTTTATATACCAAAAATTGTCCAAAGAAGGAGAAGGGAACTGCCTGAAATAAGAAATATCCATCTCATATATTTCTCAGATCCACCTCTTCCTTTAAACTTCCACTTCTACTATTAGCATTAAATCTTTTCTCATCTCAGGGCTGGACTATCACTGGCTTTTGTCTTCCTGTCCCTGGAGTTTTTTTTTCTTTTTTGGGGGGAGAAGTTGAGGCAATCTGGCTTAAGTGACTTCCCCAGGGTCACACAGCTATTAAGTATCTGACTCAGGTCCTCCTGACTCCAGGGCTGTTGCTGTATCCACTGTACCACCTAGCTGCCCCTACTATCCCGATCTCTTAGCACAGTACTTCCTATATTGTTGTTGTTGAGGCATTCAGACATGACCAATTTTTCATGATCCCATGGACCATATCATGCCAATATTGTCCATGAGGTTTTCTTGGCAAAGATACTGGAATGATTTGCCATTTTCTTCTCCAGAGGCAAATAGAGGTTAAGTGACTTGCCTAGGGTCACACAGCTAATACGTGTCTGAAGCCTAATTTGAATTCAGGTCTTCTTGACTCCAGGTCCAAAACTACATCCACTGAACCACCTAGTCACCCTTTTGCACATTATAGGTACATAATAAATGTTTCTTCCATTGTTGCTGAACCCAAAATTTTACAACTGGCATACCAAGCAATCATGCTGATCATCTGTAATTTATCATTGTAAAGGGGAAGAGTTTAATTGAATGTGAAGAAAATTTTTATTAGAATGAAAGCTGTCACCCTTTAGTATAGATTAACTGCTTCTACCCCTCAGCCACAGCTGTCATACCCATTGTAAAAACAGCGTGCTAATTGATTACCACAGTTCATTTCTGGAAACATTAGATTGTAATGATCATATTTCCCTACAAGAATAATGCCATAATTGTAGGTTAAAATTCTAATTGAAGATTCAGCATCAAATCAATCATAGATGTATCAGTAACATGTCACCAAAATAGTCATGACAGCTATGTGAAGTTACTATGCTCCAAGTCCTAACAATGATCCTTTCCCAAGTCTCTCATATGACAAATCGAGCTGAGGCCCACACAGGTTAATTGACTTGTCCAAAGTCATATTGCTATATCTCAGTATATCTGTAATACAACCTGATTTCAAATTTAATGTTTTTTTTTTAATATCACACTTCCCTCTATTGTAAAAGCACTTAAAAATGAATATGAAAGTACTATGTTCATTGATTGTACGAAACGCTTCTGTATACCACAAAGTGTATAAAAGATTCATGAAGACACAACTACTGTATTATAAATACAACCTATCTAAAACAAATATGCTAATAATAAACATCTAATTCACAATATAATTTTTGCTTTGTCTCATTACAATTTAAAAGGCCATCTTGCCAATGATTTGGATGGCCAGAGTCCCTTTGAAAAGCTGTCTAGAGATGTCTGACCCATTGCCTTCTTTTTTCACTGAATACTTTTCGTATAGCAAACAGAAGTCTTACAACCCATTCCATGACCATTAAAAAAACACAGTCCAACCACTGCAAGAGAGGTGTTTCGCACACACTCCTCCCAACCTGACTAATGCAATTAACAAGCTTCTCTACATTCTGATACCTTTATCAGTAGAAAATACTTCTTTCATCAAGTTACAGAATGGATCAACCTGCAAATTAGGTGTGAACAATTCCTAGCCACCTCTATTGAATCAACAAGTCAATCAAAGGTGTAAACTAGGTTCAAGGATTGAAATGCTCCCAGCCATTAGATGAAATTGTATGACAAATATTTTGGGATTAATTGAAAGAAACAGACATGCCTCTGAGCCCAAATCCAGATGACAAAAAGGGATGGGGGGGCAGGGAAAGAGAAGAAATTGAGCTCAGAGGGAGAGTTGAAGTCTCCCTTAGCCTTCAGTCATTGTCTTTCTCATGGGAAAGACTGAACCAATTATAGATGATACATCCAGGTAGGAACTAAGAGAAGACAAACTAGAAAAACTGAGTAAAGATGCCTTTAGGGAGCATGATCTATTTGGAGGCAAAGAGAAATACAGCTGCAGGACTCTACCAAGAGCTGTGAATTGTGCTTTGTCCCATGTGCTCTAAGCTTCAGTCTACTTTCCAAATGACTCTGTATGGACTCTGTATGGACTCACAGTCTTCTGGGAGAATGTTTTTGTAACAATTCTTGATCTACCATATTTTAGAATGACCCTTTCTAAAAGTTAAAGAAGTATGGTTGGCTGGTAACCAATGGGGAGGTTGTGTTTGTCTTTCATTCTCAAAGAGGACCATGACATCAAGATGATGACATGACTTGCAGTTGACTTTGATTTGAATGAGGGAGGGCTGTGCAAGGTCACCAGCCTCACTTTTTCCTCCAGAGCCATCTAGGTCCAATGAATGACCAGATATTCATCAGGGACAACTGGATACAATGGGAGACCCTGGCCATTTTAGGTTAAGGTCTTATCAGATTCTCACTTTGAGTGAGATACACCCCTTCAGTGAATAGGCCACTTTAAGTAGTTACTCAAGAGATGGTCCTTTTAATAAAAAAAAAATCAAACTGGGAGGAAAGAACCAGATTCCTGAATAAAAGAGAAACAGTTACTATTTAGTATTTATGTTCACTTTGTGCTAGAAGAGCAGGGACCTGTTGTCTAACTATGAGCTCCAGAGTGAATTGGGCTTAAGGCTTGATCTTGGAGCAAGAAATCTAGCCAGTAAACTCAAAGGAAAAAAAGGCAGATTTTGACCATCCCCTGGGCAAAGCACCCCAGGCAAGGAGGGAGAGGAGAGAATAGGAAAGGAGGGGAAGGGAGAAGAGGACAGGGGAGGGTAGAGGAAGCGAGGGGAGAAACTCAGAATGGATGCTGCAATTATATTATCTGATTATTTGAAGGTAGCAATAAAGACTTTAGTCCTGGGAGATTTAGAAAGCAAAGAATCTCTTCCAGATATATCATCTATGATTTTTCTCAATTTATCCCTACTACAAAAGCAAACAAACAAACATTGGAGAAACATGGAAAATGCCAGGAAGTTAGCCCAAAAGGGATACAAAAAGAAACAATTCCAATGAGAAGGAAAGGGGGAGTTATTTTAAAAAACTAATAAAATTGCACAGAAAACTCATTCACCAACTTAGATTTTCAAATTTTATATGTATACTTTTGGTGAAGTTGTGCACTAGTCCAACCATTCTGGAGGACAAAGTGGAACTATGTGCATACCCTTTGACTCAGCAATACCAATACTAGATCTGTACCACAATGAGGAAAGAAAAAGGAAAAAAAATCCATATGAACAAAAATATTTATAGCGGCTCTTTCTGTGGTTGGAAAGAATTAGATACTAAGGGGAGCTCATCAGTTGGGGAAATGACTGAAGAGTTTATGGTAAAAGAATGTGATTTAGTACTATTGTCCTGTAAGAAAGGATGAAGGGGATGGTTTCAGAAAAAACCAAGAAGACTTAAATGAACTGATGCAAAGTGAAATGAGCAGAACCAGGGGAACTGTATACATGGTAACAGCAATAAAAATAATCAACTGTGAAAGACTTAGTAACTCTGATCAATAGAATGATCCACCACAACTGCAAATGACTCATGATACAACATGCTATCCACTTCTAGATAGAGAACTGATTGACTCAGAGTACAGATTGAAGTGTATTTTTTGCTTAATTTTTCTTGGTTTTTTTTTCAGAACATGGCTAATGTGGAAAAATATTTTGCATCACTTCACATGCATCATTAATATTATATTCCTTGCCTTCTCACTAAGTGGGAGAGAAGATAAAAGGAGGGAGAGAATTTGGAACTTAAACTAAACATTAAGTTTTTTAAAAATAGAAACAAGGACAGTTAACAGAGGATGAATACAAAACAGCAGCAGGGTCCTATAGTAGGAGCACCAGAATAACTAAAATTAAGAAGGAGCTGAGGCAGACAATCAATAATTTGAACAATGAAAATAGAGATTTTATCTATACTACGGAAAAGATAAGAATAAAATCAAGGAGAGGGGATGCCACTTGAGATAAATGAGACAATGATGGGCATGGATGTTTAAGAGAAAGCAGAATTACTCAATCCTTATTTTACCTTTATTTTCTCTTCCAAAGAGAATAACCTTTGGACTAGAATGGAAAAAAGAAAAATAACTAATGGGCATTGGAAATCCAACATAAGTAGAGAGATCATAAAAGAACATAAAGCTGACATTGATGGATTCAACTCTAGACCCAGATTAAATACTTCTGTCTAAAAATGTAGGAGATATCTTTATGTAACCATTGACAGTATTAACTGAAAGAATGGTGCTATGCCACTGGAGAAGGACAAATGTCATCCCAATTTTTTTTAAATGGAAGAGAAGGGAGTCTACAAATTACAGACAAGGGCTTTTGATTTAGATTCTTGAAACAATTTTAGGATGCATTATTAGAGGCATTAAAGATAAATACATGAAAAAAGAAAGTGGTGATTACAAAGAAACAACATGGCTTTATTGAGAATAGGTCATGTAGACATACAAACACACTCTTCATGAATTTGTGAACTGGTTCACCTATTCTGGAAAAGAAGTTGTTATTATACAAAGAAGGGATGAAATTGTTCATCCTCTTTGACCTAGAGATCCCATTACTGAGTATTAATCCCAAAGAAGAAATGAAGGTACCACATATAGTAAACTATTAAAAACTTTGATGGTAGTAAAAAAAAAAAAAAACTAGAAGCAAAATGGCAGCCTAATTAGGTAATGACTAAAGAAATTTTGGTACATAAATGCCATGGAATGCTATTGTACTGTGAGAAGCAATGAATATGAGGAATTCAGAGAAACAATGGGAAAACTTGCATGAACTGATGCAAAATGGGATAAGCAGAATCAGAAAAATAATATATACTCATTTTAATGTGCTTTTAGCTAAATCCAATTAAGTTATTTAGAAAAGTAATTATATTTTCTTCAGAAGCTTTTTACTGACAACCAGGAAGAGAAATAGGGAAGGACTAGGTAAATGAGGGCTCAGCCAAAAACTTTTTGATTTGTGGGTGTGTAAATATCCTTAGACCAAAGGCAGAATCTGGGTGAACCTACCAAGAAAAAGAAAAAGAAAAAAAGCAGTTACTTATTAGTAACAATCAGCTGCCCTGATTATGTGATAAATGACTTAGCTCTTCTCAGCAATGCAATGATCCAAGACAAGTACAAAGAACTCACGATGAAAAATGCTATACACATACAGATCAAGAACTGATGGACTCTGAATGTAGATTGAAGCACACTTTTTTTCCTTTATTTTTGTGTGTGGTTTTTTCCTTTTGATCTGTTTCTTCTTTCACAACTGTGACTAATAAGGAAATGTATTTTACATAATTGCACATATATAATTGACTACCATTTTCTCTTCCAAAGAGAATAATTTTTGGACTGGAATGGAAAAAAGAAAAATAACTAATGGGCATTTGAAACTCAACATAGGTAGGGAGATCATAAAAGAACATACAGCTGACTTTGATGAATTCAACTCTAGACTAAGAAGGAAATATATAATTGATTTTAGGAAAGGGAGAGGGAGAAGAATCTGGAACTCAAAATCTTGTAAAAATGAATGCTAAAAAATATCTTGACATATAATTAGGAAAATAAAATATTATTAAAAATGAAAGCAAGATGACTTCTGAAATAAGAGAATGTTTTTATTACTAGGGTAATTTGAAAGAGCATACATAGATAGAAGACTTGGAGTTGAGTTGAGTATGATGGGATAATCCTAAACAACAAAACTGGGTAGGGAGAGGCAAAATGGAGAAATTTTCTAATACAAACAAGGCATGAATGGAAGAATGGTTAGTGTGGAGGAGAGGAGGGAATGGAGGGCAGGTAGTACTAGAATCTTATTCTCATCAGAACTAGGTTAAAGAGAGAATAGTATATATACCTAGAAAGGTATAAAAGTTTTCATAACTTACAGAGAAATAAGAGGGTGAGAGGATAGGATAAGGGAGGGACTGTTAGAAGGGTGAGTAGATTAAGGAAAAGGAGGGCAAGGGGAGAGGATAAGGGAGGGATTCTTAGAAAGAGGAGGATTAGGGAGGCCCTGGTCAGAAGTAAATTAGGTGCCTGAGGAATGATAGGGTAAAAAGAGAGGTAGAAAAGGATAAACAGTGAGGAAAAATAGGATGGCAGAAAATGCCCTGGTGATTATAATTTTGAATGTGAATGCAATGAGTTCACCCACAAAGAATAAGCAGTAGAATGAATTAAAAATCAGAATCTAACAACACGTTCTTTACAAGAAACACATTTAGGCAGACCCAAAATGGCAGAATAGAAAGACAGACCTGCTGTAGCTCTCCCCCTTGAAGCTCATAAAATGCCTGTAAAAATGACTCTAAACAAATTATAGAGCAACAGAAGCCACAAAACGACAGAGTGAAAGAAATTTCCAGCCCAAGGCAGCCTGGAAGACCAACAGTAAAGGTCTACTGTGCTGGGCTCAGAGAGGAGTGCAGTCCAGTCTTGGTGGTGCAGCACAGACAGGACTGGAGCAGGCTTCAGGGCACAGAATCCTGGGCAGCAGCTGTGGTTCCCAGATTCTTTAACCCACTAATGCCAAAGACAGCTTCAAAGGTCAGTGAGAAAGCTCTTTCACTTGGATGAGAAGGGAGCAGGATCCTGCCCTCACCCTGGCCCCACGTGGCTGCAGCATTCATTTTTAGAGCCCTTGGCCTAAAGACCCTGGGGGAATCAAGTGGCTGATCCAAATCTCAGCTCTGAGTGGCGGCCCTGGGGTGAGGGGGAGCACTGACGTGGTGGAGCTAAAGGCAGTTGTGGAGAGGGAATCCTACTCACAGATCCTGGGCAGAAAAGCTGGTGGTTGCTCCCAGACCAGAGTGCAGACCAGGAGAGGAGTAAACTCCTCTCCCTTGATTGTGCCACCTTGGAGGAACTGAGAACTTATAGGTCCTTAGAGTATACCCTCCACTTGACAAAGGACTCAAAAGTCAAGTAACTGACTGGGAAAATACCCAAAAAAGGGAAAAAAAATAAGACTATAGAAGGTTACTTTCTTGGTGAACAGGTATTTTCCTCCATCCTGTCAGAGGAGGAAGAACAAAGCATACCATTAGAGAATGTTTTCATTACTAGGGTAATTTGAAAGAGCATACATAGATAGAGGACTTGGAGTCAAGTAAGAGAGTTGGAGGAAAAATTGGAAAGAGAAATAAGAGTGATGCAAGAAAATCATGAAAAGTAGGTCAACAACTTGCTAAAGGAGACCCAAAAAAATGCTGAAGAAAATAACACCTTTAAAAATAGACTAACCCAAATGGCAAAAGAGGTCCAAAAAGCCAATGAGAAGAAAAATGCTTTAAAAAGCAGAATTAGCCCAATGGTAAAGGAGGTTCAAAAACTCACTGAAGAAAATAGTTCTTTAAAAATTAGAATGGAGCAGATGGAAGCTAATGATTTTATGAGAAACCAATAAATTATAAAACAAAATCAAAAGAATGAAAAAATTGAAGACAATGTGAAATATCCCATTGGACAAACAACTGACCTGGAAAATAGATCCAGGAGAGACAATTTAAAAATTATGGGGCTACCTGAAAGCCATGATAAAAAAAAGAGCCTAGACATCATCTTTCATGAAATTATAAAAGAAAACTGCTCTAATATTCTAGAACCAGAGGGTAAAATAAATATTGACAGAATCCACAGATCAGCTCCTGAAAGAGATCCCAAAAGAAAATCTCCTAGGAATATTATAGCCAGATTCCAGAGTTCCCAAGGCAAGGAGAAAATATTGCAAGCAGCCAGAAAGAAACAATTCAAGTATTGTGGAAATACAATCAGGATAACACAAGATCTAGCAGCTTCTACATTAAGGGATTGAAGGGCTTGGAATATGACATTCCAGAAGTTAAACCAAGAATCACCAACCCAGCAAACTGAATATAATACTTCAGGGGGGAAAATAGTCATTCAGTGAAATAGAGGACTTTCAAGCATTCTTGATGAAAAAACCAGAGCTGAATAGAAAATTTGACTTTCAAACAAAAGAATCAAGAAAATCAAGAAAAGGTAAGCAGGAAGGAGAAATCATAAGGGACTTACTAAAGTTAAACTGTTTCCATTCTTACATGAAAAGATAATATCTGTAACTCTTGAGACTTTTCTCAGTATTTGGGTAGTTGGAGGGATTATATACATATAGACAGAGGGCACAGGGTGAGTTGAATAGGAAGGGATGATATCTAAAAAAATAAAATTAAGGGGTGAGAGAGGAATATATTGGAAGAAGAAAGGGAAAAATAGAAGAAAAAAGCATCAGGATCAGATGAATTTACAAGTGATTTCCACCAAAAATTTAAATATCAACAAATTCCAACATTGAATAAATTGTTTGCAATAGCAGGCAAAGAAGGAATCCTACCAAAACCCTTTTATGAAACAAATATGGTGCTGATATCTAAACAAAGAAAAGCAGAATTATAGACCACTTTCACTAATGAATATGAGTTTAATAATACTAAAGAAAACACAAGGTAGGAAAATACAACAACATGTCACAAAGATTATACATTGTGACCAAATGGAATTTATACCAGGAATTCAGAGATGGTTTAACATAAGGAAAACTATTAACATAATTGATTATATCAATAACAAAGTAATAAAAGTCATATGGTTTTATCAATAGATGCAGAAAAAGCTTTTGATAAAATACAACTCTTCTTCCTATAAAAAACACTTAAAAGCATAGGCATAAATGGATTTTTCCTTAAAATGATAAGAAGCATCTACCTAAAGCCATCAGCAAGCATAATTTGTGATGAAGAAAAGCTAGAAACCTTCCCAATAAAATCAGGAGTGAAACAAAGATGCCCATTATTATTGCCCAATATTACTCAATATTGTCTTAGAATGCTATCAATAGCAATAAGAAGGAAAAGAAATTGAAGGAATCAGAATAGACAGTGAGTTAATGAAACTACCTCTTTTTGAAGACAATATGCTGATTGATATACTTGGAAAATCCTAGAGATTCAATGAAAAAGTTAATTGAAACAATAATTTTAGTAAACTAGCACGGTATGAAATAAACCTGCATAGACCATCAGCATTTCTATACATCACTAACAAAATCCTACAAGAAGAGATAGGAGGATATACTCCATTTAAAATAACTATAGACAGCATAAAATACCTGGGAGTCTACCTACCAAGATAAACCCAGGAACTACATAAACATAATTATAAAACATTTTCATATGAATAAAGTCATGACAACACATGACACCCACAAGGAAATCATGAAAGATTTCATCAACTATTTTGCTAAAGTCCAGGCTTAGTATCTCCATGACATTCTCCCTGATCAAAAGGAGAAATGAGGTTATGTTGGTCCGACCAAGATCAAATCACTATGCTCTTTCCAGTTCGCAGTATGTGTATGGCATTATGTTCAGTTCCAGGTGCCACATTTTGGAAAGAAAAGTGATGAATGGAAGAGTGTCCAGAGGAGGGCAGCAAGGATGATGAAGGTCCATGACCATGTGCAGATTAGCTAAAGGAACTGTGGGTGTTTAGCTAGAAGAAAATCATAGGAAGAAAATGACAGGTCTCTGCAAGTATTTGAAAGCCTGTCCTGTGAAGAGGGATTACTTTCACTGTGCTATCCCAAAGAACTAAAGGGGAAAGTGCGGAAGTTTCACAGTGTGAAATCTAGCTTCAAGGTGAGGAAAAACTTCCATAATTAGCACAATCCATAAGTGGAACAGACCCTTTTCTCTCCTCAGAGGAGGTCTTCAAACAAAGGCACAGAGATTGTTCACAGAGTATGTTGCACAGCACATTGTGAAGGTCTTCAGGTAGGACTAGTGGGTTTCTGGGACTATGTTTAATTCTGGGATTTCATGACTTTTTCTTACAGAGGATGGCCTGGCTTTTAATGACCTCTTTAGTGTTCCCAACCACCTCCTGAATAAAGCGTTCCAGTTTTTCTCCAGGAATTAGCTGTAACATTGATCTTCCTACTCCCTCACCACCACTCCCCTTCAGATATAGCATGCAGAAGAATGTATCCTCATGTCGTCATTGGCATGGTTGTATCCACTTTGAGGCAATGTAATTAAAAAACATATGGGCAACTCCCAGCACCTCCCAGAATGAATTATGAAACCAATGAGTTGGGTTTTTCCTGTATTTAAACACACTCACACACAAATATCCAGTGATTCTTGAAGCACAGCCTAGTGGTATTTCATCTTTGAAATGAGGAAATTCATGACATATAAAAGGATATATTTTAACCAGATATTTCTAAAAGTCAAAGGCATCATTTTGGGCTCATACAGAACTGCTGGCCTTCTCTTCACAGTGAGCTCTTTTGGAAGGATGATGAGTAATTGTGTGTGCGTGTGTGCATACAGAACATGTGATAAATATCCAATAAATTAGAGAATTGTGTTTTAAAAAAATCTCTTGGGCACAGTGTTCCTTTCTAGTAGATAAACATCTTGCTAAGGGCTAATGTTCTTTTGGAAAATTTTCCCAAACTGACATTACAGCAAGTTGGCACTACTCAGAATATAACATTCCTTTCATTCCCTTCTTGTAAGCAACAGAGTAATATTCAGAAAAAGAAAGGCGTCTGAATGAATTTGTAAACACTAAGGGTTTTTATTTTTAATTCTTATTTTGAGTCTTTGGCTCAAGACTAAACTAGCTTCTGGGACATTATCTAATTTTTAAAAGATGTTTTTTGGAGTTGGGGGGAAGGCAAGAATGTTTGTTTTGAAACTTTGTAGACTGTAACTGCTGAAAAACCCAACAAGAATATTCATAGTTCAGCAAAGGTTGGGCTTTTGGCCAAGTGTTACAGAGTATTTCTAGCAGCCGCTGAAACACTGTGGAAATTGTGTTCCTGGTTTGCATATGTCTTCAGCAGTCATGTTATAACAGGGGCTAACTTTTACTTTTGTCTGTTTCACTTTGTTTCCACGTTTCAAAGTTCTTAAAGTTACTTATGCTATTAAAGCCAACATCTAAAGATAACAGTATATTTCAGAACGACAGGCCTCCTGGCATGATAGCACCAGACCAGATACAAAGGTATTATCATCTATTCTAAGGCAATCCGTGCAAAATACTTTATTTGAAAATTCCTTAGTTACTGCTTGTTGAGTAAGAATCATCTTAATGAATTAAAACAAAAGCCTCTCAATCAAGAGACCTAGATTTAAGTCCACCTAATTCTGTATAACATAAGGCTTTGGACTTAAATGAACTGAGGCTGAGTGAAGTGAACAGAAGCAGGAGTACACAGTAACAGCCACAGTGTGTGGTGACTTTGATAGACTTAGCCCTTCTCAACAATGCAAGGATCTAAAACAATTCCAAAGGACTCACGATGGAAAATGCCATCCACACCCAGAAAAAGAACTATGGGGTCTGAATGCAGAGCAAAGCACTATTTTCTTTCTTTTTTTGTTTTGCTTTTTTCTTTCTCATGGTTCCTCTCATTTGTTCTAATTCATCTATACAACATGACTAATGTAAAAATATGTTTAATAGGAATGTATATGGAGAGCCTATTCAAATTGCATGCCATCTTGGGAAAGGGGAAGGGGAAGGAGGGAAAGAAAATTTAAAACTTATGTAAGTGAACGTTAAAAACTAAAAATAAATAAATGAACTTAAAAAAAACAGGGATTTGTAACTTTTTTGTATTATAGACCTCTATAGTAACTCTGATGAAACCTATGGATAGAGATGGGAAAACTGAGGCAGACAGAAATTAAGTAACTTGCCTATAGTCATACAGCTAGTAAATGTCTAAGGCAGGATTTGAATTATACAACTGTAATGTAAGAAATGTAGGGATAATTCAGTTAGATACAATTAAATTCAAATGCAACAAATATTTAAAATAATACAGGAAAAATTCAAGTGTGCTCTGTGAAAGAATTTTTAAAATTAGAGTTCCTCAGCCTTTTCATTTCTTATGACTTCTGAAAAAGGTCAAGGAGGGAAGAGACAATGAGAGTTACTGACACTGAAAAGCGGAGAATAGTAGGGAATTGTGAGTGATCCTCTTTGATGGAAATCCTCATGAACCCCAGAAAGCCAGGGCATATAGCAACATAGCACATCTTGAAGATCAAACAAGTAAAGTCGATTGCAGTCAGCTTGTTCAAGACACCTGTTTCATCACTACTTTCCTGTCCCCTTCTATCCCATGAGGGATGTTACAGTGTTCTCCTTCAATATGGTCTATATTTCAGTCTAGACAGAAGAACAATGGCAGGATCTATTAAGCCAGTTTAAAATCAATCAATCAATATAGATTTATTAAGGGCCTACTATGTGCCAGGCACTGTGGAAGTGCTGGGGATACCAAAAGCTATAAAGGACAATTCTTGTCTTCAAGGAACTCACAATCTGATAAAGAGACCACAAATTAATAAATACAAACAAGCTAAATACAAAATAAAAAGAAATAATTAAGATAGAGAATGCACTAGACATAAGAAAGTTTGGGAAGGAAGAATTGTAGAAGGGGGAATTGTGGTTGAGGCTTAAAGGAAGTCAGGGAAGCCATTAGGTAGAGATGAGGAGGGAGAACATTTCGGGCATGAGTGCAGCCAGAGAAAATGGCTGGAGACTGAGAGATGAAGGGGCTAAAAGTGATATCCTGATATCCTGAGTGGAAAGTCTAAATCTATCCAATAATGTTGCTTGCTCTTTGTACTTCCATAATATGATTCAACCAATATTCTGTAAAGTGCTTTAAAAAATGTTGAAGTGCAACAGCACATTTTCAGAACCATACCTGGATCTTAATCTTGTTCCCTAGCTTGCATAACTTTGGACAAGTCATTAAATCTCTCTTGTCTTAGTCTCTTGATCTATGAAATAAAAGCCCCAGACAAAACAGTCTCTAAGGTTTCTGCCAGCTCCAAAATTTTATGAACTATGAGTTTTTGCCTCCTTCTGAATCAGTGATCTCATCAGTGTAGGGAACTCTGATGAAATCCCCTCCATTAATACAGATCAATGGTCATTTTGCAATGTATGGTCTTGGAGAGTTCACTCTGGCACTAAAGTGTTAAGTGATTTGCCCAGGGCAATGGAATCAATACGAACCTTGAACTTCCTAATTCAAGAGTCAGCCCACTATCTGCTAAAACTAAAATGTCTCTCCTAAAATACTATATATGCCATAAAAATTTGTCTTCTACTACTCCAACAGGAGGAGAAAGAAGAGGAGGAAGAGCAGAAGGAGAAGGAGGAGAAGCTCTCCTTAACCCTATTTCAATCTGGAATGAGTCACAATGAATTCCAACCTTTCTATATTGGAGAACTTGCATCTAGGTAAGAAAAGTCTCCATTAAGAATAATAACTAACATTTATAACCTACTATATGCTGGCACTATCCTAAGTGTTTTACAAATGCTATCTCATTTGATCCTCACAACAATCCTTGGAGGTAGGTGGTGTCATTACTAATCCATATTTTACAGATGAGGAAACTGAGGTTAGTTTTCATATGTGTGCCCTCTACATGTTTTGTAGGTGTGTTCATGGAGGTTAAGTGACTTGTCCAGGGTCACACAATCCTGAGGCAGGATTAGAACTCAGATTTTCCTGGCTTCACTATGCCACCTAACTATCATTAACACTTAGTAACACAAACTAAAATTTCCAAGAAAACCTGAAAAATCAGAACTAAGATGAGAAAACAAAACCCAAGTTTTTTTTTTAATTCCGTGGCTAAGATGCTTCTTTCTAGGCTTTAGTTATCTCATCTAGTGAATTGGAGGAGGTAGAGAAATGGAAGTCTATAGCACTAAGATTCCTCTTGTAAAAAATAAAAAATCATGCTATCATGACATACTTGGTCATGGTATCTTGTATCTCCCTTGGTTTCCCTTGAATGGAGGGCCTAATCAAGATAGATTCTTACTCCCAGAAAAGTCAAGACTCAGGACTTTCCAGATAACTCTCCATCTTTCACTAGCAGCCCTATTTGGTTTACACTCCACAAAACATCATCATTCCCTCCAGGATTCACTTAAAATCTCATCACCATGCAGACTGAATCAGTTTTTGATACTTCACTCCTCCTCAACTCTCCCAGTTGCCTCTCACCTCTGATTGGAGGGCTAGAGAGTGGAGCAACAAACTCCTCTCAAAGCCTTCCTTTAAAGTGGGCTTGAAACCTTCCAGCTAATTCTCCATTTGAGTTCTACTCGGTTTCCACTTCATGAATACCCTAGTGCCCCCATCCTTTCAACATCCTTTTGTGTGTCCTCCCCCTTTAGATTATAAGCTCCTTGAGGGAATGGACTATCTTTTTTTCTTATTTGCACACAGTAGGTGCTTAATAAATGCTTATTGCATTTGGCCATTGCCAGTATTGCACATTGGTATTATGGCCATAACTACATCAATATAAGGAGTAGCCTTAGTTTAGTGGTGACTAGAGCTTTAGTTTTCTGAGGGCAGAACTTTCCCAAGGGTATGCCCACTTTTCCATCATCCACTTTGATGAATAATTCAAGAACCATGTAGCTCTATCCCCCTCTAACTCAAACTTCTAGTTTGTACATTTAATTAAAAAGTGTCTCTGAAGGATTTTAGCCAAAGAGCCAAGGATTAGTTGCTTTTCTTCCACAGCTATATGATTTCTGAGGTCCCTTCTAGCTCCAAATCCTAAGATCTAGTACAAAGGAAAAGGAGGCGGGAAAAGCAGGTTGAAAGACAGAGTCCCATGTTTTGCATTATGGATTAGAATATTATACTTCCTGAGGACCTTTCCTATGAAAGTAGAAATCACTACTCCAGGGAACCAAATTTCATTTTTGTAAGAGTTTCCTGCAGCAATCCAGGTGACAGTACCACCACAACATAGGAGATGGATGGTCTTCTAGAAGAGGGCCAAATAATTCAGCCCCTGAAGTGAACATGGTCTTGAGTTTTTCCAAGTCTTGCCAACATAGCTGTCCAAAAATGGGCATATGATCCATCTCTAGACCTGTATTCAAAACCTTTCCAGCTGGATAGTGTCTGACAGAATGTATCTTTTTTCATCCCTGTTTTGAATCGCAAGATACAAGGCAAACATCTTTAGCTATTCATAGACTTATTTATTCTTTTTCTTTTCCAACCACTACAAGGTTGCCAGTGTCATAGCACATGAGATTTAAATAGATGGACAGATGGATGGGTGGATAGACAGATGGGCAGAATTTTTTTCCATTTAGTTTTAAAAGGAAAGGAGTTTTAGTGGAGGAAATTTTCATCCTAGGAGTTCATAGGATAATAGTCCTAGAACTTGAAGGAATCTCAGAAGTCATCTAGTCCAATTCCCTCACTTTATAGATGAGGAAACTGAGGCTCATGGAAATTAAATGCCTTGCCCAAGATCACAAAAGTGGTAAACAGCAGAGGTAAGATGTAAACCCAGGTCCTCTGATTCTAAAGGCACTATAGTTTACAACTCCCATAAAATTATAGGTCACAACCAAAAAAAAAAATTAAATTTTAACCTGTGAAAATGGACATTTAAGAATCCTAAATCCTTTTTGGAATACTCCATTACAAATGGACATCACATCTTACTATTTCCAGCAAAACATAGCAACAAAATGAACTATTGTTTCATTTTAAAAGTTATGAAACCAAGATGTTCAATTTGCAAAAAAGTTTTTCCTTTGAAGTGACAGTACGTTTTGCTGAAGAAAATAGTGAAGGATTACGAGAAATTAGAATCTGTTATTACTGTTCTTAAAATGTTGAGAAATGTTGTAAAAGTGACCTCTGGGTCTTTTCTATTGGTTGTACTGTCCTTGTTCCAAGATCATTAACTCTGTGATTTCTTTTTCAAAGGAAATAAGGCCATGGGCCGCAAGTTAATGCAATGAGTAACAGGACATCCATTGTTAGGAATAAACTTTGGGATTTGGGGGTCCTGGTTTCATCACTGGAGGGACCAGAATACAGTGGACAACTCTCTGCCATTTATAGTTGTAGGGAATTCCCTGGGGCACTGAAAAGTTAAGTAACTTGTTTAACAATGTGTCCAAGGTAGCACATGAACCCAAGTCTTGGTGACTTCAAGTCTATCCTTGTAGCTTTGAGTTTAAAGTGCCCCAACACCTAGATCAATGGAAGAAGACTGTTTTTTTTAATTTAAAAAAATTACATGTAAAAACAGTTCTTAACATTTTTTTTATTTTGAGTTCCAATTTCACTTCCTCTTTCCCTTCTTCCCTCACTGAAAAGGCAAGTGATACGGTGTATACGTGCAGTCATGCAAAAACATATTTGCATATTAATTGTGTTGTGAAAGAAATCACAAATCAAAAACTAGAACTAAAACCAATGGAAATAAAGTAAATAAATGTATATTTTGACCTGCATTCAGAGTCCATCAGTTCTTTCTTTAGAAGTAGATAGCGGGGGCAGAGCCAAGATGGCAGAGTAGAAAGACGCACATACACTACCTCCAAACCCACTGCCCATAAAATACCTGTAAAAAAAAGAACCACCGGTGAGTTCTGGAGCAACAGAAGCCACAGAATGGAGCGGACGAGATTTCTGCTCCAGAGAGCCTGAAAACCTCTCCAAAAGGTCCCTTGCGCCCGGACCCGGAGCAGAGCCAAACCTTGCCTCGGCGGCGCAGTGCCAAAAGGAACAGATCCGAGTAGGCTTCAGGGACAAAATCTCCAGCAGCCGCGCGGGTCCCTCCACCCACAGGTGACAAGGGTCGGTGAGAGGGTCTCTTTGGCAGGTTGAGAGGGGAGTGGGGAGGCCCCATAACTCAGGCCCCCTCGGGAGGCAGCAGCGGAGGCGGGAGCAGACCGGGGCTCCCAAAGCAGGCAGGAGCCCAGATCCATTATTGAAGGTCTCTGCATAAACCCCCTGAGGGAACGGAGCCCGTGAGGCGGCCCTGCCCTGACCTGAGCACCTGAACTTAATCTCACACCGAACAGCAGCCCTGCCCCTGCCCAAAGCCCTGAGACTGGGAAGCAGCATTTGAATCTCAGACCCCAAGTGCTGGCTGGGTGGATATGGAGGCAAAGTGGGGGTGGAGAGGACACTCAGAAGTCAAGTCACTGGCTAGGAAAATGCCCAGAAAAGGGAAAAAAAAATAAGACTATAGAAGGTTACTTTCTTGGTGAACAAGCATTTCCTCCCTTCCTTTCTGATGAGGAAGAACAATGCTTACCATCAGGGAAAAACGCAGAAGTCAAGGCTTCTGTATCCCAGCCCACTCAATGGGCTCAGGCCATGGAAGAGCTCAAAAAGGATTTTGAAAATCAAGTTAGAGAGGTGAAGGAAAAACTGGGAAGAGAAATGAGTGACATGCAAGCAAAACATGAAAAACAAGTAAACACCCTGCTAAAGGAGACCCAAAAAAATGCCGAAGAAAATAACACCTTGAAAAATAGGCTAACTCAATTGGCAAAAGAGGTTCAAAAAGCCAATGAGGAGAAGAATGCTTTCAAAAGCAGGATTAGCCAAATGGAAAAGGAGATTCAAAAGCTCACTGAAGAAAATAGTTCTTTCAAAATTAGAATGGAACAGATGGAGGCTAAGGACTTTATGAGAAACCAAGAAATCACAAAACAAAACCAAAAGAATGAAAAAATGGAAGATAATGTGAAATATCTCATTGGAAAAACAGCTGACCTGGAGAATAGATCCAGGAGAGACAATTTAAAAATTATGGGACTACCTGAAAGCCATGATCAAAAAAAGAGCCTAGACATCATCTTTCATGAAATTGTCAAGGAAAACTGCCCTGAGATTCTAGAACCAGAGGGCAAAATAAGTATTCAAGGAATCCACCGATCACCGCATGAAAGAGATCCAAAAAGAGAAACTCCTAGGAACATTGTGGCCAAATTCCAGAGTTCCCAGGTCAAGGAGAAAATATTGCAAGCAGCTAAAAAGAAACAATTCAAGTATTGTGGAAATACAATCAGGATAACACAAGATCTAGCAGCTTCTACATTAAGGGATCAAAGGGCATGGAATAGGATATTCCAGAAGTCAAAGGAACTAGGACTAAAACCAAGAATCACCTACCCAGCAAAACTGAGTATAATACTTCAAGGGAAAAATTGGTCTTTCAATGAAATAGAGGACTTTCAAGCATTCTTGATGAAAAAACCAGAGCTGAAAAGAAAATTTGACTTTCAAACACAAGAATGAAGAGAAGCATGAAAAAGTAAATAGCAAAGAGAAGTCATAAGGGACTCTACTAAAGTTGAACTGTTTACATTCCTACATGGAAAGACAATATTTGTAACTCTTGAAACTATTCAGTATCTGGGTACTGGGTGGGATTACACACACACACATGCACATGCACACGCACACACACATAGAGACAGAGTGCACAGAGTGAATTGAAGAGGATGGGATCATATCTTAAAAAAATGAAATCAAGCAGTGAGAGAGAAATATCAAGCAGTGAGAGAGAAATATATTGGGAGGAGAAAGGAAGAAATGGAATATCTCTCATAAAAGAGACAAGCAAAAGACTTATTAATGGAGGGATAAAGAGGGGAGGTGAGAGAAAAACATGAAGTTTACTCTCATCACATTCCACTAAAGGAAGAAATAAAATGCACACTCATTTTGGTATGAAAACCTATCTTGCAATACAGGAAAGTGGGGGATAAGGGGATAAGCAGGGTGGGGGGGATGATGGAAGGGAGAGCATGGGGAGGAGGGAGCAATTTGAGGTCAACACTCATGGGGAGGGACAGGATCAAAAGAGAGAACAAAAGTAATGGGGGACAGGATAGGATGGAGGGAAATATAATTAGTTCTTACACAACACTACTATTATGGAAGTCATTTGCAAAACTACACAGATTTGGCCTATATTGAATTGCTTGCCTTCCAAAGGGAAGGGGTGGGGAGGGAGGGAGGAAGAGAAGTTGGAACTCAGATTTTTAGGAACAACTGTCAAGTACTGTTCTTGCCACTAGGAAATAAGAAATACAGGTAAAGGGGTATAGGATGGAGACAAGGGCAGAGAGGGATGATAGAAGAGAGGGCAGATTGGCAGACAGGGGCAATTAGAACGCTCGGTGTTTTGGGATGGGGTGAGGGGACAAAAGGGGAGAAAATTTGGAACCCAAAATTTTGTGAAAATGAATGTTAAAAGTTAAATAAATAAATAAGAAAAAAAAGAAGTAGATAGCATTTTTCATCAAAAGTCCTTCAGAATTGTCTTGGATCTTTGCATCAATTAGAATAGCTAAGTCATTCACAGCTGATTATCATACAATATTGCAGCTTACTGTGTTACGGTGTTCTCCTGGTTCTGCTTACTTCATTTTGCATCAGTTCATGGAAGACTTTGCTAATTTTTCTGAAGGCATCCTGCTCATTATTTCTTACAGCACAATAGTATTCCATTACAATCATATACCACAACATGTTCATCCATTCCCCAATTATGAGCATCCCCTCAATTTCTAATTTTTTGCCACCACAAGAAGAATGTTTTTGTTCACATAGGTCCTTTCCTATTTTTAAAAATTGCTTTGGGATACAGACCTAGTAGTTGCATTGCTGTGTCAAAGTGTATACACAATTTTAAAGCCCTTTGGGCATAGTTTCAAATTGCTTTCCAGAATGGTTGGGTCAGTTCACAACTCTACCAAAAGTGCATTAGTGTCTCAATTTTCTTATGTCTTCTCTAACATTTGAAGAAAATTGTTAGCTATCCAAAATATGGTTCTTAAGCACTGTAAAATGTTCCCTTAAGACACAAATGCATCTGTAATTACTTACATTAAGAGCATTTCCCCCTCAGAAAACAGAAAAAACACATAGGACAAATCCAGCCAGAATAGGTACAGCTCTGAGAAGGAAAAGGAGAGGATAGAATAGCCTTGAAACATCCTAGTGCCATTTTCTGCTGATAAGGGAAGGAGGAGGAAATACTGCCTCTGTTTACATTCATTCTGCAGTGTTGGACTAAGTTGTTGTCTTCATTCATTTCAGGAAAGTAAACAGATTGGGGAAATATTTTAAAGAGTGTTTGAAAACTACTGGGCCTGAGGTTTGTTTTGTTTTGTTTTTTTGCCTTCTTATTTGTATTTGTGGTTAACCACATTTCTGGAATCTTATGACTTTTTTTTTAATGACAAATTCTGAAACTTCCAACATGACTTCTGACAAACTGCAACCTCTAAATAGACTTGTCTCCTCTCCTGTTGATGTTATCAGATGCTAAAATGGAAAATACACTGGGAGGTTATTTATGGAAAAATAGATTGAGATAGAACCCCCACTTTTCTGAAGCAGCAATTTTCAGTCTTTATCAGAAAGCAGGAATTTGCAGACTTTTGAAAGTTCTTTTAGAGATAAATCTATTGCTTTCATTAAACTGAATACTGAATCTCCTGGGAGAATAGACCCAGCAGAAATTTAAAAAGTAAGAGGAATGAAAAATGGATTTTAAACTGGAATAAAACTTAAAAGTCATCTAGGCTAAGCCCCTCATTTTATACACAGAGAAACTGGAGCTTAGAGAGGCAATACGAGTTGTCTAATGTTATAGAGCTAGTATGATGTCAAACCCTTGTTCTCTGACTCAGAATCATAACTAAGAATTTGAACTCTTGGACCAGTTCTGTGGGACAGGGAGCAGTGATTGATGGAGTGTCTAAAGAACAGCCCCTTCTGTACATGGTTGAGGTAGATTGGAGATAGAGGTCATGATGGTTAAAAACAATCAGAAACCTGGAAGGCCAGAATTTTCAAAGGTGACAAAGGTTGGAGCAAAGACTATGAATCAGGTACTGATCTTACCAGAAGGATTCAGTGACCTGGAAGGCTATAAAGACTTGGACAGGACAGAGTGAAATTTAATGAGGACCAAAAAGTGGAAAAATGGGACACTAGGCCTAGGGTATAAAATCACAGATTTAGAACCAAAACTAAGACCTTCGAGGTCATGTGCTCCTATCTCTTCTTTATGCTCATTTGTTATTGTTCAATTGCTTTTCAGTCCTATCTGACTCTTCATGACCCTATTGGGGGTTTTCTTGGCAGAGATCCTGGAGTAGTTTGCCATTTCCTTGTACAGATCATTTTATAGATGAAGAAACTGAGGCAAATAAGGTTAAGTGGCTTGCCCAGGGTCACACAGCTAGTAAGCGTCTGAGCTCACATTTAAATTCATGAAAATAAGTCTTCCTGACTCCAGGCCCAGCACTCTCTTCATTGTGCCTCCTAACTGCCCCTCTTTCTACACGTAGGGCAATTCAGAGCCTGAGAGGCTTATTATCAGTCATTTATAACTAATGTATAGCAGCCCATTGGTACAGGACTCTCTCCTCCCTGATGAAGACCAATCCCTCATACCTGTATGATGGTAGGGTGGAATTGGCAAGAGGGAGAGAGGAAAGCTCCAGGTTCTTTGAGGCTCTGCTGTCCCTTCCAGTGCTTTCTGGCTTCCAGCTTCAAGCAAGACAATGGAAAATTCCAACCCCACTTCAGGTGACTGAAGAAAAAGACTCTGGGAGGAAATGAGAGGAATTGGCAGTTTCCATCATGTCCCTATCCCCAGCTTGTTACACTAGAGACTTAATAGAACTTCCCCTTAGGTGAAATCTAGGACTCTCTCTTGGTTGATTTGAGTTACCAGTTCTAAATGGGAGAACTCCTTCACTCTGTATTGTCTGACATATTCTCCTGTGTCTACTTCTTCTGATTTTATTAATTTGGATAAATGGATTTTTTGTTAATTGCTTCATGTGTTGTTCATTGTAGAAATTGTTTTTGATGGGAAAGGGGTCAGCCTGGGACATAAAGCTTGGGTCTTGCTTCCTCTCAATTAATGAAACAGTGATTAGAAGTTTAGCTTAAACCTGAAAATTGCATCCTCTAGACTAACAATGTTTGAGGAAGCAGATATATGTAATTCTAGTCTGGTACCCCCTCTCTATAAGATCAGATTGGCCAGGCTTCAGATCCCAGTCTCTTGCTTATCCTCCTGGAAGGAATTAAAGTTTCCTTTGGAGAAGGCTGGAGGGAGAAGAAGCTAGAGATGTCTTTTCTACCTCTTTTTGAACCAAATACTGGCAGCCCTATGCTATATGGGGTAGGGACAGCTCTTGCTACACTAATAAAGGCAGAAATGTAGGCCAGATGTGTAGAGGATGACTTTACCTATTTCACTTTGCTTATTTTCTACTCAAATTCATTTGCATGCCAAACTGGAGAGGGACTGGTGAATTTCTAACCCTAAATCATTTTTTTATCTAGAATAAAGAACTGAAATTCAGCCCCAGATTAAGAACTTAAAAGAAAGGACTTAACCTAAACCTAAGAATGTCATATTGGATTTTTTGTTCAGTAGGCCCTTTGGGCTGGGTACAATGGCTCATAGTCTTTAGCTATGGCTAAAGAGATGTCAATCTGCCTTTATCAGGGAAGTTTTCCTTAGCAGATGGGAATTGAGCTGATTGGCAGGTAGTCCTGAAGACTCCAACCATGTTAACCATCAGAACTAGAAGCAACCACAAGACCAAACAAGGAATCTCTGCTGGGGCGCAGGGGAACTACGAGGGGGTAGTACTTCCAGTAGAAATTATAGCCCTGATTATCAGGGAGCAGGCCAGAATGGGTAGAATGATGACATGACTAGAAGAAATTAGTTACCAGAGAGCAAAGAAATCATAAGTAGTCCCCTTTAAATATGTATCTTAGCCACACATACCCTCTGTTTCTGTTCCTTACTACATGGAATTTTACATGTGTATCATATAAATGTTTTCTAGGTGCAGCCATGTATGACACATATACGCTTGTAGGAGACTGTGCCTCAAGTTTACAGGGGAACAGGAATAATTTAATACTGTTTACCTTACACCGATGTTTCATTAAATACCTTTGTTTTTTAACTAGTCATTTCCTCTGGATGACAAGTAAAAGAAACCATTAGTAGGGACTTACAAACCGTAATTTTAGAATAGCTTGAACCTGGGTTGGATTTTCTTGGGGCCCCACAAATGAACCCCAGATGCTACATTTTTTTCCTTTTTTAATTTGTTTAGTATTTTTTCCCCAGTTACATGCAAAAACAACTTATAATATTCATTTTTAAAACTCTGAATTCCAAATTCTCTCCCTTCCTCCCACCTCACTTCCCCCTCTTCATTGAGAAGACAAGCGATTTGATACAAGTTATACATGTGTAGTCATGTGAAAGAAAACATGGACATAAACAACTTCAAAGAGAAAAGTATGCTTCCATCTGCATTCAGACACCATCAGTCCTTTCTCTGGGAATGGAGAGCATTTTTCATCCTAAATCCTTCAGAGTTGTCTCAGATCGTGGTATTGCTAAGAAACATTGAGTCGTTTAGAGCCGATCATCTTACCATGTTGCTATTGCTTTGTACACAGTACATTTTTTATTGTTGTTGTGTTCGTGCCTTCGTTTTTGAAGAAGACCATGCTGTTGGGACTGGAAGCTCAATTCCGTGTGGACGGTCTCGGGCGGGTAAAAGTGGGACTTCTAAATCTTAGAGTCTTACGAGGCCCTCCATGAACAGCGGGGGTTCAAGAAGGTCAGACTGAGCTAGCTCGGCTAGCTCGGGTATTTCCGCCTCTCCCCCGGAGATACCTGATGGGTGGAGTCTCCCTACCCTCGAGGTCGTCCCGGATTGGAGCACACCTAGTTACCTAACAGCATGGTATTGAAATGCAAACTGTGTGGCTGAAGATTAAGTAGGATTGAGGAAGCCAGAAAGCTCTCTCTTAGCATGTGTGGAGCCAAAGAGAAAAGTAGGGCTCCGCTTCTTTTCTTTCCTCTCTCCCCTCCCCCTCTCTCCCCGCTTGTACTTCTACTTCCAATCCCTTAAGCTTAGCCTCCTTAGGAAATCTCCCCCTCTTCCTCCTAAGGAAGACCCTCCTGCATTTGTAACCCGGACCCTGAAATAAAGCTCAACCCCTGTTTGACTCTGGAACGTCCTTTCTCTCATACGTTTATCCGGTTTGGCCAACCGAAGACCTGGGACAGGTAAGAAAGACTCGGGTAGCCCAATACAGGCCTCTAGGCTTGGCACCATGCCACCAGAGAAATTGACATGACTGGCACTTGACTTCGTTTTGAAGGAGCGAGGGCTGTCCGGGTCACCAGCCTCACTTCTCCTCCAGAGCCATCTGAATCCAATGACCAGATATGCATCAGAATGACTGGAGATGGACCAGGATGCAATGGGAGACCTTGGCCTTTTTAGGCTGGCCTTTTCAGGTACTCGCTTAGAGGGAGGTAATGGTCATTGAGTGAATAGGCCTCTTTAAGAAGTAGTCAGAGAACAGCTCTTTTAATAAACCCAGAAAAAATAACTAAATCAGCTGAAAGTGTTACTAATGATAATCACTCTAAGCCATCCATTAAGTGGAGCCTGAGCAGGGACTTACTGCAGTCCAGCCTATGGGCTTCAGAGTACACTGGGTTTAAGGTTTTGTGAAAAGGAAGGAAAGAAGAGAGGGAGGGAGGGAGGGAGGAAGGAAGGGAGGAAGGAAAGAAGGAAGGAAGGAAGGAAGGAAGGAAGGAAGGAAGGAAGGAAGGAAGGAAGGAAGGAAGGAAGGAAGGAAGGAAGGGACATCTAGCCAGTAAACCTCAAAGGAAGGGGAGAGGGAGACAGAAGGGAGAGGATGAGCTGAGTCACCCAGCTAGTTGGGTCCCCACTCAGGCAGCTTGTTGTACTCAGGTTGTGTTCGTCCTTTGTTTTACTTTGCATCAGCTCATATAAGTCTTTCCAGGTTTCTCTGAGAGCATCCTGCTCATCATTTTTTACAGTACAATACTATCTCATCATAATTACATACCACAATTTGTTCAGTCATTCCCTAATTGATGGGCATCACCTCAGTTTCTAATTCTTTGCCCCCAGAAAAAAGTTGTTATAAATACTTTTGTACATATAGGTCATTTCCTCTTCTTTGTTTGTTTTTTATCTCTTTTGGAATAGAGATCAGATGCTATATTTAGAAGAAATTGAGGCCTTAGAAAGTAGAAGGCAGACCTAAGATTTATACTCAGCTGTCTGACTAAATTCAGGGATCTTTCTGGTATATATCAATAGTGGAAGGGATATGTTTGAACAGGAGCTCAGAGGAAGACAGGGATAGGGAGTGATCTGGCTGAGTTTACAATGGACAGAGCAACTACTGGTAGGACAGCATGAGATGTCTTCGCTCTTGATTCCTACCATTCCTCCCCTAGCTGATCTCATGCTGATATCCTATGTAATGAAGGTTCTTCTCTCTGATGGGATTGGGTCAGCCGCCTGAGAGGATCATGAGGCAGAGCTAGCAAGGGACCAATCAGGCAACCAGGGAGCGGAGAAGGAAGTCTTCTCTTCATAAATATCACTTTCCCAGGGATGTCATGTCTAGATTCTTCTCTGACTCCAAAGTTAGCATTCATTTCCCTGAATCACACTTCTTCTCAGACTTTCATTTTGTTCCACATCCAAATAACAAGTTCTACTTTATCTGAGATTTTATGCAGAAAGTTCCAAAGAGAAGGGCTGCTTCCCACAGACATATTTGATCCCCTCAGATGGTTTCAAGCTCAGTTTAAGGAATCATTCTTCAGTCAGGTTGTACCATGTAGATTAATGATGGATTTCTAAGCACAAACACATTTCAACAGATTTGAATTTTGCCTGGGTCACATTTCCGCCAATGGTGCAGGTTATAACATATTACAGTACTTGCTTTTTAAAGGTGATTACTCCTCTCATGCATGAGATAAAATGACTCATCAGAGTCAAGATTGGAAGGAAATTCTTCCAAAAATATCATAATGTTCTAGTCTTTCATGTTTCCTTAAATTTCCATCATTACTCACCCTATTGGAGAAATAATAATAATAATGATAGTTAACATTTATATTACATTTTATAGCTTCCATAGAGTTTGAGGAGGAGGCAGAGGAGAACAGGCTAGATTGCTTTTTGGACAATAACAAAGCTCCTTTAGTGACCTGAAGCTTCCCATGGAAACAGAGCCCCATGTGTTTAATACATACATTCTACTGGTGTTGCTGTGCGGTAGAAAGAAGTGAGATGCCATGGTCTCTGAAGAATTAAAAATTAATATCATACAGAAGGAAATAGAGAGATAGAAGCATGGTGGGTGGGAACAGCTATAAGACACAACATCTCCCAAAAGTCTTAGTGTGGCTTTGAAATTTAGTGCTTGTAGTAGCTTCAAATGTGGACGCTTTGGTAGGTTAAAACCGCACTAAGATTTTTGGGACACTCTGTAAAACCAGATGAGGAACTTTGGTATACAGAAGTAATAGACATCATCCAATAATTGTATGCTAGGAAGAGCAGGACAGGGCAGAGGTGACAGATGGCAGGTGAACAGCCAGAGTGTTCCACCAGTACCCCATAATGTTAAGAGAAAATGACCAAGGCCTCCAACACATTGATGGACCCCCTGTGGCAAATGTCTGATAGGAGAGAGGCAAGTTGTTTGGGACAGGCAGGTTTGGATGGGTCAGAATCTGACTCCCTGGAAGAATCTTTGAAATTGAGAACTATGAGAAATGAATGTCTGAGACTGAAGTGATCACTCATTCATTTTGCGTATTTTACCATTTACAAAGTATATTTCTCACAATTGTACAATAATCATCCTAATCATGATAACTGACGTTATACAACTATTTAAAGTGTTGCTATTCAGTCATTTCAGTTGCGTCTGACTCACTGTGACCCCATTTGGGTTTGTTCGTTTGCAAAAACACTGGAGTGGTTTGTCATTTCCTTCTCCTCCTCATTTTACAGATGAGGAAACTGAGGTAAACCGGGTTAAGTGACTTGCTCAGGGTCACTCAGCTAGTAAGTATCTGAAATAGTATTTGAACTCAGGTTTTCTTGACTTGAGGCGTCAGATAGTACTCTATCTCCTGCAGTACCTAGCCGCCCCCTTTAAAGTGTATATCACATATATGACCATGTTTTAATCCTTGCAACAATCCTATGAAGGAAATACTACAGGCATGATTATCCTCATTCTTCAAACTGTTAAAACTGAGTCTTGGAAAGTTTAAGTACCTAGCCTAAAGTCATACAATTATTAAAGGGCCTCAAACCCAGTCCTTCTAGCTCCAAGTGTGGTATGCTTTGCACTTCACTCTTGCCACTACCTAGGCTCCACAGAACTTAATGAGGACAAAGGCTGTAGTGGGAGCTCTCTAGCTGAAGGAATTTTGGCTTCATAATGATTGGTAACAGGGCAAAGGTGAGGGATGGCAGATGGGCCAGAATGCCCTCCTGAGCTGGGAGGGTGGCCCGGGGTGACCACACACCAAAAAGTTCCAAGTCAGCGGGACAGCCTAAAGTTTGCTTTTGTCTAGTTATAATCTTCTTCTTTCCCAGGACAAGATTCTTGCCACCTGCACCCCAAACCTTGGTGGTCACTGACTTCCTCTTGGATGTTGTGATTTTTGATTATCCAGCTGCCTCTAACTCCTCACTCTGCCCCTGGAACCTGTTGACTGACTTATCTATTCCCTTCTAAGCCATGGCTTGATAGCAGTGCGTTCCTAACCACCACATGAAGAGGAATTTCTCCTTTGCCCAATTGTCCCAAAACCCAAATTAAGGAAAATTCCATCCGTATCATGGATGTATAGCTCCAGCCTTTTCCAAGCTGTTACTTTGGGCTCTGCTCAGTGACAGGGCTGAGTGGGAAAGGACATACCTCCTTCCTCTCCTTTATACATTGCACCGCTAATGCTTTCAAATGAATAGTTTGTCAGATTAGCTGGCCAGAAAGACTCTGAAGGAGTAGAAAATAGAACAGATAAGGTTCACCATGCTTGTTGACTGAGTAGGTGATTAACAGAGGAAAAGGACCAGACTGTGAGACACTTGGTTTATAAAGGATTTGCCTGAGAGGAGTATTATAGTGGCAGAGGGTGAAAAAATTCAATTAAATTCCTTTAGTTTGAATAAGCATATACAAAACATCTGCTTTGTGCAAGGCACTGAGCTATAATCATCACCGTAAGAGCTAGCATTTATATGGCACTATGTGCCAGGCACTGTGTTAGGAGCTTTCTACTTATTCTCTCATTCGATCCTCACAACAATGCTGAGAAGTAAGCACTACTATTGTCCCATTTCACAGATGAGAAAACTGAGGCAAACTGCGGTTAAGGTAGCTTATCCAGAGTCACACAGCTAGTAAGTGCCTGATTTGAACTCAAGTCCTCCTGACTCCAGACCCAGCACTCTGTCCATGGCACTACCTCAAGATTCAAGAGAGAACTGAGGCACTCTAGATGGGGGACAGGATGTGCTTAAATGGACATCAAGGACTTTCTAAAAGATGGGGTCTGAAAACAGATGCTTTCTGTTCAACTCTTTTGCATCTGATATATCTTTAAAGAAATATGCATGACTTTAGGAGGTACTAAACCCAGGACTTTAGTCTCCCTTCTACCTGGCAGTAGTACCTCCCTGGCAGTTAATTGGACATTTATGGAGGCAGCTACTCCCAATGGTACTCCAGGTGACTTCAAGAGTTACAGACTCTCCTACCTTGCTTAGGTACTACGTAGAAACTGACTCAGCCTTAAATGTAGACAGGACAGAGGAGTCTGTAGATTCCATGACTCCTTTAAGCCCCTCCCAGCCTTAAGCTTTGCCTCAATTTGAAACTATAATATTGCTTCAAGTAGCCATGGGGGAGTGTTAGAACCTAATCCCCAGGCCTCTCTGAACATCCCTTTGGTCTTCCTGAACCCTTGAAAGCCTAATGAGAACCCTCCCTTTAGCAGATAAATGATCATTTCTTCTCATGTGTGACAGACACAGACATTTCATAAAAGACAGATGAAGAAAAAACCACAGCGCTGAGTAGTCAGTCATTAGTACCTGGGAAGCAAGCGTTGTTCTTTGGTTATTAGAGAACTGCAATTAGACACTTTTAATCCAGTTGCACCCTCCTTAATTAAATAGCAAGTGACTCCATTATTTTTAATGATATTTTTATTTTTCTCCAATTAGATGTAAAGACAATTTTTAACATTCATTTAAAAAATTTTTGAGTTCAAAATTTTCTCCTTCACTCTCCACTCCTTGAGATGGCAAGCAATTTTAAGTAGGTTATATATGTGTAATCATGCAAAACATATTTCCATTGTAGTCATGTTATGAAAGAAGAAGCAGCCCCAAAATAAAAAAAAAAACCATGAAGAAAATTAAGAAAATGAAAAATACTATGCTTTGACCTGCGTTCAGACTCCGTGAGTTCTTTCTTTGGATGTGGATAGTGTTTTTCATCACAAGTCCTTCAGAACTGTTTTAGATTATGTATTGCTGAGAAGAGCTAAGTCTCTCAAAGCTGATCTTCCCACAATATTGCTGTTACCATGTACAGCGTTCTCCTGGTTTGGCTCGTTTCACTTTGGATCAGTTCATGTAAGTCTTTCCAGGTTTTTCAGAAATCAGCCTGTTCATCATTTTTCTTATAAAGTGTTGTCATTGTTAAAAAATTTGATTTTGTTCAACAAATAAAATATTTTATACAAATGTAGTAGGTAAGTAAACTACATATTTCAAAAGTATTAATTCACCGAATATTTATTAAGTCCCTGCTACGTACAAAACATGTTACTAGATGCTGGGGATACAAAGAGAAAAAAAACCAACAAAATAATCCTTGCCTTCCTGATAGACTTAGCTCTTCTCAGAAATTCAGTGATCTAAGACAATTCTAAAGGATTCATGATGGAAAATTCCATCCACTTCCAGAGAAAGAGCTACGGAGTCTGAATGCAGATCAAAGCATACTATTTTCTCTTTTTTTTTCTTTCTCATGGTTTTTCCCTTTTGTTCTGATTCTTCTTTCACAACGTGACTAATGTGGAAATATGTTTAATATGATCATACATGTATAGCCCATATCAGATTGCATGCCGTCTTGGGGAAGGGGAGGGAAGAGAAGGGGAAAAATTTAGAATTCACAATCTTATAAAAATAAATGTTGAAAACTACAACTAAATAAATAGATTAATTTTTTTTTAAATCCTTGCCCTCAAAAAACTTACACTCTACTGGAGAGATCTGAAATGTATACAGATAAGTACATACAGATAAAGAGATGATAAGACAAAGTAACTTCAAGAGGGAGAAAGCGTTGATGATGTTCTGTCATTTCAATGAGTCCCAGTAAGAGAGACTCATGAAAGATTGGATATAACAGGTAGCACCTGATCTGTGTTTGAGAGGAAGCTGGTGATTCTACAAAGTCAGAGTGAGGAAGGAAGGCATTCTGAACATTTCTGTGCAAAAAGCATAGAGGAATGATATAGATTATGCCATAAGTTTCCTAAAAATATTCCAGTTTCACTGAAAGCCTGGGTCTACTCAGTTATGAGCATCACATTTTGAGTAAGATTACGTGGAGGTCACAACTATTATTGATGCTCCTGAATTTTACCTGCTGTATAGTGAATGAATTGTTCCTAAGTGAGACACATCTCCAGGCCTAACTCGTCTCAGCTATCCTACCTATTAAACTTAATACTTCTAAATACTTCCCCATCATAGGATGATAGATTCAGAGGAAGAAGGAATCCTAGACACCATTGACTAAATCTTATTTTACAGATGTGTAAAGAAGAGGGAGTAGAGTGTTACATCATCGTCATCCTAGCTACTACAAATATACATATGTATTTACATGTGTGAATTTCATATATATAATATGTATGCATATATTGTATACATATACACACACATATGTATATGTACATAATTCTTTAAAATTTGCAAAGTGCTTTTATTATCTCATTTAATTTTCACAACAACCCTGGGAGATAGGTGCTATTATTTCCCCAATTGTGTAGATGAGGAAACTGAGGCAGACAGATGTTAAGTGACTTTCCTAGAGCCACACAGTTAATGTCTGAGGCCAAATTCACATTCAGGTCTTCTTGACTCTAGGTCTAGTGTTCTAACCACTTCATCCTCTAATTACTAATCAAGTTTCACAACCAAGGTCACGCAGATGATAGATGTCACATTTGGACTCTGGTCCTAACTCCAAATCCAGCATTCTTTACCCTGTGTCACATAAAGAACCTCAGAGTTGAAAAAGACTTCAGAGTCGCTCTGTGCTGACCTCTACCTGAACAAGAATCCCCTCTTCAGTATCCCTGACAAGGGGTTCTCTAGTTTCTGCTTGATGGTGTCCAGTGATATCAAAGATATCACCTCCCAGCTCTTATACTTGCTTCCTGTGTGAATTTGAACAAGCTTCTAATCCCTCTGGGGCTCTCAGTTTCCTCATCTATAAAATGAGGGAGTAGAGTTAGATGATTTCCAATGGCTCTTCTGGCCCTAGATTCTACAGTCTTATGATACTGAGACAACTCGTCCCACTTTTGGATAGCTCTGGATAGTGTTAGGAAGATTTTCTTTATATTGAGATGAAATCTATTTCATTAAATGCCTTTTCTGTAAATGAATTATATCTTCTGGCTGATTAGTAAAAGTAAATATATCTTTGGGGATTCCTAAGTGATGGGCTTTGAGCAGATGCTCACAGAGGAGCCTGAGCTTTGGGTAATAATAATAGTAATAGCTAACATTTATATAATGCTTACTATCTGTCAGGCATTATGCTAAATGTTTTACAATTATCATATCATTTGATCCTCACTCCAACTCTGGGAAGTATGTGCTATTATTATTCCCATTTTACAGCTCAGGAAACTGAGGTGAAGTGACTTACCCAGGATCACATGGCTGAAGGTATCTGAAGGTGGATTTAAACTCAGGTCTTCTTCACTCCAGACCTGGTGCCCTATCCACTGCACTACCTCGCTGCTCCTGAGGGATCCATTGTGTGAGCTGAGTTGCCCAAACTGGGTTCAGTAGGATTCCCCAGATGCTAGCTGTGGAAGAGGAATTTTATTTGTTGTGCTTGGTCCCCAGAGTGTAGAATACAGAGCAATGAATGAGTGGGTGGAATTTGGTCTCATCGGTGTTTGACCTTCCTCCATCAGTAGTCCATCAGCTTCCCTATCCCTATCTCCATCCTCATTTAGCTCCCAGTCCCTCGCCATCTTGCTACCGTTGCCTCTTCCAGCTGTTTTCTCTCTTAAAGGCAGTGCAGCATGATGGACAGTGCATTGGACTTAGTGTCAAGCAAACCAAGGTTCAGATCCTACCTCTAATATTAGCAGTTAGGAGAGCCTATGGACAAGTCAATAAGTCTCTTTGACCCTCAGTTTCCTCATCAGAAAAATGATTATAAAGCCTGTAACAGCCCCATCACAGAGTTACTTTGAGATTGATATAAGATTATAAGGCATATAAAGTGCTCTGCAGACCTTAAGGCAGTTTCCAAATGTCATTTCCTCTACCCTAATTGATGCTGTCAGTTCTCAAGTAGCAGGACCCCTGAGAGATTACAGAAGTATAATCTGTATTATAGCCCTGTCAGAATTAAAGAGCCAAGGCTAAAACGCCTCTGGACTATTTGAAAGTTTCCAGACTCTGAATGCCCCTGGACCACTTTGAGGCTTTCTGCTCATCCACCCCAATCCCACAATCCCATCTTCTGTACAAAGGGACCCACTGGTGCCTCTGAGAACTCTATTCATTCGACTCTGCCAAGAGTCTTCGTTTCCTCTGCCTAACTTGAGTTAGAACAAATTGGTCCCATTCATCAGTTCTATTTCCCTGAGTCCAAGTAGTGTGCCTCCCACTGAGTCATTTCGTGTCTCCTTGCTATTTGCTTGCGTGCCTTCCATTCTCCTCCTCAGCATTAGACCACTCCATCCACATTCCTCAGGAGCTGCTCTGCAGGGAGGGAAGGCAGTGTGTGTTTGCTTACTTGTTGGGATAACACCTTATTATAATAATTAGCTCATTAGAGCCTAAGGGGTAATACAATAACTCCCAAAGTTTACTTGGTTCCCTATTCTTTAGCTATAGGGAGTTTATTTTAGATGAAAAGTTCTGACATAATAAGTTAGGAAAATTTCTAATCCTCAGGCAGGAGTTGGACTCTCTGCCTCATTTGACATTTATATCTACCTCTAGTGAACCTCTGGTTTCTTGGTGACTGAGACAATTTAGTTTCCTGGAACCATTTGGGTAAGATACAAACAAATGATATTATAGTATCTGTGAATAGTAAGGCATTGGGAGGAGAAATTAAGAAAAGATCAGGCTGATTCTTCGTTGGGACTCCCCTCAGCTTGGGCTGTCCTTTCCAAGATGCCTGTAAAGCCAAATATTCTTCTTGATACCTCTTTCATGGTCACAGCTCATGTAACTTTCCTTTGCTCCAACCTATTCAATTCAGTCTCAGAATCTCCTCCCTACCCCTACCCCCATCCCCACTCTAAGGTTGTTTTTCCCTTTTATACAAATTTCTTAAGTTGTGATTCAGTCTCTTACACCATGGCTTTCATTGACTCTGGGAGGTGTACAGGCCTGAAACAGCTAGGTGGCACAGTGGATAGAGTGCAGGGCTAAAAGAGAAAGACCTGAGTTTAAACGTGGCCTCAGACATTTACTGGCTGTGTGACTCTGGGCAAGTCACTTAACTCAGTTTGCCTCCATTTTCTCATCTGTAAAATGAGCTGGAGAAGAAAATGGCAAACTAGTCCAGTATTTTTGCCAAGAAAACCCCAAATGGGATCAGAAGACTCAGATAAGACTAAAATACAAAATACCAACAAAAGTCTGGTTCATGCTGTTTTGACTATTTGATTCAATCAAAAAAGGGTTCTCACCTTGTCCATGCATCAGAACCAAGTGGAAGGAGTTTCAATCTCCCCCTTTTGCAGCTCTCTCTCTCTCTCTCTCTCTCTCTCTCTCTCTCTCTCTCTCTCTCTCTCTCTCTGTCTCCTCTTTAATTCTACTCTACTCCCACCAGTAATCCAAAGAGAAAACTGTACTTTAAGGCAGCTTCAGCCACTCAAGGACCCAATCAGTGTGGGGACTTCCTCCACTAAGTACAATACTTCCATCCTTACCTTCACCTCTTTTAAGATCCTCAGTTTCTTTCAAAACTCAAATCCTGCCTTTTGTGGAACTTTTGAGTCCTCCAAACCAACTAAGCCTTCCCTCTAAGGTTAACTAACTTCTAATCTATATATTTTTATGTGCATATTTGTTTATATACCATCTTCCTCATTATTATGTACGTTCTTTGCCAGTAGGAACCCTTTGTGTGTTTTTGTCTTTTTAAAAATTCCTAGCCCTTAACAAAGTATCTGACAAATGGTAAGCACTTAATAAATGCCTGACGATGGTTTGATTATAATGTTTAATAAATGCCTGGAGAGATTTATCATCAGAAAGTTGCCTATCAAAAAATGACACTTTTTGTGTCATGAGTATTATCAAAAAAGTGTTATCTCTTAATAATCAACTTTTCAGGTAACAAACCTCTCCAAACTTAGCTAGGTCTGTTCCTGGCCAACAGACATTCCATCTATTTCCTGAAATACATTTGAAGGCTTGTCAGAATGGTGGAGCATGCCAGAACCTGCCACACTCTTCTGGCATGGTCTTCAAGAACCCAGGGTTTCCATAAGTAGAATTTCAGTGTATATTTAAACTAATATTTATATAAAATTCTCTCAGATATTCATCAATCCCCATTCATTTAATAGGACTAATGTAAAAAAATTCATACTTTTATTTAAAGTTCATATTTTCAAAACAAAATTCATTCGTATGAATTGGATTCATTAGTTTTCTTCCTTTTATTAAATATGCATCAACTATTCTGAGCATCTGGTTATATATACACAATGAAAGCATACCAGTTCAATTAAATCCAACAACTAAGATGTTTCCCAAGCAAAGTCAAAGAAGGAAAGCTATAGAAATGTAATAAACAAAAAAGAACACAACAGCCACTGATGTCTGAAAAAAGGCTGACAGTTCCAAAACAGAATTAAGCTACATTAAGCTATGTGGCAATAAATGGGTCTGTTTCCAACTCACCATATTCAATATTTCTACAAGTCACATTCATCTATTCGGACACTCAGGTTATTAGAGGTGGAAGAGACTGTTCCTCACTATCTGGGTGACCTTCGGTTCGCAGCCGAACCTCTCTGGAGGCTAGTTCCTCAACTGTAAAGTGAGAAGGTGGACTGAACCGTCTTCATGTTCCCTTGCTGCTCTAACTACAGTCCTATGTCTATCTAACCCATTCACTTTACAGATGAGGAAGCTAACACTCAATGAAACAAATATGTATTTGCCCCAGGACACAAGGGAAGTTAGAATAACTAGCTATATTGAAGGAAGGATACAACAGCTGCTTTGAAGAATTTGGAGAGCTGTTACTAGTCCCTGTTTCCTCACGTTCTGGGTTCTCTCTCCCTTAGGAGTCGCTCTGATGTCTCCTTTTCTTGAAAGTTGAGGACTGAGAGCCCTTGGCCTTTCCCACGATACCTTGTGACCTTCACACCATGTTAGTGCCTTGTTAGAAGTCCAACCATGGCATACTTATTCCTGCAAGCTTTCTGAATGAGCCTATAAAAAAATCTCCCTGACTTACACGGGATTGTCATTTGCAAATTATCTTAAGAGAACTTCTGAGCAATTGATTTGGCCACATTTCCTAGACTTCAAAGATAGGTCATATCATGCTCAATTATTCATTGTTGGATTGTCTTCGATGATTGGAAGTTAAAGGACAAGAGCATATAAATATTTAGCAGAGCGATGAGAACACAATGGAGTTCATTTCAGAGCTGAACAACATATTCCAAATGATACATCAAAATTACTCAGAAAAAGCCAATTACGTATATCGTGTTGATTCTCTTAGCTAATTCCTTAGCCTATCCCAGTATTATAACAAAGGCTGACCGATCCATGCAAGGTATTCTTAACAGCAGAATAGGATTGCCCTGGGTAGATTTTATATATCTATAGCCATTATCCTAAAATATTGCTTGAGTGCGCACAATGCTCAGAGCGCTGTGTTATGAGTCAAGGCACAAAGAGATTTGACCCAGTCTCTTTGCCCCTGAGGAGCTTGGAAGGCACATAGGGGGATGTTTGCGTAAAAAGGTGGGAAACAGTTTATGGAAAATGGCAACTTGTTTGTTTGCAAAACAAAGGAGTCTTTTCTCCTCCAGCTACCTCCACAGAACTAAGAGAGCTGAGTAGTTTTTTATTTAGCTTTATCCAGTCTGTTGGGTAGCTCTCTTGAAGCTGCCTGATACTATGGGGGCAGAAAAACCAATTAAATACGTATATTTATATCTCATATATAATATATGCATACGTATTAAACATATATATCAGGTGTGTGTCTGTATATATATGTGTGTGTGTGTGTCTGTATATGTGTGTGTGCGTTTGTGTGTGTGTACCTGATGATGTTGGTGATAACCATTGGACGGATCTTACTTTGCTTGTACACTTTGGACTGTCTTTAGGAAAAAAAAAGGGCAGACTTTTCTGAGCGCCTGTATCACATCAGTGGACACTGCTCCACCACAGTAATTTTGTTGTAAGTGAAAAGTTTTAGATGAATATCCTCACTTGTTCTCAACTAAGGTGTGGTGGGAGAAGGGGGGGTCTGACCCCAACAGTGGGAGCCAGCCAATTCATCCTCAATAAATGAGACTGAAAGAGGTTTGGGTGCCTTAGCAGATGTCCTTCTAGCCCTGTCAGTGGTTGTCAGAGGGCACATTTACATCCTGCAGAGGAAGATACAGTCAAGGTCCCAAACAAAGGCGTAACACCTTATAAACTCACCAGGCTTAAGGATAATAATAATGACTAACATTTATATAGCACTTCCTTGCGCCAGACACTGTGCCAGGCGTTTTACAGTTATCTCATTTGCTCCTCACAACAAACCTGTGGTGGAGGTGCTATTATTATCCCCATCTTACAGATGAGAAAACTGAGGCAAATGCCCTACAGTGACTTACCCAGGGTCACACAGCTAGTAAGTGTTTGAGATCAGATTTGAACTTGGGTCTTCCTGACTCCAGGCCCAATGCTCTATCCACTACACCAAAATACAAAGGATAGCAAAGAAAACCAATTATATTAAAACACATTTATAATTTTTTTTAAAGTTAACAGACTCCAGGTTAATAACCTTTGATTCTAGTACAACTCTTGTTTTTCAGGTGAAGAATTTGGACAAGGGGTAAAGGGAGGGAACGGCACAGTCAGGGTCTGGGCCCTGCTCACCTGACTTTTTGCCTAATGTTTTTAGCATTAAAGCAGATATCTCAGCGTATGTGAAAGCAATCAAAAGTCCTAACAATGTAAGGGAGTTTTACGATACTCCTTGCAATGACTTTGAATGTACAAATGCCCTGCCTCCAGAGAAGTAGATCCAAACTTGTCAGGAGTTCACAATCTCAAGGTTGCATGAAACTCAGAGAAATCAAGTGGCTTGTCCAGGAGCACAATTCCTGGAGCTGGATTGCTGACTAGATTAGCTTTTCTGATTTTATCATTCTTGGTGACTCTTATCTGACCATGTCAGTGATTGAACAACTACAAGGGCACCAGGTGGGCCCACAGTTGTTGCCAGTTCTTATCTCTTCCTATGCAAATACCACTCCAGGTGTGAAAGGGGCATACCTTTATAACTGGTGAATTTCACCACCCTTCTGAAGTGGTCTAGCTAGCCCTTAACTTTTTTAGTTACCTGCCCTGCCATCTTGTTATTTCATCAAATAGATTTAGGGGGACTCAAGTGATCAGATCCCCTAATCAAACCATCTCACCCAACTCACAAACACCATAATAGTAGAAATTAATCAAAGCATGTTAAGATCCATCTTGCTTCAGACCCTGAACCAACACTCTGTGACACACTTATGGAAGATCATGGACAGGACTCATGCTGGAGAGCCAGGAATGATTTGATTATGATCTTAATTACTTGATGGACTACTTTCATTGGTGGTATCATAGACCCATGGGAAGAGGTGTATGTCCCACATCCCTGTACTCTGTCCCTCTGATTGGAGGGCTAGAGGGTGGAGCAAACAAACTCCTACCAAAGCCTCCATTTATAGAGAGCTCAGAAGCTCAGCCAACTCTATATTTTCAAACCAGCTGTAATGCTTGGATTCCACTGCACCATCATTATCATTTCTCCCCCGCCCACCCTTCAATTTCTCCCATTAAACTGCACACTTCTTAAGGACAGGAACTATCTTTCTTTTTTCTTATCTGTATGCCCAGCACTTACCTAGCACAAGATAAACACTAACAAAAGTCTGTTGTATTGTGTTATTATTGTACTCAACTAAGGGAACAGTAGTAGAACTAAAGCAGAGTTTTACTTGTTTAGAATTGAGACAATTTGCCTTAACTTGGCTTTTCTTCCTTAGCTCGATTTTGGAAAGCCCCCTTTCCCAATTTACACTGACCAAAGGCTCCCTTCAAAACCACCTTAGGAAAAAGAGAAAGGGAGAAGAATAGAAAAATAGAATTCACCCGTTTTATGAATTATTTATCCTTAAGCATGTTCTCATCCTTAAAGTCAGAAATATACATTTTTAAAAGTCTATTCTTAAAAAAAAAAATTTACTCTTGTTAGTTTTGTCAAGGGTTAAACATATCCATTCTACCAAAAATTAAGGAAAGTTATATGCTCCCATCACTATTGCTTTATATTGTAGGTTGTAATCTGAAAAGAGAATCCCCACCTCCTACCCCCAACAATTTGTTCATCTTAGAAGCCCCAGCGTCTAGCTGAACATTGACAGCAGTTGGCAAGAGACGGCACTATCTATAGTAGTGTAATTCTCTACGTGGGAAGGTGTCAATTTTATCTATGATATTTCCAATAAACCAGAAAAAAAAAAAGAGAGATGCCAAACTAAAACTAGAGTAGATACTTTTGATAGAAAAAAATAAAAAACCATTTGTAGTTTCCAGCTATGAAAAAAAGAAACTATGGATCTAAGTCATGACTAATTAAGTCTTGTAAGATTTGCAAATTAATCTTCTCCAAAGCCAGGGCTACTGCTCTTCCTATGAACTATTTATTAACTAATCCTAGCTTTTAGTGTTTTGAAGGCCATCTCCAGACCCTGTGGGCCCAGCATTGTTTCCTCACGCTCACCAGAGAAAAATAACTGCATGGCAATAAGAAACCAAATAACTTCGTTTGCATTTGGCTTTTTTTTTTAATTTTTAATTTTCAAATATACAAGCTGTTTCCTCCTAGAAAATGACATCCAGCTAGCACAACACCAGAACCAAAGTGGATTCTCATTGATTGGGAAGTAGCTGAGCAAATCATGGTATACGAATGCAAAGGAATGTTTTTTGACCTTGTATGAAATAAAAAATACAAAGAATTCAGAGAGAAGTTGGGAAAACCTATATGAACTGATGCAAAGGGAAGAAAGCAGAACCACAAGAATAATATACACAATGACCACGATCATGTAAAGGAAAAACTGGCAACAAAAGATAACAGAATGCTGATTCTTGCAGTGTCTTTCCTAGATTCCAGTGAAGTGACTTGTGGACTTGTGGACTACGGGTATGGAACACTGGATGTTCTGTTTGATACCTACAAATACTGTCAAACATAGTGGATGTTTCAGTTTTTGTTTAACTGTTTCTCTTTATTACAAGGAAGGGTTCTGTTGGGTGAGAGAGAAAGGTACTGGGAAAGAAGTGCTTGAAAAATAAAACATGCATCAATAAAACATTTTTAAAGGGAGAGAGGAATAAGTATCCTGATACAGATTCAGGTTTTTCCTTCTACAACCATATGCATCTTGTATGTACCTAGTTATTTAAATGTTGAATCCCCCATAGGAATACATGCTCCTTGAAGGTAGGCACTAGTTGTTTACTGTGATGTACGTGTGTGTGTATGTAGGTATGTGCTTGCCTTTGTTTTGATCTCCAACTCTTGGCATACTAATTGGCACTTACATCCTTAATAAAATTTCTTAAACTAACCAGATGCCCAAGGCTTCTGTATCATCTTTGAGCCTTTGGCCTCTCCTGAACCATATTTTTCAATAATTTTTCTCTGTCTTTCTGTATGCAGATCTTTGGGTAAAGTCACTGAGTTTTACAATATATGTTCATCTTAAAAAAAAATAAGATATCCAGCATTGGGGCTCCTTTGATCATAATTAAACATCTGGAAAGAAGGTTGACAAATTTAAAGTGTTACTGACACGTGTTTTTCCTCAAAGGAAATTAACAATATCCCCTTGAAAAGAAATTTAAACAATACCCTTTGAGATGTGCAGCCCAACTTGAATTATTCATTGCAGATTAAGGATAGTCAAAAGAAGTGTACTTCTAGAAGAGCTAGTTGGCAAAGGCTGGAAGAGCTTATTATTTTTTTATTTACAAGTGGACAGGATGTGACAAAGAGGACCCAGAATGCAGCAGGTGGAGGGAGAAGGCTGCATATAGCCTTACAGACATAAGAAAAGAAAACATATGAACAGATTAGAAAAAAAAATAGATTAAATGTTTTCTAAGCTACTGCTTGCCTACACACGCCAGCTGAAGGCTTTAAATAATTAAATCCCTCTAGCAACTGCCAGGCCCAACTGAAATATTGAAACAAGGCCCGAATTCAGTTTGAGCCCAACAGGTGCAGTCGAATCATGCCTCCTGCATTCAACTCCCGATCTATGTTTATGCCTGGGGAGGACGTCTCATTCTTAAATTCAGCATGGCATTAATTAAATTAGCCTAAGTGCGACTTGTTTTGTCCCATCTTCCAAGATCAGATTACCCACAGACAGACATCAGTCTACTCTCCTCCATGGAAATGTTCAGCATAAGAGTGAAAATTACAAAGGAAGACTGTTTTTCCAAAACCATTTTTTTTCTAGGAAGGAGATTTCTTCTTGCTGGATTCTTGGAAGCTGAATTAACAGCTAAGGAACATTGTTTCACTATTGATCATAAATTAACCTCTTCCTACAATGGGAGCTATTTATGAAGACCCCCACTGAGAAGGGTGGAGGGGGGGGTGCGGTTTGAAACCTGACTCCTTGGTTTACTAGCTGTGTGACCTCAGTTCCATTCCTATACCTCTCTGAGACTGTTTCCTCATTTGTAAAATGGTGATAATCATGCTTATCCATCCTTCCCCAGAGTTACCGTGAGAAAGGAAGATAAAAAACTGAAAAGACTATTCTTTTCATTACTGTAAGATTGTAGATCTAGGATAGACGGGAACTTAGATGTCATTTATTCAACTCCACCCCTGTGCATGAAACAAGAGACTGGCCAAGACGGGCTCAGTCCTTGTTCACCATCTGCCCAACCCAGACCAATGCTGGGGATCCTCCATGGGCTTCTGACTTCTGCAAATGCATCATGTTATATAATGGAGTCTTCTGCCTGCCACTCCCGGGCATGCACAGATATGCTGGGACTGTTTGCTGTCTGCTTAACTCTGTGAGGATGAAAAATATCTTTTCAATGGTTCTGAAGCCAGAGTTGAACCTGCTGTCTCTCTCTCCTCCTCTATCCCTGTTTCTCTTGTCTGTCTCCTTCCCTCTCGTCTCTCTCTATCTCTCTCTCTCTGTGTATCTCTCTCACACACTCTCTCTTTCTCTCTGTCTCTCTCCTGTCTCTCTCTTGTGTCTGTGTGTGTCTCTCACACATACCCTGTCTGTCTGTCATACACATACACACACTGTCTATCTCTGTCTCTCTTCCTTTCTCCTCTCAGTTTCCTCTGTCTGTCTCTCTCTCTCTTTCTCTCTCTCTCTCTCCCTCACTCCCTCTCCTGTCTCTCTCTCACTCTTTGTCTCTGCCTCTCTTACTCTTTCTCTCTCTTTGTCTCTGTCTCTGTCTCTTAGCTTTAGAATGAGGAGAATGAATTGCTGCTTATAAAAATGCATTACTCTGTTACTCAACAAACTCCTGTGGCTCCCTATTATCTCTAGGATAAAATACAAACTCTTCTTTGTATTCATTCAATCCCTTCACACTTGGCTCCAGCTCTCCTGTCCAGGCTTATCACACATTACCCCACTCTATGCATTCTCCAGTTTAGCCAAACCAGTCTTCTTGCTGTTCTGGACATTTGACTTTCTCCTCTCTCAGAGCCTCTGTACGTGCTGTTCCTAGCAGCTGGAATGCTCTCCCTTCTCACCTTTGTTTCTTGGAATCTTGTTTCCTGGAAAGCTCAGTTCAAGTAACAGGCCTCTCCTGATCACGCCAGTCACTAACGTCTTTTATTTACTTTCATACATTTCACATACACTTCTATGTGGACATGAGGCCTCCCTGTGAGCTGCTGGAAGGCAGGGGCTGCTTCTTTGTTTTCTTTGTACATAATTGTTTGCATGTTGTCTCTCCCATTGGACTGTGACCTCCTTGAGGGCAGAGTCTCCCTTTTGCCTTTTTTTGTATCCCCAGCACCTACCACAGTGTCTGGCATACAGTAAATGCTTAATAAATGCTTGCTGAATGATTGAAATAACTGACATATAGACAGAAACTTAAGGAAGTTTATATATATATATATATATGTACATGAATATAATCTTATTCAAGTCTTACAACAGTTTCGTGGAATCAGTGCCACAACTACCATTATCACCATTTTACACATTAGGAAACTGAGGCTAACAAAGCTTAGGTCACTTGGCTGGAGTTACAGTCCCAAAGAACACTTTTCTATTCTTCCTGCATAAAGGACACTCATTCCAACTCCCCTATCTTCCCCATGTACCATATCTCTCTTGCTCACAACAATACCAGTCAGTGTTGAGATAATGGGAGGAATTAACCCCACCTCCCCAGTTCCACCAGTATCCTGGCCCATAGCACTAGCTGTGTGACCATGGGCAATCACTTAACTGTCTCTAAGTCTCAGTTTCCTCATCTGTAAAATGAGCAGGTTGAACTCCCTAACTTTCAAGGTCTCTTCCATTTGCCATCCTATGATCCTACAAGCCTGAGTACTAGTGCCAGGATTCGGAACTGGGTCTCTTGCCTCTAGATCCAAACATCTTTTCACCAGTCACAGTGGAAAAATGAGTTTGATGAGCACTGATATAAGTACACAGATATATACGTCTATCTTCCTTTGGTTTTGCTCCTATAGTTTCATCCCTGACTCTTCCCCGCCCCCCCATTTGCCTCGTGCTGTCCGACCAGTTCCTTCAGTTCCTCCAAGCAAAGAAAATAAAATCCATTTAGTCTTTTGGAGATGCTGACAGATGTGCCCTTCCTCACTGTCAATTGATTCATGGAGGCGCATTGACATGTATTAATTTATAATAAATACAGAACCAGCTCTAGGAAATCAATGGTCTCATTTTGAAAGCCATCCTGGCAGGTAATGTATGCACAGGCACAATCAAGATCACATAACAACTTGTGGGAGATACTGTTCCTTCTTTGGCAGTATCTTTGGCGATGTTTGTGAACTTGAGAGATGCCTACTTTTGCACACAGAAAAAATGAGGTGCCAGAGCTATCTGGCACCGCAAAAGGGTTAGTCCAAAATTTGCTCTACCCAAGTCCATGTGACTCAGGGTGATTCTCTGCCATGTGGGTGGTAGTTATGGGGTTGCTTCCCTGCATGATGTCTATAAGGTATGGGCTGGAAGCAAGACCAGCAGTCTGGTAGGGGCTTCCACTCCAAGGCCTGTTTGCCTGTTGCCCATTACCTAGCATTTCTTCCATAATAACTGGCTGTGAAGGCTATGGAAAAAGTTGAAATCTGTCACCTTCACTAGAGGTCAAAAAAAAGTTAATGAATCAGATCTTCCTTATTCACTTGTTTCAGTCATATCTGACGCTTCATGACTCCATTTAAAATTTTCTTGGCAAAAATACTGGAGTGTTCACCATTTCCTTCTCCAGTTCATTTTACAGATGAAGAAACTGAGGCAAACAGGGTAGAGTGACTGGCCTGGAGTCAGATAGCTAGGAAGTATCTGAGTTTAGATTTGAACTCAGTTCTGGATTCCAGGTCTAGTGCTTTGTGTACTATGGCTCCAACCTAGCTGCTCTAGTAGTCAGATATTCAGTGTGCAGCTAATCTCTGGGTGGAAATCAGGTTGTTAATGGGGACATTATTCAAAGTTATAGCCAACTCCAGTTTGGAGAGACTCTATTTCTGGGAATAGCTTAAGACAGAGCTGTAACTAGCAATTTTGGCACCAGGAGTATAAAGTAAGCAAGTAGTGAATAATGTGTCCTCGCCAAGGGCAAACAGTGTGAAAAACCTCTCAAACCAAGTTTGTAATTTATGATGTGATAACAGCATAATAAGAAATTGAGACAAATTCACTTGGGCAAGAATTACTTGGTTTCTAGCTGATGAAAGAGTGTATGAGTATAGTTTTTTGCACCCTCTAAATTTCTGTGGCCTACATCATAGCCCTGCCTGTCCTGACCTAGTTATAGCCTGAAACTCTGGGAAAATTGAAATGATTCAATTGAAATTGACATTTCAAATCACCATGCTATTCTCTCTGGGGTAATCTGGAAAAACTCAGGATATTGTTTTTTTGTTTTTTCAGATCCACTTTTTTTCAATCACAAGCTATCTCTGTTTTAGACATCCCTTTACCTCCTCAGCTCTATTTTCCCCTGCCTGAACCTCCCCATACTGCGACTCCTTCTTGCTGAAAATTTCCAGTGTCCTTGATGGCTCCAGGCCATGACATCCCAGTTGGAAAGTTAAGAGAAAGCATGTTCCCCTCCCCATCGAAGCTCTTGCCTTCTTCCAGATATCCAGATTGCTCTGATGATTAGAGGGAAGTGGAAAAGAGTGGAGAGTTTGACCTTAGGATGCCCTGAATCCTGGAGACAACCTACAGCAGGCGCTCCATAGACTTACTTCTCTTGCCATGGCCTGGAAACTCCTTACTTATTGTACATCTTCTCTGTCCCATTGTGGAAGTGTTTGCTGCTTTTCTCTTATAACAACAACAACAACAAATCACAAAAACTAACATTTATATAACAATTTTCAGTTTGCAAAGTATCTTACAAATATTATCTCATTGAACCTCACAAAAAACCCTGAGAGGTAGGTGCTCTTATGACACGCATTTTGCAGTTGAGGAAACTGAGTGAGACAAGGTTACAGAGCCAACTGTCTAAGGTGAGACTCAGACTCAGCCCTAGCTGACACTAGGCCCGGCGCTCTGTGCACTAGGCCACCTGGCTACCTTTTGTATCCTTTCCCTGTTCCTCCTTCCTTTCTGGACTCTTGGCCTTAACTCTGGTTAAGCCACATAGCTTTTTCTTGTGAATTAAAAGATGGTGGCAATAAAAGTTTATGCCTTTGCGTCACTGGTCTATCTACTTCTCCTCCAAACTCCTGCCCCCTTAAAAAAGTGACTAGAGCAGAGCAAATGTCCGACTCTTCAGCCTTTGTTTAATCGCATATCTGTCACATCTTAGACTAAGGCAGTGTGCTACAGTGTATCAATCTCATCCCTGTCCCCTTGCTACCTGTGTGGTCATGGCCAAATCACTCGAACCTCCTTAGGCGTCAGTTTTCTCATCTGTAAAAGGAGGGCATGAGACTAGCTAACCTCTGAGTTCCCTTCTAGCTCTAAATCTAATGATCTATGGCTGAAATTCTCTTTGGAATGTTTTCTTTCTTGGCCCACTCTCCATCCTAGCTCCTCTACAGTTTTTGAGAAAAGCATGATAGTTCTTTCAATCCAGTGAAATTTCTTTTTTTTCTTTCTTTCATTGATTGATATCGAAAACTTTGCAGTAGTAACATATACATGGAAGTTTTTATAGAAAGAAACCTACACTCACATGTAAAAGAAAATAATTAGCCTTCTCTTGTATAGGTACATCTCTAAATCATGCTTCTTCCCTATGTGCTCTAGTTCTGGGATCAAGAATAATCTGATCAGTTAACTTAGAAAAATAGTTTCATTTTTCAGTCTCATAAACTGGATCACAAGTTCCTTTGACAGACACAGCATTTTGGTAGACAATGGAACTATCCAGGTGGCCTCTCTTCTCAAAAAGCTGAGTACATGAAAACCTATAGGGTGCAAAAGATAGTCTAGGTTATTTACATTAAAAGGGATTCTCCAGCGAGATTTCTAAGCTCTGCATATGTTATTCCACTAAGCTTTAATGAAAAGACAAAAACAAGATTGTGCAACCATCCAATTCCCTAACCCTTCTATAGCAGCAAACATCCTGGCACGTACAGGGGAGCCTGCTACACAGGTTCTTAGATCTGCATTTCTAAGAGGAAAACAACGTTTGAGGGGTCAATAATCTTCTTTAATTACGTTCACCAACAGAGAAAATGCAAAAAAGAAATAAAGACCAACAGACAGGGCTTCTAATTGTCTGACCATAAGCAATACATACATCACAGATCAACAAACAGATCCAACAGTTTGACCATTACATACATATTTAGTTACCAGAGAAGCACCAGCATCTGGGTTTTAGAAGCTGGGTGTGGGGAGGCCTCCTTAACACCTACCCAGAGTCTCACCTGGCACAGGAACCTTCTTCCAAAGAGTAAGCCCCCAAAGCAAAACCTCACCTCAGAGAATATATAGGCTTTTCAGAGTCAGAAGGCATCACAACCCTCCTGCTTCAGTATCTAATTAGCAAAAGGTATGAAAGCCTTCAAGCAAGCAAACCTCTCCATAAGCAAACTTTCCCTTTAAACAAGTTCCTCCCTCAATGGGTTCAATGAGGCCTATTAATGGGGGAGGGGGGAAGATCTTTAGCCCTCATTACACTTCCTTCTCCATGTTTACTAATAAGTGAGATTTCAAAAAGAAAAAAGCTTTAGCATCATTTTATTCTTGTCAGATAATACTAATTATTCAAGATGACATGTTAATCTAAGTAGTCCAATGGTCAATCCTTCTAGCATAACTTGGGAGTTGGACAATACCCCATGAATGCAGCTTTCCCACCTATCTCTGCCCTGGTAAGACCTGGACGAAGATAGAAAACAAGTCTTCCTAATATTCACCTTTATGCTTTAGTTCCTATTTCTACCTTCATTTAAATGAGATTAAGGTACATTACAAGGAAAATATAGAAGTGAAAAGGCTGTTGAAAAAATTAGATTTAAAAACTGACGGTATCTTTTAAATGAAACCTTTAGAGAATGCTTCTTTTTCAGCATTACATGGCACCTTTCCAGAAAGAGACCATTTGCTAGGACCCAGAGAAAGCATGAATAAACATAAGAAAGCAAGACATGAAACAAATTCTTTATAGATCATGACACAATAAAAAATCATTAATATAAATATCATTAGAAAAAAATTCAGACCTAAATTGAGACTAAATAATGCTACCCTCAGCAGGTATGCAGAAAAGAACGAGACATAAATGATGAAGTTCGGGAGGTTGCTAAAGGAGGAGGAAGAAGCGTCTCTTAAAAATGAACAGAACCCTAGTCTCAAAGACCAGTGTCTCCTTATTGATGAAGATCAGTGTCTTGTGCCTGTGTGAGAAGCAAGGCAGAGAGCTTCAGTCTCTTCAATCAATTAATCAGTCAGTCTCCTTCAAGCTTTCCAGACTTTTTTCCTTCAGCACCCTTGAAATAGGTGAACATCTTCCATCTTCTCTCTCAAATTTGGATGCCAGAAGTGCCTTGGAAAAAACCTGAAAAAGACTAAAGAGACTGAAACTCTCTCTTTGTATTATCTGTGGCTACACTCTATATGGCTGGTGAAGTCTTTCCAACTCTCAGATTCTGTGATTCTAGGATACTTCTTTTTATCACCATTTTGAACGCCTTTAAACACCAGAATGTCATTATTAGAAATAAGAATAGTAGAAAGACCATTAGGAATGTTATTCATTAAAAATGTCAAAGTTTAAGAATGCTGCACAGAATGGAATGACAAGGCTATTTGGGAAATCAAAAGTCATAATAGTTTAGTCATGGAATTTTAAAAAAAATTTTCATGATGACATTAAAGTAGACAAGTTGGTGAAAATAAATAAATAGACAAGAAAAAAAGCAAACAGATGTTTTCCATCTTTGGCTATGTAATTCCATCTCCTAGAGGGATGCTTCATGCTTCATTTAAGGAATGATGACATCACTTGGATCATTTTCAGCATGAGAGATGACCACAAATAAAGCATGTTTTTAATAAATTATATATTTTTTAACCTTACAAAGAAATAAAATGTAATTGCTAAATCTACAAAATGCTTAAGAACTTAATCCTAGGACAGACCTGACAGATAAGCTATCTAGACTACATCAAGCATTTCACAGTTGAGGAAAGGAGGGAAATGAATTTTACGTTGGTGTCCAGCAAAATTCTAAAAACACATTAATAAAGGTTTGATTTTTTTTTAGTACTTATAAAGAGAAGAAATGACTACTATGAACCAAAATATATTGGTTCAGAATGTCAAACAAGTTTTTTCAGACATGCCCCAAATAATGGGATCCCAATGTTTTTGTTTGTTTGCTACCGCAGAGTTCTGATATGAATATTTTGGTTTAATTTGACTTTTCTTTCTGTCTTTGACCTTCTTGGAGCATATGCCTAATTATTTAAAATTGTTTTCTAGATTGGTGAGACTCCTTTACAATATTGTCAGCAGTATATTAATGTACCAGTCCTCCCATTTCACTTTTACAGTTATTTCTGTTTTTCATCATCACTGCCAATTCTCTGAATACATAGTAAGACCTCAGAGTAATGTCCATTTGTGCTTCTTTTCTTATCAATGACCTAGAGCAATACTTCATATGGTTGCTGATGTACAATTCTTTTGATAACTGTCTATATCATGTGACCACTTTTCTTTTGAGGAATAGTTCTTGGTTTTATATAGATTTATATTCCCTATCTTAGATTTTTATTAGAAATATCTGATGTAAATCAGATCAGATTGTAAATCAGATATATATCAAAAGTTGCCTTTCTTATACTACCTGCAATTATTTTGCTTATGCAAAAGCTTTTTTCAATTTTATATAGTCAAAATTGACTATATTCTTTTTTTATGATAACCACGATTTCTTGTCTGGCTATTAATTCTACCCCTTCTCATAATTGCAAAATGTCCTTTCTTCTATCTGCTTCCAAAACTTTTTGTGATATGACATTTTATATTTAGATCACCTATACATACAGTATAAAATACTCGTCTAATTTTTTTTAGCAAACTGCTTTCCAATTTTCTCAAGAGTTTTCTTCAAAGAGACTGTCCTCCTGACAGGTTTTATTTTTGAGTTAAATTTCTTATTTATTTATTTACTTATTTTGGATCAGGGTTAAATGACTTTTTTGGATAGGGGTTAAATGGCTTGCCCAAGATCACGTAGCTAGTAAGTGTCTGAGGCTACATTTGAACTCCAGTCCTCCTGACTTCAGGACTTCTATGTTCCTGGGCTTATTGAACAGTGGGCCACTGAGTCCAGATGTTTCTCATCTTTGCTAGTTTAGTCCATTCCACTTAGCTATTTTCCCATTTTTTAACCAATATCAGATAACTTGAATGAGCACTGCTTTATAATAAGCTGTGTGGTCCAGAATTGGTAAGCCCCCTTCATTCCTATGTGTTTTTTTTTCATTTCCCTTCGGATTCTAGATGTTTTGTTCTTCCAAATGTGTTTTGTTATTATTTGGCCTTATTTTATACAATAACTCATTGATAGTTTGATTTATATAGCCCTAAATCAGTAAATTAATTTAGGCTACATCACAATTTTATTATATCATCATTGCCCAGCCATCAATAATGAATATCTAATTGCTAAAATATTTCTTTATTTCCAGAAAAATCATTTTGTCATTCTATTTATATGTGTCTTTAATGAATATCAGGAGGTATATTTCAAGATATTTTATCTGTTTAGTTGTTATTTGAATGCACTTCCTCTTTCTATCATGTTCTCCAGGATTTCGTTAAAATGTGAATTAGTCTTTTTTATTATCATTATAAAAAAACCTTATTGTTTGGGATGACTTTGTATCTGGCCATTTTACTATGAATTTTTCACAGTGAATCTCTTTGCTGACCCTCTGGAGGGGTCACCAATCTGAGGCCCAGTTCAGTCCTGCTACCTCCCCCTCCCTGTTGTACTTCTGATTCGCCAGATTCCACTACCTTGTCCCTACACCATACTTTTCCCTCCCCTCACCCTTTTTCAGATCACTTTTCTGTATTGTCTTCTCCCATTAAAATGTAATCTCCTTAAGGTCAGGGGCTATCTTTCTTTTGCTCCCCCCAAAATTTAGCCAAGTGCCTGCTACATTTTAGGCCCTTCATCCTACATAATCAATCAGATGCCAGATCTTATCAATTCTATCTCTACATCATCTCCCAGGAATAGGAATAGTGGATCTAGAAGACTTATAATGTGGATGTTTGGGCTGTATGAAAATGAGGGAATTGTGCTTCATGACCTCTGAGATCCCTTCCAACCCTAAATTTATGATTCTACTAACTCCAGAATCAAATACAGACCTGTGGATTCTGTTGATCAGTTAAAGCCTTTCATAACCTGATTCTAGCTTGTGTTTCTGACCTTATCCCATGTTAATTCGTTCCATGCAGTCTTTTCCAGTCCAACTGACTTCCTCTGTGTTCCTCACAGAGAACATTCCATTTCCTGTCTCCATACTTTTGAACCAAGAGTCCCCATGCCCGGAATATACTCTCCTTTCCTCTGCTTCTTAGAAATCCTAGTTTTCTTCTTCAAAGATCAGCTCATGTGTACATAAGGCCTTTATTACTGTATCCCAATAGAATGGAAGCTCCCCTGGAGACATGAACTACTTTTTTGTCTTTCTATTCTTTGCACCTGGAATGGGACCCAGCACATAGTAGGTACTTAAATACCTGTGATTTGATTAGAGAGGTAGAATGAGCAATATTTGACAATGGATTAGATGTGAGGAATGAGAGAAAGTGAAGAGTTAAAGATGATTCCAAGGCTGCAAATGTAAGTGACTGGATCAGAGATGGTGCCTTCAACAGAAATCAAGTTAGCAAGAGGAGATGGTTTATGGGGAGAGATAACATGCTCTGTTATGGATATATTGTATTTGAGATACCTATGGGACATCCATTGAACCCTACTTATGTGAGATAACACTAAATAGAGAAAAGGAACACAGAATCACACACCCACAAAAATGACAACCTTGGAAAGCAGTTTGAAATAATATAAAAGACACCGACTGAGCTAGGAGAGGAGAAATCTGCATTCTAGTCTTGGTTCTACTACTAACTAGTTTCTGGGATCATGAGCAGGTCATGTCCCTGTCCTAGCTTTGGATTTCTGTCTTCTTATCTCTCCCATGACAAGGAGGAACTCAGTGCTTTTTGGTGCTTTCCCAGATCTAACATCTTATGATTCCCCAGTAAAAATACATGTGTGTACACCAACAAAGAAAAGATCAAAGGGAAGGAGAGCTGTAAATAAAGTCTCAATGTTTGCCGGGTTCATTTGGACACGTTCCCAGAACTGCTGAAAGGAACCTCAGAGGGCCCCTTAGGCCTCCCTATACTTGAACGAGCCTTTTGAGTGACAGTCACTCATAATTAAAAAAAACATTGTGTACACATAACGAATACTCCAAGGGTGAAGACTTTCAAGTGATTCTGTCTCTTGCTGTGGTGGAACAGGGGCAGCCATATGGAACTCTAAGTACACACAGGAAGAAGAAGGATACAGCCCCTTCTGAAGCCAGAAGTCATGGCTGGAACTGGTGCAACTGCGACTAAGGGAACAGAAGAAACTGTTCTTGAACCTTTCTCTCATCATGGAGCTTGGATTACCACCCCCACCCCCCAAATACCAAGAGACAGCTGGGACGAGTGACATATGTATGACATGTTGTCTCTGTTTTGTTAGGGGCCAACATAAACCCAGGGAAGCTAGGTGGCACAATGGATACAGTGCCAGGCCTGGAGTCAGGAAAATGCATCTTCTTGAGCACAGATCTGACCTCACACACAGCTGTGGGACCCTGGGCAAGTCACTTAACCTCGTTTGCTTCAGTTTCCTCCTCTCTAAAATCACTATAACATCTTTGTCAAGAAAACCCCAAACGGGGTCATGAAGAGATGGACGTGACTGAACAACTACAACAAATACATGTCTGTGGGTAAATTTTATCTCTAAATGGAGAAGACTTCATGTAAGGCTTTTAGAAGCTCTCACGTCTCCGCACTGCACACCCTCATTTGCCTCTTAGGCAAGGTTGTCTTTCTCCCGCTCAGCTTTCAGAGAGTCTATGGTCCGTTGATATTTTGAGTTTTTTCATCGTAACTATGAAGAATTCTATGCAAATCGGCATTAGTCTATGTGTCTTCCTGGAAAAAGATAAGCATTAACTCTTTCAGTCATACCATACCAAAAGATACTTTGAACTGAGACCTTTGGTCCCTTAAGACTTTCCTCCCCTTTCTTCTCTAAGGCTGTATTATGAGGCAGGGCAGTAGAGTTAGAAGAGTGTTGGTCTAGGAGGGACCTGCATTCGAACCCAGTCTCTGACGGGTACTTCATCGCTATGTGACCCACCAGTCAGTTTTCTCATTTATAAAAAAAAGATATACTCAGACTTGTCTTATTGAGCTACCAGGTTTGTTATGATGAAAGAATAAACTTAAAGAAGTCCATGAGTCTGGAAAGTCATCAATGTGAGTATTCCCTTTGAAAGGAATGATTAAAACCCACCAATGTCATAGAAGTATAGTAGAGGCAGCTAGATAGCATGAGGATAGAATGCCAGGCCTAGAGTTAGGAAGATCTGAGTTCAAATCCAACCTCAGATACTTACTAGCTATGTGACCATGGACAAGTCACTTTACCTCTGTCTGCCTCAGTTTCTCCATTTGTAAAATGGGGATAATAATAATAATACCTACCTCCCAACATGGTTGTGAGGATGAGATATCTGTGAAGCACTTTGTAAACCTTAGAGCACAATATAAATGTTAGCTATTTATTACTGGTGGTAATAGTAGTAGTACTTGTAGTATGTGTAGAACATTTCATCAGGGTATATACAGAGCAAAGTACATCAAGCTAAAAGAACTAAAATAATTAAACTTAATTTATCAAATTAACAACCAAATTTTACTTTAAAAATGAGACATGTCATGCCAAATTCTTTTTGAGACATTAGGGTGTGCCTGGATACACCCTATTCACAAGCCTGTACAGGGTCCTTGCCTTTTTCTCTTATGCAACTCTTGTCTATGTTTTCCTGCAAATCCTCCATTGGGAGTTCACTCCCAATGCTGAAGGCCTTCCTTGACTTCTCTTGACATTGTGCGGATACCAATGGAGCACAGAGCCTCTCTGATGGTTATCCCTCTTCTGGTTAGACAGTGAGCCCATCTCCTTTCCATCTATCCCTCTGAAGAAATTCTTTGCAACCCTTTTCTTTCACAATTCTTTGTTAGTAATGGGTTACAGCCTCACACCCATCATGAATCTTTCTGGTGCCCTTTGTGTGATCCTCAATTTTAATTCTTCAGGGACCACTGCATTCCATACCTTCTAGTCAGTGGTATCAATACTTGATAAACATTTATTAAGCACCTACTGTGTGCTTATCACTGGAGATATAAATATAAAAAAAGATGTTCCTTCCCTCAAGAATCCTACAATCTAACAGAAGACCACACAAAAAACAAAGCTGAATTACAAGGGATTGGGAGGGAGAAGACACAATGTTTGGAGCACATGATGGAGTCCAGTGTAAAGCGATGAAGCTGGCTGGGAAGTAAAGACATGGCTGGCCTGAGAGTCCTCTTTAAATGGAAGCTTTGGGAGAAGTTCTTTGCTCTGTCTTCCAGCCCTTTAATCAGAGGGGCAGAGGGTATGGGGGTACCGATGAAGTGTGAGTAACAAAACTGAGGTAATCTCACTGGATGACAAGAATGGTGTGCTGCTAAGTGCTTAACAACTGGCTCTCAGAGGAAAAAAAAACACATGCCAAATGGCTTTCATATTTAATCTCCATTATTAATATTTTCTAAAGTCTAGACAAAAAGCAGTAAATCAAACACTGCTTTGTAGTGTTTGCTAATTTCCAAAGTGTAAATGCTCGCGCTGAAAATTTAACAATCATCCCTGGAGTTTGTTCAAGAGCTCCAGTGCACTACTGCTTCTAGCCATGTCACATTACCTGATGAATATTAAAAAGAGGGGCCTTTATTTTAGGGAAAAGCTTAGAGTCATGAAACCTACAATTACCTTTGAGAAACTGAGGAAAGCTATTAATGATCATGATCTCCAGTAAAACCTTAAAGCTCTGCAGAAATGTGACAAATTACATTTTCAGTAACAGGACCATACTGTTTCCTCTATGGTGTTTGATCAATTCTACTGTCCTACAGATGGACCACAGCTAATCAGCTAGAATAGTTATGCAGCAAAGTCAAAGCTATGGCCAAAAAAGCATGATCTCTGGTGCTGACTTCTGATGTCAAGTGAACGAAGTTAATATTATGAACTCATTGTCCACAAAAAAACAACAACATTTTGGCTTCATTTTTCTTATCCAGTAGCAAGAACAAGGGAATGGAATGACTGAACCCATGCAAAAACATTTATGAAGCACTTACTACGTACAAGGCACTGTGCTCAGTATTAAGGATGAAACTAAAAACAAGCAAGACAGTTCTGCCCTCAAAAGAGAAAAACAGAAAATGTCAAAGTATAAGAGCTGGTAAGAAGGCATGGAAGAGGTTTGGAAATGACCAGAAAGTAGTATGGTGAGCAAGGGACCAGGTAAGTTAAGGCAAAAGCTTGCCAAGCCAAAGCCATGGTCAAGGGTTGGGAGTCCAAGTTGCAGTGAGGAGAAGCCAAGAAGGAGGCTGGTATGCAGGCAGTCAGCATGGCTTAAAGATGGCCCATATGATCTGGATTTTACATGATAGCAAGAGAATGGAAGGAAAGCCCTCAGCACATTGGGAGGCCCTCTGTGGCAAACTTATGGAAACACATGGACAAAGAGGCTAGGACTATGCTAAGCTCTAGTTTGTTTTGCAAACATTCTAAGAGTGGAAGACAAGACATAAAAGGGAGCTGAAAGGTGGGGATGGTACCTTCTTTGGAGCACAGTGGTAAAATCCAGAGAATGGAGGATGGCTGGTCTAGACTCTCCCTAAAATAGATGGTCCAGAAGGAACTCAACAGTGGAAGCCTATAGAGAAAGAGGGAGAAGACAGCTGAAACATGGTGGCAAAGAGTCTCACATTCTATAGTATGACAATATTCAGTGCAGTCCTATAATAACAATATTATAGTCTGGATGGTGACTGATACAAAAACAACACTGCCAAATTCCTTTCACAAAGCAGCACATACTTGGCCTTCATTTTCTTCCAGAAATAGTACTTATAGAGAGGGAGTGTGCTATCTCCGGTACAAGGAGTTCTGCTCAAAGTTTAGTGAGAAGGAAATGTCTTTATACTTCAGTGACTAGCAGGAAAACACTTGTGGAAAAGATAAAAAAAATGAAAGGTCTGAGGAGTGTATGTTACCAAGGAGTGGGAAGAGAGGAGGTTGGTTAGAGAAGTGTACCAATGATGTCATAGCTTTGAGTCTCGTATGGATCAGCCAATTTTGTTCTGTCCCTACATCTATGAAATGCATCCCCAAGCGCCACAATCTGGCCTGGAACCATGTCGTATCAATAAGAAATCAATGAATGTTCCAAGTACTTGGGATAAAAGATAAAAATGGGAAAGTTCTTACCTTCAAGGAGCTTATATTCTCATGGGATTAGAGAGATTAAAGAGGTGCATGGGTAAGTGCAAAACACTCACCATTACTCCAATATGCTAATGGATATGTGAGCTCAACAATGTGGAAATTCTCACAACTGTATGAAAATACAACTCCTGTCTATGTTTTCCCATAGATTCACAGCAAGAGATTCTCTCAGTATGCTAGGGGTTCTTTCATATTCTCTTTTTATGATAGAGAATATACAGTATCATCCATCAGGTATCTCTTGCTCTTATCACATGGTCAGTCTATTGGTTTTGATCATCCATTTCTCTGTTGATTTCCTTTCCTATAGCTCTCCCTCATTTACTCATTGAACCCTGTTCACACCTATCACGTGCCTCTCCGAGGCCTCCTTAGTGGTACTAATTTTTAATTGTTCAGAAGTTAAAATTCTTAATACATATATATATAATTCTTATATAGTCTTATAATTCACTGTCATACGAGGTACAATACTGTTATTAAAAAGATAGGCCTTTATTTCTGGGAGAAGTATGGGTTCATTAACCAAGCTTTGTAATTTTCTGAAGGAAGTATTCCAGCTGACTTTCCTTCTCCTGTTTGATTTATAGTACAATTTATTGCCCATTTTCATTGTCCATCCAAGACATATATCCTAACAGACAAGTTCTAAAGCTTGTCCACCTACCTGCCTGCCATAATCTAGGCAATGAACGTTCATCATGAATTGTCACTGTAATGAAGTTTTATACATAGCAGGATAGCATTCAGTTAAAATGTACACATTGCTATCCCCTCGTTAGACTTTATTATCTTATGAAGCAATATAATTTAAAGAATGAAAACCATTTTTTAATGTATGATGACAAAGGAATCATGGAACACCACCATCTCAGAAGGATTACAATTGAAAGTAGCCTAAAGAGTTATGGAAAGATGCCTGGTGGGTACAAGTGGGCTACAGCACATTAACGAGGATAATTCTTCTGAATAAACTAATGCAAAAGTTATCACTAAAGATATACATGACTGTTAAAGAAGGCATGAAGAGGGTATTAAGTAGTGAGAGGGATGAATAACAGATAGACAGAGCAGTGACGCTGGTATCAGAGAGATACTAAAAGAACTAGGGAAAAAGCTTCAACCATTTGGTTGGATGCCCTATAGAGCAGTAATGTCTAACTCAAATAGAAATAGGGGCTACTAATGTGTATATAAAGATCCCTTTGAGCCACGTATTGATTTAATTTTAAAATGTAAAGTTATCTATATTTTATGTATTTTATTAAATATTTTCGAACTACATTTTAATCTGCTTGGGCTAAGTGTTGGACACCTACATTATCTAGGACCTCACTTAGGGAGGATGATACAGACAAGACGCTGGACTCCATGATGATCCTCATGCAATATACTCCATGCATTTTCACTGATCCCCATCCCCATGCCTGGGATAATCTCCCTCTACGTTTCTATTTCTTGGCTTCCCTTAAAGTCTGTCTCAAAGTCTCAGTTAAATCTCAACATTTTGCAAGAAGTCTTTCCTTGTTTATCTTAATTCTAGACCTTTCCCTCTGACATTATATCCAATTTTTCTGCGTATATTTTGTTCATATATACTTGTTTACGTGTTGTTTCTCCCACTGTATTGTGAGCTCTTTGAGTTCAGGAACTGGTTTTCCATTTGTATCAGAGTGCCTGGAATACAGTAGGCATTTAATAAATGCTTGTTGACTTGACAAGAATGGCAGTAGATGAACAGCCATGGGTGAGTTGGTGTCTACACATGTTGTTTCCCTCATCCCCATTCCCAGCATCATGTAGCTCCCTGTTTCGTATCTCTAGTGCTAAACAGAGAAACTGGCACAAAATAGGTGCAATTAAAAATCCTTGTAATATGACAAAAACAGAAAATCATGGTAAAAGGTATATGAGCTGATACAAAATGAAGGAAGCAGAACCAGGAAAAACAATCTACGTAACACCAACATAAATGAAATAAGCAATCATTGAAACTGAATGCTGTACAGGTATGGAGCCCAAGCTTGGCATAAAGACAAGGTAGAAGTAGGTACCTCCCCAGCTCGTGAGGATGTAGAAGACTACATTTGTGGAGCACTGTATATAGTGTCAGACTTTTTCAATGTTGTTTTAGTGTTGGTGACTTGTACTACATTTTTTTCTCTTTTTCATTTTTTTATCTGTGATGATTTTCTGAGAGGGGCAGAGGAAGGAGACATATTGGGAAATGCAGGTCAAGTACAAACAAAAGATACAATAATGTTTTTAAATGTTTGTTTAAGCTGAAATAAATCAAATTGCACAAGTGGAAAAAGTATCCACACTAAGGAGATTCCAGGTGCATTGAAGTAAGACAGAATTTTAAAAGTGATTTTTTAAAAAATCAATTCTCAATTATTCAAACCCAAAAGTAGTCATGGTGCATTGCAGTTTCAGCATGCATGGGAGAGCACCAACCATTTTGGAGTATATTTTAAAACGTTTTAAAAATAGACCTTCAAACGTATATTTTGGTTCCTTTCACATGAGCTTTTAAAAATATTCGCCCATCCCTCCGCATAGCTCCAGTCATATGTTTGTTCACTCGCTAGTCTTTTTTGTAAAACAGACCAAATATAAAAAGCAGACAGAAAACTGAACTGCTGGGGTGGGGAGCTGGAGGAGACTTGATGTGCTGTTTCTATGTATAGATGTACTCCCCGTACTTGCTAAGAATTTTACTTAGGACCGATTTCATGTATGCCTGATGGGCGCCTTTTAAAAATTAGAAATAGAGATATTCAAAGAATGTTCCTCATGAATCTCAGTAATCTTGAACTGGACAGCAGTTACTTGGGTACCAGGAGTGCTCATCAAACACTTCAGCTCCCAAGTAAAGGTCTAAAATTGACATACATAGTCAAAAAAAGCCCACATATTTGGTGGCTATTGAGATGATTGATTAAGGAAGTTGAATATTTTTCAAGACAGCCTGATTATAGAGGCACAGTCAACAGAAAGCTGGGCCTGGAGTCAGGAAACCCAGTCTCAGGCACTTAAGTAGCCGCATGACCCTCAATATGTCCCTTATCCTCTGTTTACCTTAGTTTCCTCAACTGTAAAATGAGAATAATAACAGCCTCTACCTTGGAAAGTTGTGGAGATCAAATAAGATAAGTTCTAAAGTGCTTAGCACAGAGCCTGGCACATAGAAGATGTTTAATAAATGTTATTTCTTTTCATCTTACTCTGATTATACAAATCAAACTCAATTTGTGTGAATAATTAATCCCCTGAAATAGTTGCATGTATTCTAATTTGTATTTTTCAAAATTATAATTATGTAAAATATGGTCATTGATTCCATCTCAGTGGAAACACAGAACGCACAAAGTGCAAGATCAAATAGTGTGATTCACACTCAGGAGCTAGCTGTGCAACAAAGGGAATCACAGCCTTTTCTATGTCTAGGAATCCTCAGTTTCTACAGGAGCCCTTTCCCCATCGCCCCACTCATTAGTGCTTTCCTCCCCACTAATTTGCACATATTTTGTATTTCCATATCTATGTACCCATAGTTTCTCCTTTCTCCACTCAATAGAATATAAACATCTGGAGGATAGTGACTTTCACTTTTTTTTGTCTTTGGAGCCTCAGCACCTAGCACAGTGCCTAGAACATAGTAAACATTTAATCAATTCTTTTTGAATTGAATCAAACTCAATTGGGTAAAATAGAAAACTTTTTCTTGGATTTTGAGAGGGGAAGCTGTCCTAAACCATTTAGTGAATATATTCAGATTGTGCTCTAGCATTTTGAACAGGCATTTTTATTGGAGATATATACATATGTGTGTGTGTATGTGTATGTATGTGTGTATACATATATACATACATATAGAAGTACATAATACCAATTTGGAACAAGAATTAAGAGTTTAGAGTCTGGAAAGATTAATGCAAGTCATAAGTATAGTCAAAACTTAAAGTAACCCTTTGTACAGCTTAGAAGTATCTAATGAGGTTATTCATTTTGTGATTAGTTAGCACAATAACAGTCAAGTTCAGGCTATTCGAATATGAAAATTTTTATTTTTTTATTTATTTATTTTTGTAGCCAAGCTAGCTTGCTCAGGTCCTTGGTGGAGGCTGTGTTAGTCTGCCACCTGGAGGAGAAGTGGAACCATTACAAGAGGCAAATTTCTCCTAAAATCCAAAATTTTGTCATAAGTATAGTCATAGTCTATGAGTTGTTCTATTAGAGATATTGAATGACACATGCCAATAGTAACTGTGATGTCTGGTTGAAAATGTCCATCCAGTAGCAATATATGTAACTCATTTAGAAAGGGTTGTCCTCTCTCTCAGCATACCATTCCTACTATTTCCATCTATATTTCTGATTCCCCCAGGAGTTCCTTCAGGAGCTAGTTTAGAATTGAATGAATATGTCTGATAGAGGAGAACAGATAAAGATTTCTATACCTCAAAGATCTGGGATTTCGATGGCTTGGGTTCTCTTACACCTTTCAGATTTCAGTCCCTCTTCGAATCAGCACATCGTCATCAAGAGTTGCTTTGGCTTGAGAAATTCATCAGTGTGAGGCAAATGTGATGGTGAACCTCTCCACATTCACCTAGGTTGTTCCCGTGGTAATAGACCTTTAGTCTATCCCCACCTAGCACTATGCTCAAACCCTTTCCAGATTGGAAAGACCTACCACAAATTATATTCCTCTCACCTAGGAGAGTACAGCGTGAACTCTGCTATGACAAGGCATCAGAGGAAGAAGACAGGTTATCTAGTGCTAAGCAAACGTATAGAGGAATGAGTATTGATTTTTGTGTTCCTCCCCTCAGTTCATTCTACCTGAACAAAAGCAGGACTAGTATAGTTATCCTTTCGACATTTCAACTTTCCTCATCACAATTTTGATATGTTGGGTCCAATATATTGTAGAAATTAACGGGGAATTTGGGGGTCGTTGACAAATGACAGAAGAGGCTTAGAAACTCAGAAATGCATAAAATATAAGTATAGTATTAAATAACATCAACATATCTTAGCTTTAATACCATAATAACTCAGACTTCTTCTCTCGTACAAAGAAAGAGCCAAAACAAAATTTATGAAGATTTTTCAGATCGAAGGGGCCCTGAACCCCTAACTCCTGCAATATAGAAGGGGTAATTTTATTGTAGGTTGCACAGGGCTCTTCTCTAGCTCTGCCCCTTTTAACCAAGTGACCTTGGAAAGCCATTCTAGCTTTCTGAGGCTGTTCATCAAAAAAAGTGAAGACTAGGAACTGTTGTTGTTATTTTTAATAATAATAATAACAAGAAACAATAAACAAATCACATTTATATAGAACTTCAAGATTTGCAGCACCACACTTTCCTCAGAACAATCCTAGGAGGTAGATAGCATAATTATTATTTTTCCCATTTTATTGATGAAGAAACTGAAGCTATGAGAGGTTAACTGACTTGCTCATTGATGAAAAATGTGAATCTAGGCCTCCTACTGTATATAGCACTCTACACAAAGTGTAGCATTCCATCCACTGTCCCCTTAGAACTACAGAAGTACATAATACCAATTTGGAACAAGAACTAAAGTTTTGGAGTCTGGAAAGACCAATACAAAGTCATAAGTATAGTCAAAACTTAACGTAACCCTTTGCACAGTCTAGAAGTATTGAAAGAGGTTATTCATTTTGTGATTAGTTAGCACAACAACAGTCAAGTTCAGGCTATTGAAACTGAAATTAGCAAGAATTCAACCATTCTGTAGAGCAATTCCGAACTATACAAAACTGTACATACCCTTTGATCCAGCAATCCACTACTAGGTCTCTATTCCAAAGAAATCATAAAAAAAGGGAAAAGGACCTACATGTACAAAAATATTTCTAGCAGTTCTTTTTGTGGTGTAAAATATTGCAAATTGAGGGGATGGCTGAAAATGGTCAGTTGCTGTCCTTGAAAAGGACCAAAATGACATCACCATGATAAAGTGAAATTTCATTGTGTACCATTGTGGCTGATTAGACCAATACAAGCTCAGAATGCTCTACCACAGGTTGGGCACAGATAGTCCATGTGAATATTTGGGGTGGATACTCCAAATATGCACATTCTACATTTACTTTGTGCTGTCTCAATTCTGCTTTGTTCATAGAGCACAACAACCTTTCTGAGGTGGGTACATCATGCTGAGCTGTCCTGTGCCAGTGTCTCCCATGTTACAAAGTCAAATTCAAAGTTCTTGAAAGAGACCTTGAGAGGGTCCTTGCATCACTTCTTCTGAACACCATGTGATCGCCTGCCCCATGTGAATTCTCCATAAAATAGTCTTTTTGGCAAGCATACATTTGGCATTCGAACAACATGGCCAGCCCATCGGAGTTGCACTCTCTGAAGCATAGTTTAAATGCTTGGCAGTTCAGCTTGAGCAAGGACTTCAGTATCTGGTACCTTATCTTGCCAGGTGATCCTCAGAATCTTCCTAAGACAGTTCAAATGGAAGTGATTCAATTTCCTGGCATGGTCTGGTAGACTGTTCATGTTTCATAAGCATACAACAATGAGGTCAGCACAATGGCTCTGCAGACCTTCAGTCTAATACCTCTTCTCTCCCAAACTTTTCTTCCAAGCCTCCCAAACACTGAGCTAACTCTGGCAATGAGTGTGTCAACCTCATTGTCGATGTGCACATCACTGGAAAGTACACTACCAAGGTAAGTAAACTTAGTCACAGCATTCAAAACTTCTTCATTTGTTATAATCAATGGTTCCACATATGGATGGTATGGTGGTAGCTGATGGAGCACCTGTGTTTTCTTGCTGTTAATTATTAGGCCAAAATTAACACAGGTAGTAGATAATTCATCCATACTTTGTTGCATCTCAGGTTTAGAGGCTGCACTGATGCACAGTCATCTGCAAACAGAAAATCATGCACAATACTCCCTCCACTTTGTTCTTGATGAGTAGCCTTTTCTACTTGAAGAACCTACCATCAGTACAGTAGTTGACATTGATGCCATGTTCATCCTCATTGAAAGCATTTGACAACATGGCTGAAAACATCATGTTAAAAAGCATGAGAGCAAGCACACAGCCCTGCTTCACTCCATTGGTGACTGGGAAGACACAAGAGCATGGTCCACTATACAGAACCCAGTCAAACATGCCATCATGAAATTGACGTACAATATTGATGAACTTCTCTGGGCAACCTAATTTTGACATAATTTTCCATAAGCCCTCATGACTAACAATGTCAAAGGTCTTGGTCAGATCTACAAATGTTGTGTATAGACCTCTGTTCTGCTCCCGGCATTTCTCTTGGAGTTGTCGAGCAGCAAGCACCATATTGACCCTTCATCTGGAAGATGGTCATATACCTGAGAGCCAGTGAGGCTTCAGAAAGGGCCAAGGAATAGTCTGAACAATATATGTTATATGAATGTAATGGAATATTATTGTGCAATTAGAAATAATGAACAGGCAAATTTCAGAAAATCCTGGAAAGACTTGTATGAGCTGATGCAAAGTGAAATGAGCAGAACCAGGAAAACATTGTACACAGTATCAGCAACATTGTGTGATGATTGACTACGAAAGACTCTGCTCTCCTCAGCAACACAATGATCCAAGACAAGTACAAAAGACTCACAAAGGGAAATGCTATCCATATGCAGATAAAGAACTGATGGACTCTGAATTGAAGATCCAAGCATTTTTTTTCACTTACCTTATTCATTCTTTCATTTTTAAAATCTGTTTCTTCCTTTACAACTGTCACTAATATGGAATTATGTTTTACATGATAGCACATGTATAAACTATATCACACTGCCTACCATTTTCAGAAGAGGGAAGGGGAAGGAGGGAGGAAGGGAAAAAAATTTGGAACTCAAAATCTTGTAAAAATGAATGCTAAAAAGTTTTTCTTGATATATAATTGAGAAAAAACAAAATACTACTAAAAAGAAATTAGCAAGGATTTGCAAATATGGGCTTGCAAATTATCTTCTATTGATTTGATCATCCACAGTCAGACACACTGAAACTTGACTCTAGCGTAGTGATGTCATTTTGATCCTCTTCTAGAATGACGGATAACAACCAATTTATTTACTGATTTATAAATCTATCTCCTTCAATAGTAATAACAGCAGATAATATTTAAATAGAGCTTACTATGTGACATTATGCCAAGTACTTTACAATTATCATTTCATTTAATCCTCATAACAATCCTAAGAGGTACATACTATTATTATCCCCATTTTACAGATGAGGAAACTGAAGCAAATAAAGATTAAGTAACTTGACCAAGGTCACGCAGCTAGAAAGTTTCTGAGGTGACATTTGAACTCAGGTCTTATAGCAGCAAATAACCTGACATATCCAGGATGGCCTGCTAGCTCAGGTTCTTGGATCTGCTTTTCTAAAAGGAAACGAACTTTTGAGGGGTCAACAATCTTCTTTAATCACACGTAACAACAGAGAAAATACAAGCAGATAAATAAAGACCAAGAGACAGGGCTTCTAACTGTCTGACCATAAGCAATACATACATCATATATCAACAGACAGCTCCAGCTGTCTGAACATGACACACATACGTAGTTACCAGACAGAGAAGCACCAACGTCCGGCTTTTCAAAGCGGGGGAAGGGGGGGACTCATTTGGCATGGGAACCTTCTTCCAAAGAGTAAGCCCCCAAAGCTAAACCTCATCTCAGGGTATATATGTGTATATATATATATATATATATATATATATATATATATATATATATATATATATATATATATATATATATATATATATATATATATATATATATATATACATGTGTGTGTGTATGTGTATATATACACATACATATATACATATTTACATATATATACATATATACGTACTTTTATGTACTTTTCACAATCCTCTTGACCCAGTGCCTCATTAGAAATTAACAAAAGGTGTGGTCTTCCTACAAAACAAGCCTCCCCTAATCAAGCTTTCCTTAATTGGCCCCACCTGAGGCCTATTAATGGGCCTGGAAGATCTTTAACTCTCATTAACTTCACAAGTCTTCCTGACTCTAGGCTTGGTGCTCCATCCTTTATACATTCCTTGACCATGAGTACTGTTAGCCCTTTTTCTGCTTCTGTTTTTGTGCATTAGAGCTTAGCAACAGTACAGTTGTTAGTCATAGGCACTTAATAAATCTTTCCTAACCTGAATTATGCAATTCATCTGGCTAAAAGTATATACAGAAACAACCTTGTATTTGAATAAATTTTTTAAAGAAACAAACGTTTATTAGCTGCTTACTATATACAAAGAATTATGCTAAGAACTGGAAATACAAGTCAAAAAGAAAGCCACCCATACTCTCAGGGAGCTCTCATTGTAATGTGTTACAAAATACCTATGGAAGGTTTTAGCTGTAATTCAGATGGAAAAATCCCATGATCCTCTAGATACAGCAGCAAAGCATGTGATCGTGGCTCTTCACTGACACTAAGTATATTTAAATTTTAAATAAAACTCACATTATCATTCAATTGTATAGAGAGAATATTTAAATTTTTCCACAGCACTTCATAGTTGCTTTAAAAATAATGAAAGGGTAAGTAGAAATGCACTAGTGGAAAACTTCCTCTTGTTTGGAATTCCTCTGAATAGTTTGGTGATATGTCATACAGAATGTGGGATCCTTTCTCATCTTTCTTTTCTTTTCTTTTCTTCTTTACTTTAGGCTAAATACTGAAGTGACTCATGCCTATGCATAAAACAAATGTAAATACTAGGAGGGTGGATTCCCTAAAGGGAAAAGTCATCTGCAACATTTAAAGCATAGAACATTTTAGAAAATTATTTTAGTCATTAAAATTAGCATTAGCAAAATGTTCTTCAGAACCTAGAGCTAGGTACCAAATATTCTGACCTGAGCAGGTCCAGCTGATGTATTGTGGAGCCTCTACATGGTTCTTCATCAGCGTACAGTCTTCTGGAGGCTACAAACATTTAAAAGTCAAGGCCTTGACCACAAGGTCAAGAGGCTATCAAACAAATAATCTTTGCATTTGTTCAGGGCAGCTAGGTAATGCAGTGGATAGAAAATTGAGCTTGGAATCAAAAAGATTTATCTTCTTGAGTTCAAATCTGACCTCAGACACCAGCTGTGTGACCCTGGGCAAGTCATTTCACCCTGTTTGTCTTAATTTCTTCATCAGTAAAATGAGCTGAAGAAGGAAATGGCAAATCACTCCAGTACTTTTGCCAAGAAAACCCCAAATGGGGTCATGGCAAGTCAGACATGACTGAAATAAGTGAACAACATGTGCCATTAGATTCTGACTCTGTACCAGTTGCTATTTTCTCTTTATCTGGTTGACAAGTTGGTTTAACAGACACTGACTACCCAGTGAGCATGAGCAAGGCATTCCATCTCTTACCTCTGGGCATCCTTTCTGGCTCTCCCTCCTCCATTCTGAATATTGACCTCCTGACTTTCTTTAAGTCCTAACTAAAATCCCACCTTCTACTAGAAGCCTTCCCCAATCCCTCAATTCTAATGCTTTCCCTCTTTTTAATTATTTCCTCCTTATCCTGTATATAGCTTGTTTTCTATGTATTTGTTTGTATGTTGTCTCCTCCATTACATTGTAAACCTCTAGAAGGGAGGAAACTGTCTTTTGCCTCTTTTTGTATCCCTAATCCTTAGCATGATGCCTGGCACATAGAAGGCATTTAATAAACTTTTTAATATAACTTTTTCCAATTATATATAAGCATAGTTTTCAACATTCATTTTTGTAAAGTTTTGAGTTCCAAATTTTTCTCCCTCCTTCCTTCTCCTCTCTCATCCCCAAGACATGAAGCAATCTGATATAGATTATATATATACAATTGTGTTAAACATATGTCCACAGTAGCCATGTTGTGAAAGAAGAATCAGAAAAAAAAGTGAAAAACCATGAGAAAGAAAAAAGTGAAAACAGTTTGTTTTGATCTGTATTCAGACTCCATAGTTCTTTCTTTTTTAAAATTTATTTATTTTTAATTTTCAACATTCATTTCCACAAGATTTTGAGTTCCAAATTTTCTCTCCATCTCTCTCCTCCCCCCACCCCAAGACAGTATGCATTCTGATTACCCCTTTCCCCAATCTGCCCTTCCCTTATCCGCATCTCCTCTATTTTCTTGTCGGGCAAGATAGATTTCTATACCCCATTACCTGTATTTCTTATTTCCCAGTTGCATGTAAAAACAATTTTTAACATTCATTTTTAAAACTTTGAGTTCCACCTTCTCTCCCTTCCTCCTTCCCTACCCATCTCCTCTCATGAGTTACAAATAACATCTTTCCATGTAGGAATGTAAACAGTTCAATTTTAATGAGTTCTTTAAGGCTTCTCTTTCCTGTTTACCTTTTTGTGTTTTTTTTGATTCTTAAATTCGAAAGTCAAATTTTCTATTCAATTCTGATCTTCTTATCAAGAATGCTTGAAAGTCCCCTATTTCATTGAATATCCATTTTTTCCCTTGAAGAATTATATTCAGTTTTTCTGGATAGGTGATTCTTGGTTTTAATCCTAGCTCCTTTGACCTCCAGAATATCATATTCCAAATTCTCTGATCCCTTAATGTAGAAGCTGCTAAATCTTGTGTTATCCTGATTATGTTTCCACAATACTTGAATTGTTTCTTTCTGGCTGCTTGCAATATTTTCTCATTGACTTGAGAATTCTGGAATTTGGCTATAAATATTCCTAGCAGTTTTTCTTTTGGGATCTCTTTCAGAAGGTGATCAGTGAACTCCCTCAATTTCTATTTTACCCTCTGGTTCCAGAATATCAGGGCAGTCTTCCTTGATAATTTAATGAAAAATTATGTCCAGGCTTTTTTTTGGATCACGGTTTTCAGGTAGACCAAAAATTTTTTAAATTATCTCTCCTGGATCTATTTTCCAGGTCAGTTGTTTTTCCAGTGAGATATTTCATGTTGTCTTCTATTTTTTTCATTCTTTTGGTTTTGTTTTATAATTTATTGATCTCTCATAGAGTCATTAGCTTCTATTTGCTCCATTCTAATTTTTAAGGAATTAAAAGTAAGCTTTTAGACTTCCTTTTTCATTTGGCCACTTCTGCTTTTTAAGGCATTTTTCTCATTGGCCTTTTGGACCTCTTTTGTCATTGGGTTAATCTATTTTTAAGGTATTATTTTCTTCAGTATTTTGGGGGGGGGAGGTCTCCTTTAGCAAGCTGTTGACTTGTTTTTCATTATTTTCTTGCATCACTCTCATTTCTCTTCCCAATTTTTTCTTCCTTAATTTTTAAAATCCTTTTTGAGCTCTTCCCTAGTCTGTGGCCAATTCATACTTTTCTTGGAGGCTTTGGATGTAGGAGCTTTGACTTTATTGTCTTCTAGTTGTATGTTTTGGTCTTCTTTGTCACGAAAGTAAGAGTCTACAGTCTGAGGTTTTTTTCACTGTTTGGTCATTTTACCAGCCAATTACTTGGTTAACTTTTTGTTAAGGTAGTGTTTCACTTCCAGTGTGGAAGGTATGCTGTCTCAAGCTTCAGAGGTTTTGCGCAGGTGGTATTTTTTTATCTTTAGAGCCTAGTATGTAGTAGGTATTTAATAAGTGTTTATTAGATTGGTTTGGTATTAGTTGAGGTATATTATTATAAGGAATTTTAAATGTATTCATACTGATTTGTCATTTTATGTCCATAATGAAACTTATGTTGAAAAAATAGTTTAAGAGAACCTCTAGAGCACCCAAATCACCGTCTCTGATGAACTTTGTAATATGTTGGTAGTTTAACACATATCATCAAATTCTGTAGGATGTTTGAATATGAATATGTTGATACTTTGAGTCATAGTGCATGGCACACAGCTTAATAAAATCTTGTTGACTGACTGAGAGATTGAAGGACTTATGAAGCTGTTTGTGTGTGAGTGTGTGTGTATGTATGTGTATGTGTGTGTGTGTGTGTGTTTCCTTTACCTGCCAAGGTCACAGGCTTTCTATTTTCCCAGTTGATGACATTCTCAGTCACGTCATTCTATGAGTCCTCCATAAAGGGCATCTCCAACCTGCTGGTGCTATTTCTTTATGTTAAAATTTTGTGCATATGGGTTTATCCTCACACTAGCCCCATGACTGGAAGACTGTCCTTCAGAAGAAATGAAAATGACCTTCCCAACAACCCCAGACTAGAATGGAAGTATTCTCTTTCATTCCTAGCCTGCCCCTCCACACCTCTCACCACATACACACACACAAACACACACACAGATACAGTGTTATTAATACTTCTATTCTCATCTCTGTCCTCTCTGGAATCCTCCCTGGGAAGCAACAGTTGGGCCATCAATTGACACCTTATCAGCAAAGAGAAAAGCTAAGAAAAACCCCCAGATTGCAATTAGTTACCAAGCTGGTCTCCATCACTTGGCTTCAGATTTTCCCTCTACTCAACTGTTTTCTTTGCAATTTGAGGATATTTTCCCCTTTGCTAGGAAATAAACTTTGCTTTCCTCTTTTTAAAAAAATGCTTAAGTTGGAGCAAAGTTAAAAGTAGGCTAGCCACCAGGCAGGAGCTGACTTGGCCACAAATTGCCTGCCTGCTAAGGCAGTCTGGGTGGGTGGAAGGAGGACCCCCTCTGAGAAAATCACTGATCTTTGGAAATATTAAGGGGAGTATCATACTGGAAAATGACTGTTTTAAAAACTGTATTGGTCTGAATATACAGTGGATTTTTTTCCCCCAGATCTGGCTTGCTTAAAACCTAAGTACAGTCTATAGTTGTGCTATTATTATAATATAATAGAAGAAAGAGAACAGGGATGGTAAAAAAAATGAGGAAAATATCTTTCTTTGAATTGCAAGTGATATTAAAATATGAAGGCTTTACAGTAAACATGTTATATTTTAATTCTCTATAATTATTTTTAGTATATATTTGTATATGGGCATACCTGTGTATACACACATGCATATGTACATGTGCATCTATATAACATATGTTTTTCTCCTCTTTCAAAGAGCTCTAATTTTAGGGCCATTGCATAATTTGAAGCAATATGCTTATGTAATACTTTGTAAGTGGAGATCAGACTTACTGTTCTTTTATGGATTTACATATTGTTTTTAACACTTAATTTCTATTTTGAGAGGTAGTGTGGGTTGCTGGATAGAAAATAGGCCCCTGAATGAGGAAGACTTTGGCTCAACTCTTTCCCTTGACATATACAGGCTCTGGGACCTTGAGCTTATCTCCTAACTTCTCAGTGCCCTAGGCAACTCTCTAAGACTACAAATTGCCAGGAAGTTGTCAAGTTTCATTCGTTAAAATATTTTCATTAATGGAAGTCTCTAACAAAGAAGAAAGATTCAAACTTTGTCCCTCTACCCTCTACCCCCAAAAAAGTAATTGTTATGGTTGTTAGGAAGTGAGTGCTGTTATTTTGACCATGCAGGCCATGTATGTTTACATGAGTCTGTCTAGGTTTGACTTGAAGTGAAATATGTCTAGAGGTTTTCCCAGGGAGACTTTGATTCCTGCCAGGAGGGGAGCAAAAAGTTGGGGCCAGAGGATAAAGGACCCATGTACAACAATATTTGTAACAGCTTTTTTGGAAGTGACAAAGAACTGGTAGCTAAGAGGGTGTCATTCAGGTGGAGGGGGGAGGCTAAGTAACAATGATATGAATGAATACCCTGTAGTAATATAATAATGTTTAAATTAAGGTATATTAATATAATAGAATATTAGTGTGCCAAACAAAATGAGGAAAGGAGTAAGAGAGAAAAATGGAAAGATTTGCAGGAAGTGAGATTTTAGAGATATCTATCCATGCCTCCCACTAAGCAGTGTCTAGACAGATCCTTATGAACACATATAACCTACATGGACAGCACGCACACACACACAGAGACACATACTTTACATAGGCATTGCTTCTTTTGAGTTAGAATTCTATATTTTACAAAGTTGCATTGTGCATACAATTCAAAAAGCTTGTGGACATTTAAAAAATACACCCAATGAAGTTACAGAATTGGCACTGAATGTTTTTACTTGCTTCTGGCAACACGCAGCTCAAATATTCCTTTCATGAGTTAGCACTAGACAGCATACTTTATGACCTAAAGCAAACACCAGTGTCATCTTGGGAATGTGAAAAACCTGAGAAATGTTTCCCTTGCTATGTATCAAGGATTCAAACACTGGACTTAGTACTTAAAAAATAAATGGAGCAGGAAAAGAAGAGTCAAAATGAACTTGCTTCTCAATGTTACAACGATAAAATTGTTTCCAAAGAAAATGTCACTGGGGTCAAGGTAGACTTTTTCAGGTTAAGATTCCAGAAGATCACATAGCTGTAAGTATTATGTAATGCAATTCCAAATTCTCCCCTGCACAGAGCTGACATTCTAGCCAACCCTTTCAATCGGGTGTTTCCTGAGCTCTACATCCTTTCCCCCATACTCCATGCTTTGGCAAAGGCTATTCCAAATGCCTGGAATGTACTGTCTCCTCACCTCTCCTTCATAGAATTCCTTAGTTTCCTTCCAGACTCAAATCAGGTTAAACCTCTTATCACTAAGAGTTCTTACCTGGGGGGAGGGAGGTTCATGAACTTGTTTTAAAAAAAATTTTGATAGGTGCATTTTGATATTTTTTGATAAGTGCATTTTCCCTTATAATTCTATGTATTTTTTGGATGCATTTAAAAACTTTATTCTGAAGTGTCCATGATTTACCAGATTGCTGGAGAAGTACACAAACACAAACACACATACACATACACATACACCAATAAAAAAATTATAGGAAACTTTTCTGAGACTCCTGATTGTTAGGACTTTTTATATGAATTATTTGTGTAAATGTTCTATTCCCTCCCATACCTCTGCAATATAAACTCCTTATGGACAAAGATTGGTTTCGATTTTGTATTTGTCCTTGTATTTCCAGTACCCAAGAGAGTGTCATATGTAATGGGCCCTTAATAAATATTTATCAAATTGAATCCAGAATTTCAAAGTAATTTTATTGAAAAGTTGGAAGTTGTTGGAGATCTTTCAGTTTGAGTACTACCCGTAATTAAATTTTCAATTTAATGCATAAACATCTATTAAGTGCTTACTATGTGCCAAGCACTATGCTTAAGGGCCAGGGATACAAAAAGAGGCAAAAGACAGTCCCCGCTCTCAGGCATGTTCATGGAACTACAAGTCTTACATTTATACAAATATGCTTAGCTAAATTGTCTGGAAGGAAAAGGGGGGAAAGCCCAGCCAAAGCTGACAGTAGTCATTGAATTTAATTATACCCAATCAAAGAATGAAAGAGTAGGCAAGTGCTACCGATAGTTTTGTTATCCAATTATAGGTTATTAACTGTGTAGGATGTTTAAAATAATGTGGGTTTAGACTTCAAGAAGTGTGTAAGTACAAATTATAAAGCTTCTCTCTTGCTACTATGTTAAGAAGCAACGTATCGTTGCCCACATACACTACTTATCTTAGGGAATCCTTGTACACCACAGAATAGCCTCCGCTTGGGTAAGGAAGCAGGTCCTATCGAAAGAATAAGCTAGTCCCAGTACTTACAAGGGAGCTGAAGATCCTTTAAGGGAAGAGATACAGAGAGATAAAACATTTTTTAAGTGTAATTATATGCCAGACATTGTGCTAAGTGCTGTGGATTCAAATACAAACATGAAAGAGAGCATAAAATTCTGATGTTCCCAAGGGATAACCATGTTTGAGAGTGCAAGGCAAAACATTTTTTGGTGAGACATTTTCCTTTATCCCTTCCCCTAAGATAGGACTGCTAGAGCCTGATGAAGGCTGGAAGGGGTGGGGTGAGACCCCCACAAAGACATGGGTACCATGGGCAGGTTGCCTGGAAGGAATTCGGGAACTCAAGCATTGTTGAGGTCAAGGTAAAGCTCTATTATGCTTTTCAGGGGGCAAGAGTTCTTAGGGAACCTGAAACCTTAGAGGGGTACAGGGAAAGTTTATACAGGATATCCTATAGTACCACTTGGGCCAAATATGCTAACTGGGTGTTTTGGGGTGGGATGAGGGAGTGGTTAAGGAGCGGTCAGTTCTTAGAGGAACATGCACTTTGGGTATCCACTGCACAGATATTTCACCCAGAGTTCATGGGGAAATAGCCCAAGGCTACCTGGAGGTGTGGTTTTAGGCCTGAAACATCACAAAGGCAACCAACAGTCAGGGCTGCCCAGAAAATCAGGCTTCTCTCATCAACGTCTTGTTAGACAGGATCAACGGAAAGGCAGTACACGTACAACTAAGTCTAGGATACACGTGACTGGGCGGTGAGTAGCAGATGTCTTTATGACCCAGCGCAGCCCGTTCAGACTAATGAGTGCTAGAGGTGCAGCTGGCTACTGTATCAGGAAGGAGATACAGCGGTGGCTGGGCCAGGCTGTGAACCTGGGCTGGGGAGACACGGTCAGGGAGGGTGTTTTGAGGCTAGGGAGAAGCCTGACTTTTAAAGAGAATTGTGATTTTAGAATCGGGGCCCAAGCACCCCATCAAGCCCGAGTAACAGATGGGTTCCAAGAAGGAGTCACCAGCCATTGAGGGATCTGTGAAGCAGTACCCCTTCTCAAGGGGGGTGACCCTTTCCTCCCCTGCCATCACACTTCCAGCCTTAGCCCTGAGCTTTGGAGGAGGGTCTTCAACAGGAGCAGTGGGCAGGACTGCCTGTTTGGGGCAGAAGAGGATGTTCAGGAGGTGAACCTGGCAGAGACCCGCGTGGTGGGTGGAGGTAGTGAAGCAGTAGTCACTTCAAAGCCGGGAAACTTTGAAGAGGCTGTTCCAGCCACGCCATCACAGCCCTTTGCGGGGGTCCTCCAGTCAAGCCCCCCATAAACAGCGGAGCAGCGGGCGATGTAGGCCCCCCAGTCCCCTCCAGCTGAGAAGCCAAGGTGGGTGAGCATCCCCCAGCCCCACGGAGAGTAAAAAGCATAGACGACCTTGAACTTGAGGGGCAAAACCACGCCCTGGGGTCCAAATCCCGTGTCTGGACCTGTTACTTTGGGGACCCTGGGCAGGTCCCTATAACAGGGGGCGGTTCTGGGTCAGTTCTAGAGCAGTTGTTCAGAGGGAGCCTTCGCACGTCATAATTCAACGTATCGTCTGGAGTTAGGAAAGGATGGAGAACGTGCTGACAACGAAAGGAGCGTCAAAGGGGTCGGGCGTCTTTGTTCTGAAGTCCGGCGGTTAAGTCTTTACTAACACCGCCGGTCTGGGCGTCAGTCTCTCCACCTGTAAAATGGGACGGTGCTGCAGGCTGCCCTCTAGGTCGGCCTCTACGCCTCCCAGCGAGACGCTCCGCCCCCCCACTTCCGGCCTTCCCGGAGCCGGAAGGGAGAGGTGAGGACGCCGAGCGAGGCGCCGTCAGGAGCGGACCCCGCCTCTCCGCCCCGCCCCCTCGCCGGGCCCTTGCGTTGTCTGGGAGCCGCGTGAGGGCGCTGCAGGCGTCACGACGGCCCTCGGTGCCCCGGATGTTCTCCCTTCTGGCCCCCGACAGGGTCGGGGCGCCGCCATTTTGGCTCCTCTCGGAGTGGGTGGCGGCGGCGGCGGGGGCTGGCGGTCCGGAGCCACCCGCCGGGGACTCGCAGATCTCCCGCTCTTTTTCCGGGAGGTGACTTCGAGTTTCCTTTTTCTTTTTTCCTTCCAGCCCCGTGCCGCGGGCCAGCTCCCACGCCTTCGCCAGGCACCCGGCGCAATGTCCGGCGACGCAGCCGCCGAACAGGTGAGGAGAGGCCGGTGGGGCCTCATGGCCGCCGTCCCTCGGCCGGGCCGGCCGGGTCGGGAAGGGGGCGGGGCGCCGCGGGCGGGTGTGGGCCGGGGCCCGGGAAGGGGCCAGGCCCCGATCCCCGGCCGAGAGGGGGCCCGGAGGGGGCGGGGCCCACCCCAAAAGCGGCCTTCCCCGACCTTGGGGGGAGCCTTTGAGCCGGGGGGCGTCGGGGGGCAGGCAGCGTCCCACGCCCCCGCTCCCTCCTCCCAGCCTCGGGACGTGACCGCATAAAGCGGGGCAGCCCCGGGGCGCCTCGCGGCGGGTGGGGGCCTCGGGAGCGGAGGGCAGGACCCCTTCCCTGCCGCGTCCGCCCCGAGCTGGTTTCAAAATGGAGTGGGGAGCGGAGCGCGCGGTGTAGACGGTCAGGCTCCCTCCCCCGGGGCGCGGGCGGAGCGCTCGGCGCGGCTTGCGGACGCCAAGTCTGTCCTACAGCGTTAGCTTTTAGGCGTTTTTCTGCCCATTTTCACCCTGGGGTGTTGGCCCCAAACATTGCCGGCGCGATCTAACAGACTTCGGGGGCGCTTCCCGAGGCGCGGATGGGACGGCGGGCCTGGAGGCAGCCCCGGGCACCTCCCCGGGAGGAGGCCGCGTTGGCCCACCGTCCGCGCTTCATCCGCGCTCGTCTCCTCTTCCTCGCTTTCTTCTTCTTTCTTTCTCTCTTTGAGCTTCATAGGCACCAAGCTCTCCAGGGCCGGAGCGGGACGGGAGGGCACGGCCGGTGTGGGGGAGCCCGGGGTGCCGGGTCTGGAGGCAGGCTTTGAACGTGCCTCGTCCCGGGGCTGGGGCCGAGTGCTGTCAGCTGGGTCAGAGAAGGGCGTCCTCGGAGGGCAGAAGGGGCTCTGTGAGAGGAAGGCGCGCGGAGGGGGTCCGGCCGCCGGCGCAGTCACGTGGGAACAGGCTGGGGCTGGGGGAGGAGGGGTGACCCGCCGGGTCCTGGCCGCGAGGAGGGCGGAGCCCCGGGCTCACCGGGCAGAGCGCCTGAGAGCGCGGCAGCCCCGTCCTCCTCCTCCTGCGGCCCGCTCTCGTTCCGGCGTGTTTTCTGGGTCTTCAGGGCTCCGCACGGACGGCGGGGTGGTTTGGGATCGACGTTGAGCCGAGGCCAGGGAGGGGCGCCCCTGCCCGGCCTTCACCCGAGCTGGTGGGCAGGCGTGAGGTCGGGGAGCGAGCGGAGCCGGGGCCCGGAGCCGGTTCTGGCGGCGACCTGCGGGCGTGCGGTGGGAGAGTCAGTCTGAGCTTGGAGGGCGGGGAGAGCGGAGGTGACGGGAAAACGCGGGCCCGGACCTTGGGGTGCAGGGGGCGACCCTGCTGGCTGCACGTGGGGGCGTTGGGGGTTCTGGAGAGGCGCGGGGAGCGGCTTGGCATTGCAGCTGGTAGATTGAGGAGAGAACTGGCGCCAGTGCCAGCCAGTGCAGGGCGCTTGGGGCGTCTTTCTGGTCTCTTGTAGAGTTTGGTCTCAAGTAGTTTCAGTAAGGAAATATTTAACTCAATTTTATTTTTCTTATCGCATCGTGAATTAGCGCTGCATGCGGAGTCTGCTTTATGCGGTAAATGTTATTAAACATCAGAGTTTGTGATTCTTCATCTATGTTGTGTTCGCTGCCTTTGACAGCGCATGGAAACAAAATTATGTGTGTACCGACAGAAGCGTCAGGTCTCTGTAAGGAATTAGAGCGAAGTTCTCTGGGTTGATTGTTTTGGTTTAGTTTTTGTTTGTTTTGGGGGGATTTTTAGGGGGCTCCGCATCTGAACTGAAGTTAGCAATCTGCACAAGGTTGACCCCCCGTGCTGTTTTCTACTTCCTTCCTGCAGAAAGCTTGCTTATTGTCTTTCCTTATTCTCTGGAAAAAAAGAATGCTTAAAAGTATTTATTAAAAAATAGATATATTTGTAAAAGTTCCTTAAGGAACTCTATATCTATATATATAATTAATCAGCAAGCAGTATGGAAGACCTCTGGACATCGTGCTAGGCACTGGAAATAAAAAAAAATGAAACAACTCTTCCTCAAGCTTCAATTTTGTCTAGGAGACAACATTTATATGTGTCAGTAATATATCATGTATGCAAAATTAATATAAGGCAGTTTTGCAGGGAGGCACTACTAGGGAAGAGGGAATTGAGAATGGTGGCTCTTGAATTGAACTTTTCTTTTCCCCACTTAATACTATTTTATTTTTTCCAATTACATGTAAAGATAGTTTTCAACATTCACTTTTATAAGATTTTGAACTTCCAAATTTTTTCTCCCTCCCACCTCTCCCCCCTCAAGACAGCATGCAACCTGATATAGGCTGTATATGTACAGTCCTACTAGATGTGCTTCCACATTAGTCATGTTGTGAAGGAAGAATCAGAAGAAAAGGAAAAAACCAAAAGAACTATTTCCCACCATCCTGTTTCCCCCCCACTCCCTCATTTATGCTTTTCTCTCTCCTTTCACTCTGTTGGACTGAACTTTAAATGAAACCAAGTGTTCCATGAAACAAGTGATACAAGTGAGGACATTTTAGGCATTAAGAAAGTGGACATCCAGTGACCTTGGTGTGGGGAGTCTTTACAAAGGTTCAGAGGGGAGGAAAAGCAGAAATGAGTTACTAATAGTTTTCAAGGACAACATTCAAGACAAAAATCAGTGTCTTTGATTTTATATTAATGAAAAATGAAAGCAAGCCAAGTTATTCAAGGGAAGGAAGATTAAAGAGCCATTATAGTGTGATGTTAATGAATAGAGGCAAAGATTACATTTTTATTGTTTGTTCAGCAATATTCAAAAGAAATATCAACAATTGCCAGGTTTTTAAACCTTACTACTGGGGGGTGGGGGTGGAGAAGGGTGGGAAATGTATATGTGAGAGAAGGGAATATTTTGTTAGGTGCTTCATAGGATCATAGATTTGGAATTTAAGGGTCCTTAGACATTGTTTATTCCAATCTTTTCATTTTACTGACAATAAAACTAAGGCTCAGAGAGTTTAAAATAGTTTGTCAAAGAAGCACATAGTACGTGGCAGAGCTAGAATTAAAATCTAGGAACTTATGTGCTGTTGTATAATTGTACAACAGCTTAGAATATAGACGTGCAAGGAGAGAGGTACAAATTAGTCTAAGTGTTGAGAGAAGAGGGGAATTACTTCCAATTAGGGAGATGATGTAGTGCTTCATGGAGAGAGTGTCTCTGAACTGGGTCTAAAGTGGGTAAATAGGAATTATATCTGCAGGGATAAACAGAAACGGTAAGGAAAGAGTCCTGTGGGTAAAGGCACTCAAAGGCAGAGACTTACAGAGGTATTTGGGAGAATGGCAAGTAATCTAGTGCGGGAAGTTTTGTGAAGGGGAAAGCCAAGGCTGCTTATAGAAATTGAAGCTGAGAAAAATGGGATAATTACATTAAGGGCCCAGAATGGGCTGTTGGATGAGATGGCAGAAACAGATGGGCAGTTAGCTGTAAAATGGAGGTTTCCTCCAAAAGTGAAGAACAAGGTAGATGTTTTAGGGAAGGAATGGATGGAAATTAATGGAAACTTCTGTCTTAAAAAGTATGAGATGGGGTCATTTGCCAGCATCAGGGTAAAACAGGTGTTTGAGAAAAGTGGAAGAAGTTTGTAATAGGCACCGTGGGGAAATGTTAGGAAGTAAACAAGTTTCTGACAGCTATGATGTGAACATAACTAGTTGTATTCTCTTCCCTTTAAATTATTTTAATGTGATAATTTAAAAGTACAATTGGGAGTTCTTTAAGGAAAACTTTAAAAAGGGGTGAATTGAGAGACAACCAAGGATTCTTAACCTTTTTCTGTGTCATGCCTTTGGCAGTCTAGTGAAGCTTACAGACCCCTTCTCAGAATGTTTTTAAATTCATAAAATAAATAGGATTACAAAGCAAAGTAATTATATCAAAATAAAATGTAATTGAGCACTTGAAGGTGTGCGAAGCACTTGATGTATGTGTCCCTCTCAAGATCAAGGACCCTCTGAAATCTGTTCCCGTGAATCCAGGTTAAGAACCCCTGGTCTGAAATTAAGAGTTGCTTCAGTTGAATACATTTTAAGAAGGTTGAATACAAATCTGAAAAATAAATACATAAGTTTGGTGTTTTTAAAAGGTATCTCGTGACTTAATATTTCAGCTACACATAGCTAAAGAGGATGAGGACTGGACCAGTTCTCTGCAGCTTAATCTTAGCAAGTTGCCAGAGATTTAAGAGATTTGCTCGGTGTTTGCAGAGCCCATCTGTTGTGGGACTTTGAATCAGGTTTTCCTATCTCAGAGGACAGGTCTCTAACTTCTAGGCCAGAAATTCTTAACCATTTTTGTGTCATGGACCCCTTTTAGCAACCTGGGGAAACTTAGAGACCCTTTCTCAGAATGTTTTTAAATGTACAAAAAATACAAATAAAACTAATGATATTGAAATTACTATTAAAATATTAAAAACACACATAGGTTCACAGACCTCAAGTTAAGAATCCCTGCTCTAGGCCATGATTCCTCTCCTAGCTAAAACAATTGTAAATTCACATTCCCAGAGAAGACATTTTTCTTGTAGTTTTTTAAAGCTGCATTTTACTTTCAGGTGACTTTAAGATAGATGAACAAATTCATCTAGGTTAAAAAGTATTAGAATGATTATTAATACACATAAAATAGTTGAGCATCCATTTTGACTTAGAGGCATCAGAGAACATAGATGCCTCCTAAAGTTAGTTGTCCACTTATCAAGGTGATTTTTGAATCTTTGCAGAGCTTGGAAGCCAGTTTTGTTGTTTGTTTTTTTAGATAAGACATGTTATTGTTTCATTACTATAATATGTTTTGCTTTTGTTTTTGTTTTTTTGCTTAGTAAGTATGTCTTGCTGGAACCTCATTAATTTCACACAGCCGTTTTAAACAACTCTTTAAGGGCACAGCTGTCCATTTCAATTGGCATTAATCAGAGCCATGTGGCACCACCAAGTGTTTTATTTTGTGGGCATGACAGTTGATACTAAAACTTAGAGCAAATTGCTTCAGTAAGTAGGTTTGCAGAACTAACTTAAGTTAGCAAAAGCTAAGTTAAAGTAGGTTACATTTGATTATAAAAATAATTTCTTGAGAAATGCCATTGTCTCATGCATAGTGAGAGAGTATTTTTAGCACTGGTTTTCATCACAGTTAAGGAAACCTGATAATATGAAAATCAGTATTTTTAGAATGGCTAAATTAGGGGGCCATTTGTATTTCAAAATGACTCATCTTATGTGGTTCAGTATCCTCAGCTGTGAAGTGACAGTATTTACTCATGTTATAAAGCTGTTCTAAAGCATTTAAATTTCTTAGCAAAGAATTCTCTCTCCAGACATCTGTTACATCCATCCAGTTCTCCTCACTCACACCACAACTGCCCTTCCTAACTTGGGCTACTAAAATAGCCTTTTAATTGGTCTCCCTACATCAAGTCTTTCCTTCTCTAATTCATTCTCTATCCTGCTGCCAAAATAATAATCCTGACCATACTGTATCACTCTTGTTCTACTTAGCTCTAGTGCCTCCTTTACTGCTAGGATGAAATGTAAACTCCTCTGTTTCTTTCACAATCCAAGTGTGACCTTCTCAAAATGTGCATTTACTCTTCTTTCCTTCTGTGTTCCTTCCAAACTGGCCTGCCTACTGTTCCCCGTACAGAAACTTGTCTCCCCATCTCAGTGCCTTTAGACAGGTAACCCTAAATGCGGTTAAATCCAACAACATTCTTATATTATTGGTTCCTGTTATGTGCCAAGAACTGTTCTCTGCCCTGGGTATATGGAGACAGACAGTGCTCTCGGGGAACTTAGATTTTATTGGGAAACATTCCTGCCTCACTTCTCTGCCCATTTACCCTTGCCTCCTTCAAAGATCTACTTGAGTCACCTCCTTCCTATTTCTCTTTTCAGGCAGCTAGGTGGCTTAGTGTGGATTGAGCAGTGAGCCTGGAGTCAGGAAGACTTGAATTTATCCATTAGACGCATAACTAGCTGGGTGACTTTGAGAAAATCATTCATCCTATATATTCTCAACTGTATATTGGGCATAATAATAGTGCCTATCTCAGCAGGGTTGTTGTGAAGACTAAAAGAAAATATTTGTATGGGGCTTATCACAGTGCCTGCCACATAGTAGGTGCTCTACAAATGCTTGTTCCCCTCCCTTTTCTTCCCACCTACTCATGTATCCCTGTTACTTCCCCCATAAGAATGTAAGCTGCTTGAGGGAAAGGACTGGTCTTGGTCCTCCAAGCCTGGCGCTGTGCCTGGTACTAGTAGGTACATAATAAAAGATGATTAACAATCGGTATGTATGTTGAATGACTCTTCATTGTAAATGATTGCCTAATTTATCTGTTCTATAATTGAAATAGCATATTCACAGACTATAGCGTATTGACTGTATTTTGAAACTCCTCCAACATTGACATGTATTTGGATAGAGCCTAGATTTGGAATCAGAACTATTAATCAGTCAGTCAATCAGTAAATTTTTATTATGTGCCTTCTGTGTTCAGGCATTGTGCCAAGTGCTGGGATGCAAAAAGAGGCAAAAGGCAGTTCCTGCCCTCAAGAAGTTCACAATCTAATGGGAGAGACAAGAAATAAAACACGTAATACATATGTATGTGTACTTATATAAATAGATGAGTAGAGAGATAGGAGAGGGAAGGCAATAGAATCAATAGGCATTGGAAAAGACCTCAGAAGATGGGGTTTTAATTGGGACTTAAAGCCAGCAGGAAAGACAAGGAAGGAAAGAATTTCAGGTATGGGGATTAGCCAGAAAAAATGCCCAGAGCTGAGAGAAGATGATGGATGGACTGCCTTGTTCCTGGAACAGCCAGGAAGCCAGTGTCACTGCATTGTAGAGTACATGCTAAAGAGAAAGGTAGAAGAAGATTGGAAAGTTAGGAAGGGTATAAGTTATGAAAGGCTTTGAATGTCAGTGGATTTTGTTTAATCCTGGAGGCAACAGGGAGCCACTGGAGTTTTGGGGGGTTTTTTAGTAGGGTAGTGATATGCTTGACTTATGCTTTTAGGAAAATCACTTTACAGGTTAGGTTATTGCAGTGGTTGAGGTGTGCGGTGATGAGGTTCTATACTAGAGGGGTGAGAATGTCAGAGGAGAGAAAGGGATATGTTTGAGACGTATTACAAAGATAACAGTCCTTGGCAACAGGTTGGATATGAGACTTTGAAGATAATGCTTGGATTTCAAATATAAAGGACTGGGAGGATGGTGCACCCTCTACGCTAATGGAGAAGGCAGGAGACAAGTGAGTTTTAGGGAAAAGAGATGAGTTCAGCTGTGGACATGTTGAGTTTAAGGTGTTTATTAAACAGACATCCAGTTTGAGATACTGGAAGGCTGTTGGAGATTCGAGATTGGAGGTCTACTGAACAATTGGCAGGATAAGTAGATTTGAGAATCATTAGCATTGAGATGGTAAATCGATAGGAGCTGAGGAGATTTCCAAGTGATGTGGTATAGAGGGAGAAGGGTGCCCAGGACAGAACCCTGTTAGTTAGACATAGTTAGAGGATGTTTTCTGGAAGAGGATCCCACAAAGGAGACTGAGAAGGAAAAGTCAGATAGGAGGAGAACCAGGAGAGAGGGATGTCCTAAAACTTAGTAAGAGAATATCCAGGAGGAGGGAGTGATCATCAGTGTCAGACTGCAGAGAGGTTCAGGAGAGGAGAGTAAGAACTGAGAAAAGGCCATTGCATTGGGCAATTAAGAGGCCATTAGTAATTTCATAGAGAATAGTTTGGATAGAATAAGATTGGAAGCTGCTAGAATGGGAGAGGTTGAGAAAAGAGAGAGTAAGTGGAGTCACTTAGTGTAGATGGCCTTTTCTAGGATGTTAGCCTAGCCAGAAGAGATATAGGACAAGCCAGCAGGGATGGAAGGATCAAGTGAGGGTTTATTTTTTTCCTGGTTAGAAAGATGTGGGCATATTTGTAAGCACAAGAGAATGAGCCAGTAGGCAGGAAAAGATTGAAAATAAGTGATACACTGGGAATGACAAAAGCGGCAATCTGTTGGAGCAGACGGGAAGGAATGGGATGACTTGATTGAACAAGTAGAAGGGTGGTAAGGTTAGGGGCAAAGGAGAAAGTGGCATAAAGCATCTGAGTGATAGTAGATGAGGAAGAGGAGAGAAGTGGGGGTTCAGTGTGAGTGGACTATCCAGGTTTTTAAACTCTCCTCAGGTACTTCTTAGCTGTGTGAGTCCTGTTAAATCTCTGACCTTCAGTTTTCTCTTCTGTAAAAAGATAGATTAATAATGGAATTTGCTGCCCTGTAGGTTGCAGTAAAGGATCAAATGAGATAACATATGTGAAACATTCCGAATCTTCCCTGGTATAAATTCGGATTGTTTAAATTTACTATTTAAATGACTGCTGTATGTGGGAAATACAAAGGTAAAAGACTGTTGCAGGAAAATTAGACTATTTTAAATGTTTCTCATTCAGATGAATTTGGTTTGGCCTACTACTGGAAATGTTTCCTCCTGATACCTTCCAGGAGTGCTTGTCCTCAAATTTCCTTGTGTAATTGTGTGTAATTTGTATTTACTTGTTGAATGTATTATTTTCTCCAAAGAAAGTAAACTACTTAAGGGCAGAGACTTTTTGAGGGTTTGGGGTCTGTTTATCTTGAGGGCCTACCACAGTACCTGACATTAATAATTGGTTGTTGATTGATACAAATGAAGAATCCTTTTATTTACCACACTAGCAAGTGAGACCTCAGTCAAGTTCTTCCTCTCCACTTATTAGCCAGTACACCTCCTTCACCTACTCACCCAATCCTTTAGGATTCCATTTTTCTTACTGGTTAAAAAAGGGGGAGGGGAATATTTGAATAGATAGGAGTATTCACAGGCCTCCGCCTATGGAGATAGATCATGGGATCTGTGAATTTGGATGGAGAACCTGTGTATTTTATTTTATGTATTTAAAAACATTATTCTGAGGATAGTCGATGGGATACACCAAACTTCCAAAGAGAGGTGGTTCATGATACAAAAACTTAACCCCTGGACTGGATATCAAGAATCCCTTCCAACTCTGATATTCTGTGTTAAAGTGAATAATCATGCCACATCTGTTGTTTGGATGAATTTTCAAATAATGCTTAGCCTTTGTTTGAATCAGGGTTTTTTTTAGTTACTACATACTCTTGTTTCTCTTTTGATTTCCCATCTCTTTCCTTTAATTAACTGAAACCTTAAAATAGCTTTTAAAAACTGCCCGTTCCCCCCCTTCATTTCAGTTAACCAAGATTCTGTGCATTAAAAGCACTTTTTTTCTTCAAGAAGAGCCTTTGAAACATTTTAATATGTTACAAAGATCCTTCCCTTTTCCTCATTTTCCTCACTCTCTTCACCGTTTTACCATGGATAATTCCTTCATGCTCTTCCACTATTCTCCTTCCTCTCCTACCCATTTCTCTTGCTCTTCTGTGTATCTTGAAACTTCATTATTGACTCGCCCGGTCCAGTCATTTTGTCTATCTCGATGCCTTGCACATGGGTGCTTACTGAAGGCTTATTGGGAGTGGAAAGGAGCCAGAACTGCATAGCAGAGATAACATTGATGAGCTAGAAGGAGAAGGGTTCTGTGATGCATCTGGAAGAGCATTCCATTGAATTATCTCTAAGGTACCTACTAATTTCTAAGATTCTTGGATCCTGTAAGATTATTTGCTCTCAACGGAGCCCTCAAGTACCATTGGTGAAAATGCTGCAGCTAGCAATCTCTCTCATTTAAAAATAGACACATTTTAGAAAGTACAAACTTAATTATTTTCAAGGTATTTTCCTTTTACAGGGAAACCTCTAGTTGTTTGCTTTTAGATCCTCACCTTCCCCCTGCCACTTCCTATAACCCTACGTTTTTTATTTGGAAATTTGGAAATTTTTTAGGTCAGTTTAAACTGAGGCTAGCCAATCCTTAGGTAGCATAGTAATATTTTTAATATTTTGTTTAAGTATACATGTTTTACAGTATTACCTTGCAGCTGCTTCAAACCAGGCTAATGAGATAGTGAACTAGCTTTTTTCTGCCAAAAAAAAAAAAATTGGCTCAGGATTCAGTTAACAGTGAGAAGTCTTTACTAAAGTCTTTTTAGTAAAAATTTGGATGGTGACGTATGTGGAAGAATAAGTTCTGTACTTTTTGCTTTAGGCGTAGATCTGCCACTAATAAATTTACTAATTAAATTATCCCAATTCAGTAATCTGTTTAGTGAATACTCAAAGTCACAGATATCCATCCATTCTGCTTCTGAAAATCTTTCACATGAGCCATTTTCTATCAGTTTATGACATTCCCTAACAGAAGACAAAATTCCACCAAAAAGATAAAACACAGTTACATAGTTCAAGTGAAAGTTCCTGAACAATTTAGATTCTTCAAACAACAGTAATTTAATTTTTCTAGCTCCCTAGAGAATCATTTTCTTAAAATCATTCCTAACCCTCTTCACTGATCCCTCCAACATTCTATTTTTAGACTGTTAAAGTCAACTTTTTCTATCTTTGGCCTAAGACTTAGGACAAGGGGATGCTACTTTAAAGTGGATTAATCGAGTACCCCTTTCCTTTTTCCAGTCACCACCACGATAACTTTAAAAAATATCGTTCCTTCCTGAACTTTGCCTTTCTTTTTCGAGACAGGTTAGGCCTTTGTAAAGGAGTTCAGGGAAGGACAATGATTAAGTATAGGACAATGTTTTCTATTCTAGTGGGACAGAGGATTTTAGGCATTTTAGATTTTCTCCCAAAGAGAAGAAAACGGGTTTAATATGCTTCTGTGCTTGGATATGAACCTGTTTATATTAAAGTGTAAGGATGCCTTCGTAGTTACACTCACATAGACCATTGGCAAGTTTTTCAGGTTTTATGACTATCTGAACCCTAATTTTAGTCATTTCATTTTTGACCAAATGCTTTGGGTTATCTCCATCTAATTTGTTTTCTATTATGTCTTCTCTACAAGATATAATTGAGGTTAGTTTAAAGCTTAAAAATATTGATAGTGGTGCTAGTCCTTATGGCTTAAGGTTTTCTGTTATGAAAGCATGTGTAACCTGTACAGGTTCTTCCATTAGAGATTTAAATTTGGCATCATCCCTTTGGATATTTTCTCATAGGGAGATCTTGAATTGCCATGTTTATGCTGCTTTTCATCTCTTCCAGGAGTAAGGCAAGCTATCCTGTAATCGTGAAATATACTGATAGTGGAGAGAAGGAACTTTAATTTCCCGATCAACCTCATTTTCTCATTCAAGAACTTTTTTTTTTTTTTTTAGTGGGTGGGTGGTAATGAGAATGGTAGTTACACAGATTAGCCCAAGAAGATATAGTTAAGGTGTAATAAAGAGTACTTCTTTTAGTCTGGACTGGTTTACCATTGAGGCATCATCTGTCTATGAATCAATTACTTTCACGTGAATGGAAAAAAAAGATCTACAGCTCCTATTTATTTCTAGCCAGACACCGTTGAAAAATAAGTGTTTGTTTTATTGATATTCTTTAAAAAAACTCCTTGAAGTACATGTCCTACTGATAGTAATATTATTTTCCACAACACAACTAATCAGTTAACTTTATATACACTTTGGTTTTAGGTCTTTTATTTGTTTCAGTTGAAAGTGTTCCTTGTAAGTTTTTAAGTAAAGTCTGCTCCCATTCAGTGCATTGTCCATTGTAGAGTAATCTTGTTTATCTTGGGAATCAACCAACTTTACTATACCACCCAGTTTAGGATTTTGAACACCCTAAGCTCTTTGACAGTTTCTTCTACCCTTAATTGAACTAATGTTGGAGTCCTAAGTGACTGATAGGGTTATTAGTGAGGAACATTCTTGTGAGGTTTACTTGGCAGTGAGTTTGCTGTCCATGTGTAGAACTATAACACTCCGTTTGAGATGTTCAACTGTTAGATACAGGGTGTATGGGCAGCTAGGCAGCACAGTGAATAGGGTGCTGGGCTGAGCCTAGAGTCAGGAAGGCCAGAGCTCCGATCTAGCCTTAGACACTTATTTAACTGTGTGATCCTGGGCAAGTCTCTTAACAGTGTTTTTCCTCAGTATACTTATCTGTAAAATGAGCTAGAGAAGGAAATAGAATAGTCATTACTCCAGTATCTTTGCCAGTTGAAGTTCATTCATTTTTCAGTTGTGTCCAACTCTTCATGACCCTATTTAGGGTTTTCTTGATAGAGATACTGATTTACCATTTCCTTCTCTCCTGTGCTACCCAGCTGCTCAGTCTTCGACAAGAAAACCCCTAATGGGATCACAAAGAGTGGGACATGACTGAAATTACTGAACACCACCTCCACTAGATAATACAAGGAATGTGCGTTTCTCATGGAGGCAGTACTTATTCTACATAGGAGGGTTTCGTAGCGCAGGCACCGTATGTGTGTCTGTGTGTCTTGTGTGTGTGTGAGATGCATAGCATATGTTGCTCAGTCATTTCAAGTGTTTCTGAGTTGGTGGGTACTGAAGTTGATTTAGTAGGTCTCTGGAGCCAGGTTTGAACTCAGTAGATGAGTCTTCCTGACTCTAGACCTGGCACTCTTTCTACAGAACCACCTAGCATATATAGATTTACAAAAGAAAGCTACTGCAATATTGTTGAAAAAAAAATTTTTTTACTGAATTTCATGGATCTTGGGTTAAGAACCTCTATATTATGGACATAGTATTCCCTCTTAAATATGACAGTTTGGCAAAAAAAAAAACTGGGCAAGTTCAGGGAACAGGAATACTATATTTAGTAATGTTTTCAAGTTTTTGTAACTGCTTTAGTGTGATAGAAAATTTCTGTTATGTGGGATTGAATTACTAAACTAACCAAAGTGATTTTGTTTCCATGTTTAGTAGGGAGGAACATTTTAGTGTGTTTCTTACATAGCTAATAACCATAGCAAGCTTATTTCCTCGTTTTATTGACCGGGAGGGACATAAATAAATTACCTAGTGTGGTATTTTGTTTTGCCAGTGAGGAAACGAGGACACAAAGATGAAGTTCTGGAATTTGTACCCAAGTTTGGATTGCCATGCTCTTTCTAATACACTGTGTTCTCTCTGTGATAATTCCCTCCTCCTGATTTACAGTAAATTAACCTAATTTGGAGGTCATGTGCACTTAAATTATTAGAAATATAGCCATTTGGTTATAAGGGGGAAAGTGCTAGGTTTGTGAGGTTACCTGAAATCAAATCTTTACTTAGTTAACTCCATTTAACCTTCAATCCAACATTTCCTCATTTATAAACTAGGGGAAAATAACCCCCTCATAGTTTTGAGGAAGGTAATATATAAATATGAATTGTTAATAAAGTTAATCTTACTACATTTTAATCATTTATACTGTAGATTTGTTTGTTTTTATCTTTCAAACAAAGAAACCGGTTATTTTCCCCAATAGGAAAGTTGTGTCCTAGAATCCTTCATTGGTTGTTCCTTGGGCTCTTTCCTTCTCCTTTTATACTGTCTCCCTTTGGAATCTGTTCTGGTGCCTTGGGTTTAATTATCATATCTATGCCAGGATTCTTAAATCTGTTTATCTAGTCCTAATCTCTTTTCCTGACCTCCACCCTCTCGAAAATAGAACTCTCTGTTTTTCCCTTCCCCTCTTACTTCCAAACTAGATTACTGTCTGAAGTACTGCTGTCCTCCCTGTGAGCAAGGCTCATAACCTAGGAGCCATCCTTCATCCTTCTTTTACTTGGTCCACATATTCAGTTGGTTGTCAGGTTTTGTCATTTCTATTTTCACACTGTCTCTCACATATGTTCCTGTCGCTTCACTTACACAGCTGCTGTCTTGCCCTCATCACTTCATGCCTAGACTATTGCAATAGCCTTGTAGATGGTTGGGCTCCAGTTCATCTGTCCATTCTCATCTGTTCCCACTCAGATACCAAAGTGATCTTTCTAAAGCCCAGGTCTGACTATCTGGCTTTTTCCCCTCTTCTCTTCACTCTTGTTCCCTTCTTCCCCTCACCCCAACCCTCCCCCCCCTGCCCCAGTCACTAAACTCCGGTGGCTCCCTATTACTTCCAGGATTAAATCCTGTTTGGCCTTTAGGGCCTTCACAACCTGACCCTTTCTTACCTTTCCAGGCTTTTCTCTATAGGCTCAGCAACACTGGCTTCCTTTGAGACTTATTAGAATCCTGCCTTCTGTAAGTGGCAGTTCCCAGTCTCACCTCTGCTGGTGTTTTTCCCTCTGAGACGACCTCTCATTCACACTGTATATATAGTTTTTGTATGTAGTTGTCTTCATCTTGTCTCCACCATTAGAATATGAATTCTTTGAGAGCAAAGACTATGTTTTTGTTTTTCTTTGTGTCTTCAGTGCTTGGCACAATGCTTGCCACATAGTAAAGTCTTAATAAATGTTTGTTGACTTGACTTAGTGTGTAGTTTACATAACAGAACATTTTTGGTGCCGTCCTAACATGTTGAATCCTGGGGTTTATGTGTTGGACTTACATTAAATTATTGGCATTGGGCACTTAAAACAGTAATTTCTGTTCATTATCTGTTTTTTTCCCTCTTAGGCTGCTGAATATGTCCCAGAAAAAGTGAAGAAAGCAGAAAAGAAATTAGAAGAGAATCCATATGACCTTGACGCTTGGAGCATTCTCATTCGAGAGGCACAGGTTTAGTGATATAGGATTACATTTCCTTCTCTATGGGTCCAATCACACTCTTTGGTTCTGGAGTAAATATTTACATAATCATAATATTGTAAATGTTATTTATTGGTTTTTAATTTTTAGAATCAACCTATAGACAAAGCACGGAAGACTTATGAACGCCTTGTTGCCCAGTTCCCCAGTTCTGGCAGATTCTGGAAACTGTACATTGAAGCAGAGGTTAATATTTTTTATTTTACTTTTCCTTATATAACACCCAGTATGAATTGAAGTTTACACAATAGTGATAGAAAATAGCAAATTAGGAACATAATCACAACTAGGACAAGGAGGATTTAAATGTCTCTTGCCTTTATTTTGTAAAATAGGTCTAAAGGAGTAATTAAAATGGATTCTGAAATTTGGGTCTTTCACAAGCTGATGATTGTTGCATTATGGAATTGCAACAACATTAAAACAGTTTCAATGGTATTGGAGTGCTTTAGCCTTTTATTTACTTGTCGTGTCAATTTATTGCCTCCTGTGTCATTTATTTAGAACTCATTTTTCTTTTTGTTCCTACTTGCAAACTAAATATGAATGGGCTTATGTGAAGATATGGAAATGTTAAACTTAGTTTCATAGCATATTTGAGTGTCTCCAATGAAGCGTGAAACATTGTTTTGGGGCACAAATGATTTCCAGTTTAAATTTCTGTATAAATGTACGGGTTGTCAAAGTATTGTAATCACTTAAGTAATACAAAAAGAATTTTATGTGTCTTGAGTAAAGGTTAATTTTAAAGTGAAATAAACACATTTATTTTGCTGAAGACACAAAATTTACTTGTAGAAACTCCTGAATTTTTATAGTAGCCATAGAAGAAGTTTAAACTTCATTTAATAGTAATTAATTAAGTCTTACTCTTTGTCAGTTTAAAATGTGAAGTCAGGGTAGTAGGTCAAATATTAATGAATTTAATCATTTGAAATTGATTTCTATAAATGTTTTAAAGTCCAAATTAAGCTGCAAGTTGTCTATCTTATAACCACTTTTATTTTGGATAGGAACTTCTCAATGTAAATTCTCCACATGCCTAGCTACACTGGAACCTTTTTATAATATGATCTCACCGTATATTATCACATTTATGACAAGATGGCTGTCTTGGAGATTTAATTGCCAGAAGTGCTGAAAGGACTTCACTGTAGCACAGTTTCATCTGTGTTGTGTTGCACAACGTGGCCTCTAAGGATAGTCTTATAGGGAGGCTCCAGTGTACTAATTTAATTTTATATATGATCTGTTGAATTATTCATCATTTTGTAAAATTTGGAAGAGATTAGTTTAGAAGAGTGTGAACATTTTGTGTGTATGTTGCTGTATGTGTGTGTGTGTGTGTGTGTGTGTGTGTGTGTGTGACACATACCTTATGCGGGGTCTAGTTGCCTTTCTTCCTCTGCTTCACATGCTCTGAACAAATCTTTGAGGATACCTCGCTCATTCTCTGGTAACATTCCTTCTCCTTTAAAACTAAACCATCAGATTAGACTGCCACAAGTATAACAGGTGAGTGAATAGCCCTATCTGAATTGCAGACATCTTTGCTGCTCTCTGTCACTCAGTAAAGGAAGGAACCTGGATCACCTGAACCTGATCTGCATTGCAGTGCTGGCTTTACAGAGAAACTAGTTTACATGCAAGCTCATCAGGAATGATTGTATATCATATGTAATGTATTTTCAATAATGGAAATATAGTAGTTCTTTGTATTAGAAATATTACACTTCTGCCACTCACCTCCTGACCAAGAAGTGAGGAACTTAAAATGCAGGAAGAGATATGCATTTTCAGACATGGCCAATGTGGGAATTTGTTTTTGCTGGACTATGTAGCTACATCTCTAGGGCTTTATTTTTCAGGTTCTCCCCCCACTCCCAACCCCCCCAAGAGGAGAGGGGGTAGTGGGAAGAAGAGACAGATTAATAACTTTTTTAAAACTTCTTAGAAAGATGTTGAGATAGTAGCCAAACATTGAAATTTGGAATTTGAAAAAATTTCCTAACTCATAAATCAGGAAAATACATCATGGGTCCTTACTAAGGATATTGAGACTCTAGCTATAAGCCACATTCTAAAGGAATAAAATATTTTTTCAAAACATTTGCAACCAAATTGAATTATTCAGGGGACTTAAAAAACATGATTAGACTCATTTCATGATAACATTTCTGAGCTGGCCATCCTTACTTTATTTGCCTCAGTAGTTTTATAAAATGTTTGCTAAGACAATTCCTGAATGATACAGGGAAATAAGGTTATGAAGGAGTTTTGTTTTTTTTTTAAACTATAAGATTATAAAGGTTGTATATTTTGTATTTTGTGGCATCATTTGCTTGGTTAGGAATTAATATAGTAGTTCATTTCCTTACTCTAGAGAATTATTTCTGGGATGTATTTCTCTACTAACAATTAATTGGCTCTCAGTTTTTTTCTCAGATTTGATATTTAATTTTTACACCTATATCAGAGTTAACACATTTTCTTTGGTCATCCCACTTAATTTGGCATTGATATTCTTGAGTGATAATATAACATTTCGACTTTTTAAGGTTATAACATGGTGACTGGCATAATACATAGGGAAAATTCATAGTACTTGCTAAGCTACTCTAAATTATTATGAGATTTGCTTTGTGTACCTGTAAGAAAATGAAAGTTTGTTAGCATATTTATATTATTCACTTTGGGAGGGCAGGTATTGGCTCTTAATTTCATTCAGTAGCTCATTCAACAAAACAGTAATGTGTTCAGCTGAACTAAGTATAATGAGTCCAACAAAGTGATAACTGTGATTTTCCCAAAAAGAGAGAAACCTTGATATTTTAATAAGTTGTCCTTCTTAGACCGCTGCCCCACCCCACCCCCCCCATAGAGAGGAAGAGGAAGAGGAAGTAAATTTCTTGAAATTATTTTTACTTACACAATGACAAAACTATTACAAAACATTTTTTTTTTCACTTTTCCTTCTAGGGTCAGTGATAAGAATGAGGTAAAAATCAGAACTTAAGTTTTAAAGTTGAAAAAGTTAAAATGAAAGAAAATGTAGATGATTTTATTTAGGAAAACATCTATAGGAGAAATAACTCATTAATTTAAATATTGGCCAGTGGGATTTTTTTTTACACATCAAGTAAAATAGTAGTTAACAATTTAATGTAAATTAAAAGCATGAACTATAAATTATATCACTCATTTTGCAGAAGACATTTACTTGTAATAGTGAAATGGGTTACTTTTCTTACTATGCAAATTGATCTGTTACTGTAATTTAAAAAAACTTTTTTATTAAAGTCTTGGAACAACCAGCTCTTTTTGTGTATCCATGTGATATTTTAAAATCTGTTTCTCCAGGTTATTTTAGATTACATTACTTTAGATTACAGTTTTGCCTGAAAGTATGTGAACTATGTATATTAGGGCCTTAATTTCCAAAAAGGGAATTAAATTATCCCTTATTTTTTAGTGTATCATTTTCATAGTTTAAATCATATCTATGTTGAGATTTCTGGTAGTTGACCATGTAACTTACTAGACATGAGTTTGGAAACTCATGTCTAATAAATAAACATCAGTGATAGAGTCCAAATATCGCCATCACATGATCAAACAATTTTTCATATTCTAAATTGTGAGATAGCAAACCTTTTTACAAAGTCTTATTGAGAACACAGCTATATTTAAATATTTTATATAAAAGTAGTTTGTATTCTAAGAAATGCCATTTCCTATATTCTCTTGGGTCACATAGAGTGCAACATCTTGTATTATTTTGTTAAGAGTTAAGAAAGAAAATGAACATCAGTGTCAAAATTTGAACACTTGACATTTGATGCTTAACACTAGAATTGTAGAATATGAATACACACACTTGTCATCTTGTTTTGCTGTTCTTAATTATTCTATACTTAATGCAAATTTATATGTAGGCAATGAAGACAACATAGAAGCTGCTGCAGCATCCCATTACACTAGGTGCAACTCAGGTTTTCTGAGTTGTGACATATTCTGAAGATGACTTGTAATTCTCTGCCTTATGATGTTTTTAATGGTAGCTAAGTAAGTAATGAAAATGCTGCTAATACTAGGATGAATGTTTTGTTTATACAAGCTGTAATTCTTTAATAAAAATATGTAGTGAGTTGATTGCTTCTTTTGGGAAATGTTGAATTTTTATTCTTCAGTTTTATTTTTATCTTACATATAATAGATTGAAAAATTATATGCCTTTTAAAAAATAGGCTTTCTGCTTGGGAAATCGAAGTGACTTCAGGATGGAGTTGGAATGACCTAAATCGAAATAAACTTCTCCACTGTTAACATTCCTCCTTAATTTTTTTTTTGAACTAGCCTTCAATTATCCTGGACTAGAACTTTATTTGTATAAATATAGCCATGTGACCTTTACAAGTAACCAACTCTATATGATGTGTACCCTTCTGTGTACCTCCATACTTACATATATCATGTAGACAATAGGTTTTTTTTTTCTGTTTTATTCTCAGCCTAAAACTTATAAACATCTGTACTTTTTCCTGATGGACTTGCTCTTTTTCTGTTTGTAATAAATGTTGGTCCATGTCTGTGTGATTATTACAGATTTTATAGTAGAAATCAACTGTGCTTTTTTTGTTTGTATGATGTGTTTTTCTGAAAATTAGTCTCACACTTTGTATAAATGTAGGGGTATATAATTTTGATTGGAAATGGGAGCAAAATTTTCTTGCAGACACGTTTTGTGCTAGAACAGAGTGGATCAAATGTATGAAAGCAATCAGCTCAAACAGTTAAATAACTTAATATTTAGCAAAGGAATATGTTAAAACACCTAGTATGGATAGATGTTAGTCCTTTGAACATCTTTTAGTTTTTATTGAAGTGTCTTTCCTTTCCCTTGTCTCACCCCTTCATTTGTAGCACAGATCCTATGTATTTCCATTTTCACAAACAGGAAGTATGTTCTCTTGATAATTACTCTTCCTTTAACACTTTTCACACTTATTGTGTAAAGTCATTGTCTAAAGTAAAGGGAACTTCCCTCAGATATTTCTTTTGAACAAGTAATTCCTTTTCCCACAATAAAATCTTATGTTCTTCATGTGTCTTGTTAGAAGCACAAAAGCCATTTTTTTCTTTGAAATTTAGCCTAATGTATTTGAGAGGTACAAGGTTTTCCAAAATATCAGTATTATTCTCAGTTACAAATCACTTGACACCATACACTTGTTTTCATTTCTCAGTTATTTTGGTTAAGTAAAAGCACTTCTTTAACAGACACTGAAAGACATGTACATTTTTAAACATATAAATAGGTTTTTATTTAGTTACCATGCAGTATAGTACATTCATACCTAGCAATATGAAGAAGGTGCATCTTTAGCCTCCATAGTAGCAGAAAGTACCAGGATTTGAGACATAATGTGTATAAGGGACAGATGCATCCGTCCAAAATGTCAGGGGAAGATAGACTTAATATTTTATTTAGATTCATTGATTAATCTTTTTCAGATTATTGTGAAGATCTTATTGAATGGAAATAAACTTTTACATGTTACTTAAATACTGGGCAATTTACTTTCTTGTTGCTTTCAGTTTGTTGTTATGTATTTTAGTTATTTTTATTGTAATACGTTGAATTCCCTGTCCCAGTAAGTATTTAATTATCACAAAACATAGCCTTCCACCTATGTCCATGAATGAGCAGAACAAAAATACTGATGTCAGTATTGCCAAAAAAAATATGCACAGAGCAAAAAAGGTAGCACACTTTTTTTAATAGTCTGAGCATTTCTGCAAATTATACCTTACCCAGAGATAAAAATGTGTAATATTAATTCTGACTTTTGAGATACTTGCCATGAACAAATATTCCTTCCCATTTGGGAGCTGTTTTGGCCATCTCTTTTTACATCATAAAAATAAAATTCCTCAAAAGTGCTTTAGTAGTTTTGTTTGGGGAATTTACATCAGTATTAACTGGGCTTTGCCTTTCAGTCTGTAGTGATGAAGCTTTTGATCAAGCTTTAATGGAAAGATATATGGAATTGGAGTCAGAGACATGGGTTTAAATCTTTGCTCTACTGTCTGTGAGCAGATTTCCTTTATCTTGTCTATAAAATGAGGGGACTGGAATAGATCATTTGTCCCTTTCAGCTCTAAATCCTGTGATTTTAAGAATTCTTCTCAACTCAATCTGTAGTTGTCTGCACATGTGCCAGATTTTAAATGTACACTATGATAGTAAGTACAGCTTTTTAAACTGGTTCTATTCCATGTACCTACTAGATTACAAATGGGTATATAGGTGATTTAGTGTACAGTCATAATTTATACATTTATACAAATTGCTTTATTCAAATTAGTAGAGCACTTAGAGAATTTCATCAGAATTAGATTATAAAATAATTCTGTGAATTACAAGTTCCCCCACGTACAATTTATCTGGAAATTCAGTACTTTGATTCATTGGCTTGAGTTTGAATGGATTATAAATCACAGAACTTGATAGAAGGCATCTTAGAGAATTTTTCTGTCCAATTTAACACGTTTATGAGAATTACCCTTTATGTGAGGGGTAGTCCAGTGTTAATTCATTTAAAAACATCTTTCTCTGGGTAAATTGAATTGCCATTTTCTGTCAGGAGGAAAAAAACCTTGCCCTTCTAAAATTCAATTAAATGCTGAATCAAAGAAGTTAATTTTCTTTGGAACCAAAAGAGTTTCCAAAGCTCATTGCTTTCCGTTTGCATATGTGCTTATCTTTTAAAAACACTTGTAAATATATTATTTTTTAATCCTGTGGGTGATCAAGTAACAGCATAAGAGTTGTGTTATTTTAGGTATCTATTATCTGCATATCTATAGTTTGAATTTAACAGCGGTGGAGACCCTTTTCACATAAACCATCTGATAAGGAGATAAGTCACAATTCTTTGTATCCACAGCATGAGTGCACTTTCACTACATTAATTTATTAAGCACTTATTGCATACAATATTATTATGATAAAACCATTTATTCTTTGCCCCTCTTCTAAATCCCCATGTACATTCATTAATCAATAAATGACAAAGCCAGGATCGTTGCCCACGTTTTCTTATTCTGCTTCGGTCTTCCCACCTGAATTATTTTATTTATATAATTTTAGAAAATGTAGGATAATTTTTAAAAAATGTTTTTGAGTACTTAACTGTGTGCCAGGACTACTCTAAGTGTGGATCATTTTGTTTTCACTGCACGATTGAGGTCACCCAAATTCTTGGCATTTCCTGGCTTGGTTTTTAGGTTCCATTGTCATTAAGCTTGAGATCCTGCTATTTTATGGTCTAAAGCATAACTCTAAGAAGCTATGAAATAACTCACTTCAACTCTAAGAAGCAAATAAACGCCTATAAGTTTTGAATCCCAGAATACTGAGTTATAGGAGCTGTTCATATAGTTGTACTTATTTTAAAGGATAATTGCAAGAAATTAGAGCATTTATGTACATGGTACATACATACTTACATATATACGTGTGTATGTATAGCTAAACTACTTTTAGAGCTCTGGATTGTCAGGACTCTGGAGATTTTCTTTTCTGCCCTATAGCTTACTCTGCTTAGAATATGTAAGATCTCATTTTATGAAGTACAAATGACTTGCTTTCTATTCAATAAACATTTTCTGTTTTCAGAAGGGTATGCTATTAATACAAATGTGATGGCATTTTTTTTATATAAACTTTAAAAAATAGATTGCTTTTCCTTTTAAAGATCACAGTAAGGGTGCACCTAAAGCTTGATTTTATTATATATATTATTATTTTACAATCAACTGCTTAGCCAAACATTATATAAAACTATGGAGGCATTAAAATAGCTATCATAACATTGTAAGTTGGTCCTAGAACATAGTATAACATAACAAAAGACATTCTAGTTTCATAGGAGCAACTTTAAAGTCACTAAAGTTCATTTTGAGATCTTTGTAGTTTTTGCTTTATCCAGTAAATGGGCCAGCAGCCTAAACATTGATGCTGCTTAAGGACTGGAGAATCTAAAATTAAGTTGTATCAGATGGTTTTGTCTTATTTCATATTGTGACGTTTTAGCAAATGGAAGCCTAGTTTTCTGATACGTTAGAATATGTTTTTATGGGAGCTGTGATTTCATTGCTGTCAATAACTCCCAGTATGGGAACTGCTTCTATCCGTGTATATTCATATTTCTTCTATAACTTTCAAAGTCTTAGAATTAATTTAGGGCCCCAAGAACTTTAGTACATTCACGCAAGCTAGTGTGTTTTAGAGCTTGGTTAAACTTGCATCCAAATCTTCATTTTTCCAATGCTGACTCTGAATCCAATAGCCAGTGTTAGCTTCTTTAAACTATTTCTCATATACATATCTGTACACACACTGAGATACATATATATGTATAAAAGCCTGTGTTTTATGTTATGCATACTAAAACTATAAGAATAATGTACTTGCTGTTTGTACTACAGCAGCGTCCTTCTAGTATTTCTAGTTACAAACCCCATTTGAACTAAATTTCAAACCATAAAAGTTGTAGTTAAATTGGTAATATCTATTTTAGGTATATATGTTTTGATAAATATTAATATAAAAACTTGTATGGATAGGAATATTTAATAGTTGCCAATCATTATTCTCACTAGTCTTAAAAAGTTTATTATTCATACACAAGTTGGACCTTGGGAATGCTGTAGAAATGAATGAGAGGGGCAGTGTGATCTAATGGGAAGAGCTATGTATGGAGTCAGAAGAATCTTGATCAAAAGAAGTTCTGCTATTATACGTTTTAGGTTAAGTCATATTAACCTTTGGCGATGAGTTCCTTCCTCTAAAGTGAAGCGCTTAGATAAGAGGGCCATCTATTTCAGCTCTAAGTCTGTGATCCAGTGAAATGGATTTTATATTTTTATAGGAAGTACTTAAAGTTTCATAGGAAAAAATGACATACATGATTTGTCATGTTGATTTTCTTAAATTGAATTTCTCTAAACTTGGTATTTATGGAATCCATGAAAACAAAGATTTTATATTTTCTTCAACTTATTTAACCTCCCAGCTTCAGTTTCCTCATCAGTAAAATAAGTGTAACTTATACTATGTACTTGTTAGGAAAGGGCATTGTAAATACGAAGTATAGATATATTTTGAAAGACTATGCAATCATTTGTATTTAAACGGTTTTATGGTCATTTGTTGTCTCAGCAATACTTTGAACAAAATTTTTCCGCGCTGTAGGCAAAACCCTTGCCAAGTGATTCACAGTATAAATGTACTTTTGGAATCTTTCCTAGCGTAAATGCTAAGCAATGTTTCTATAAAATTAACAATAAAATAGTCATGTTTGAGAATGAGTGCTTTTTATGTAGTCACCTATCTTATCACAAGCTGTTGGTGTTCATAGAATGTAAGCTCTTTGAGGGCAGGGGTTGTTTTTGTCTTTGTAACACCAGGCACGTTCCCTGGCTCTTAGCAGGTATTTAATAAATTCTTGTTCAATTAATGACAGCATCATAAAACTTGATTGCTTTCTTGGCTATTCTTGAGTCAATTGATGCTGTGTTAACATGGCTTAAAAACTTCCTGATGTAGAAAATATTTTGAAGAGCTTCTTTAAAGAAATAGAAGGAAATTGTTGAACTTTACTAATAAGGAAGATGATACAGTTGAAAGTGAATGGGTTTTAATATCAAGTAGTTGTATGACTTTGGGCATGCTACTTCAATTCTCTTTTTTTGATGAGTGGAACTCTTGATAATGTAAGGTACCATTCACCTCTGAAGCTATTGAGCATGAACTAAAGCATGTACTAATCCATTTCTGCCTAAACCTATTTTTTAAAATTTTTACTTTTTGATACCGATACTCAAGTTCAGATCCCTCGATCATTCTTTGTGGCTCTACTATAGTAACTGCCTACCCGGTTTCCCTATCTTCAATCTTATACCTCTCTAGCCCATCCTCTACACAGCTGTCAAACTTTTCTTCCTAATCATGGGTCTGAACATACCAATTCTACGGACTGTAGGATAAAGTACAAAGCTCCATAACCATCTGTCTCCAATCTTCCTTTCTCTCCTTATTTATGGCACTGTTGACATATACAATATTAGATCTGAATTAGGCTACTAAGCTGGTCACCTATCTCACTCCACATTCTCCATATATTTGTACAGAAGGGCTTCTTGTGCCAATGAAATCCTTCTTGTGGACCAGCGCAGGTGTATCATCCCCATATTATATTTCCTGTTTTACTTAGTTAAAAATGAATGCTCAAAATCATCAGATTTTATACCATTTTAGAGATTTCTCTTTTGCCCTTAATCTTTTCTACTTTGTCATTTGTGTATGTTTTCTCCTCAACTATTAAGTAAAATCTTGGAGGAAAGACATAATTTCATCTTTCTTTTCCCCATATCTAGTGCCTTATACTCATTGGGTACTTAATTAATATTTTGTAGAATTAAATGCCTAAAATTTTCAGGAAAATATTTCATGAGGGGAAAAATAGAGTGGTTTTGGATGTAGCCTCCAGAGATGACTTTCAACTCTACTGTATATGTTATATAGGTTTATGTATTTTATTTTCTTTTTAATATATACAGTAAACTTTTATTAAAATTCAGTATGCTTTAAAAAATTTTGCAGGATGGTATTATGGAGAATTACCTGGGGTCATATACTTTTTCATACAGGCTGCCTGAAAGTGAGGTAGTTCTGTGTTCAAGATTATTTGTGGAACATTGATCCCTGCTTCACTCTTGTAATAATTTATAGAGGTGGTAAATATTGCTGTGATGGTTTAAGTTTTTAAGATTAGGTAACTAAATTTTTTTTTTATAATATTAAGTCTAAGAAATTCTCCCAGATACTTTCTTTTAATGAAATTGTATATTTACCAAAAGTTCGTTAACTTTCTCATCAATTATTTTTTAATCAATAGGCAACAGACAGACAACAGTGACTCAAGGGATGTTATCCATCTGTAATCATAGAGCTCGGTTTTTGTCCCTCTCACCCTCCTCCCAGTTGTATAGCTCATTTTGTAGTATACCTTAAAACTGGCAATCCCTTTTCTTCCAGAGATAAGCTTGACAATCTTGGCTTTACACAATCTGGACTTAGGGGGTGATTATAAATTAAAAATATAGCTACTAGTGACTAACGGCAGCATTTTGAAAACCAGTCAATGAACATTTTTATGACTCTACAGATAAGGGCCGACCACAAAGGATGCTTAGGTTAGTTGAGAAGGATGGCTTTCACCTTACATTTTTCCTGCTTTTAAAGTTCTCTTGTTTCCTATAAATGAAGATGATAATAATTCCTACCTCACAGGGTTGTTGTGAAGCTCAAATGAAATAATGTATGTAAAGAACTTTGTAAGCCTTAAAGCTCTCACTATATGCTAGCTATGATTTTTTTGCTAATTCCCATACAAATTAGAATTACTCAGTCTGCTAGAGTTTGGGTGGACTTTCAAATTAGATTTCCTCATAAAAATTATTTGCTTGGATTGGGTAAGTATTAATCTGAAGGCAGCAAAGAAATTTGTGAAAATATACTTCCAGCCTAACATACTGTAGTTGTTTCCATTGGACATTAGCATATTAAAGGACTTAATAGTGTTTTCAAGTTAGGATTTTCATTTCAAAATGGAGTTACATTCTTGAACTTAAAGCAAGGCAGATATTTAGAATTCAGATATTCTGTTCCTTCAGTCCATAATTCCTAGTCTTCATATTTTTTCTATTCAAAGAAAAATAGATGCTTAATGAAAAAAAATCTTAGATTTTTCTCTTTAGCTTACAGCATAGTGGTGGTGGTTATTAAATGAGGCGGCAGAAAATTTAGCAGTATTTTAATAACTAACTTAGGTGTTTGACTTGGGGCAAGTCTCTCCCTCATTTTAAGTCCTCTATGAAACACATATAAATTACCACAAAATTTCAAGAGTTGGAAAAGAGTCTCAGAAGGCATTTAGTACAACCTGCACATGAATACTGTCTTTATATCCCCAAGAAATCATCCCAGATTTTCCTTGAAGACCTAGATAAGGAAGATTTTCCTACTTCCCTAGACAACTAAATTTTGCTTTGGGATACCAATGGTCAAGATTTTTTTTACATCAAGCTGGAATCAGCCTTTCTACAATTTCCACCTATTGCTTCTAGTTCTACCATCTACCATTGTTTTTCTACCAAAAAACAATTTTAATACTTGGAAGTACTTAAAGACAGTTATTAATGTTTCCCTTAACTCTTATTCAGGCTAAAACATTCCCATGGTCTTCCATTGATCCATTGGTATGATCTCAAAGTATTTCACCATCCTGTTCACTCCATGCCTTCCAACTTACCCTTTCCTTGAATATGGTGCCCAGACCATATTAGAATTCTTCATATGTGCACTTACTTGGCCACAGTATAGTGCTTCTGCCCACTCCCATGTTCTGGATGTTAATTATTATTTTTGACTCAAATTTGCATTAATCATTTTGGAGACCCATTGATCTAATGGATCACCAGATATTTTAGATGTGAATTTGGCCTTAAAGTTTCTGCCTGCTGTAATGTTTTATGATTGACTTTAAAATATTCTTTTTGAGAAAGTTGTATGTTCACTATGAAACTTAAAAAATAGTGACATTGAAATTACGAAAAATATTTAAGAGATGGTGTATAAGTTTTAGGTTGCCCATTAATCTTTTTTTTAAAAAGTCCAATGTGCAGTCATCATCAATACCTGTTACTTAAAATTAGAAGAACTCATTGCTATATTGGATTGCAAAATTTTGGGGCCTAGGACCAATTATTTTAATTCACTTTTCCATAACTCAATTTCCATTTCTGGTAATTACCAAAATTACCTTAAATTACACAAAATGCAAACAGGATTAGATAGATTTTGAATGATAGAAGCTTGATTAAGAAGCCTTCATTGGATTGTAAATGTAGTAATTTCTTGAAATGCTAAATAGATGGGGAACAGAAAACTACTTCCTAATGGGAATTTTCTTAAGTTTAAAATTGAAGCTCTAGGGAACACTTCAGGTTTTTAAAAGCTAGCTTCCATAATTATGCTAGTCACTGACATTGTCTTTCTTTAATAGGCATTGTTTCTCCCCGAATTGCACTTATAGAAATCTGTTTTCATTTGCAGTTTTGGACAAGTAACTTCATACTGTTTCAGTATCTTCATCTGTAAAGTGGCAATAATAATACTTGTCCCACTGTTAGACTCAGTTAACAATTTGAAAGTGTTTTTAAAATACTTCTAAAATTTTATGCAGCAGATTTTCATGGTAGGTACCATGGTGGCACTTTACCCTGGTATTAAAAATAAATCAGACAGCACTCCATAATATGACCAATTCCAGTAGTGAAATTGATTCCTGATTGTTTTTCACAAACCTTTTGGATACCTTTTGTTTTTATATCACCTTTATTTAGAAATTACCCATTTTCTTCCCCTACCCAGTGGCCCATGGCCTATTGCTCTAAAAAAAAACAACATATTAATAGAGTTTGACTATGTATGCACACATAACACACATAAGATGTTTCGTGCTCTTAGGCTCCCATCTATGGGAAGAAGGGAAGGAGTTAACATTTTTCTCACTTTCTCCTACCAAACTTGTTGACTGCCAGTTCATAATTGTACCTAAGAAGTCATCTGATAGTCCCAACACCAGCTGGGTGTTCTGATTGATTTTTAGGTAAAGAAAATGAATGATTGCCCTTGAAGTTTTGCCATTGAGTTCTATGGGCAAAAAAAAAAAAATGACTTTCATTTTCTCTTAGGAAACTTAAACAGTTAATCTTCATGTGTTGTAATGTTTTTAGCTTCATCATGTGAAGCTTATAAAGTAGTTAAAAGAAAGTGTACAGTACATGTTCTATATCCTGCCTTCATTATATAGTACTTCCTTCATTTTTAATCTGTGAAGTAAAGGAAGGAATAAGAAGCTTTTAGTTGTAATAGTTAATAGTGAAATCTGGAAACTGAATGCTATTCAAAGTGAAGCTTTATTTATTATTTGGCTTCCAAGAATTGAGTAGATGATACGTAACTATTAAGGTGAAATTGTCCCATACCACAAATGTGGCAGCCTGGGGTTTGCATTTCTGGTGTTAGGAAGTATGACAGGAGATTGAACGTTCAAGTGGTCATGAAGTCTCCAAACTTTGCCAGTGGAATACAAGTGCTGTATGGTCTTATTAGTCTGAAAAGGTTTGGAATTCTGGTTCTGGGTCTTTTGGCTAAGGACCAGCCTAGTGAAATTCAGAGAAACTCATCACTAGGTTGGCCACAGCCGTAAAATTTTTTTGCCATAGTAACTTGAAAGACCATCTACTAAGCCATAAAGGATCTCTGACATTGCAAGGTGTATATCTGTGTCAATAAAATTTCATATTGAAGATGCATCAGAAGATCCATAGTTTAACCAGTGTGAGTACTGTCTTACATTATATAAATTACACCGAGTTTTTGGTGTAGCCAAAAATTTCAGTACCTGGTGGCCCAACTGGTAATTAACCTCTTTGAACTTAGGCTGATAGATGTGCCAGGCTTTCCTGTATTCTAAATCTATACGCAAAACTAGGCTTGTGTTGATGCCCAGAATTTTAAATTTTAAAATAACCCCATGGTCACCTTCACAAGAGCTTAATGTTGCAATGCTCATAATGGCTAAAATATTTGAGTTAGGATCTGAACTTAAGTATATATCCTTAGTACTGATATAAATTTGGATAACAATAAAAAAGGGTTGGATGTCTGTGAGTGGAAGATATCTGATACATTTTCACAGGAAAAAAAAAAACGTCTTTTGCCCTTGATCGTTTTTATTTCATTTTTAAATCATGAATTTGATTAATAAAGAAAAAAAACTGCCCATAGTCTATAAAGCTTTTTACATTTTATGATAGCTATGGGGTGAATTGGATGTCACACCAAAGTAATTTTGAGATTCAGCTTTAAGAAAATTGATATTTAAAGGAGCATTAGGGCAATTTCCCTGCCAACCCCATTTATCTGTTCTGAGTATACCTTAAGAACAGTGGCCTTTTTTTTTTTTAATGAAAGCTTGTAACGATGATTCACTCATTTTTAATAAAATAGTGCCCTATTATTCTAAAACATCTTTTATTACGAAAGTGTTTTTGAAATGTCATGACAAAGTTTTACATTGAAGGTATGTCAAAAGAGATCCATAGGTTAATCTGTGAAATTTCTTAAATGACAGATATCCCCAAACAATGGGTTTTAAGAGTCCCGGTTAAGTATCAATCTCTTTTTTGAGTAATAAAATCTTTTATAAGTGAAATGACCACCTTAACTATTCTTTTCCAATTAACCACAAATTTTACTTTAGTAGAATTATGGAATTTCAGGGTTGGAAAGGCCTCTGGGGATTAGTTCCTTGTCTCTATTTTACAGATAGTGAAATGAATCCAAATAGATCATGGAGTGATCTAATAGCAGAGTGGGTACTTCTGGCTTCCAGTCTTGCTAATGCTCCTATCCCTTATTTTTCATAAGTGGTTGACTGCTGAATCTTTGTTATCTGCTATTAGAGGGAAAAAATCCTAATTTAAGAATTATCTTTTGGGGGCATAAAGGAGAATGGCAGTGAATTTTTAAATAGCATTTTAATCATAGAAAATAAAATACATTGTATTCACATAAGTTTCTTAATTCTGTTAAATTCATACACAGTTGACAAATCTGTACCTAGGAAACAGCATTATATAGACTAAATAACTTGTTGACCAAGTTAGCTACATTAAATGCAAAAGCATTAGCTTTTTAGTTTTGAATAGACTTTAGACCTGTCATTTACTTTTTGAGTATTTCTTAAATCAGACTTAAATTTTGGTAATCTAAAATTAGAAGGAGGATACAGTGGGGAAGAATTCTCAACTTGTGATTTCACCAGTTTGGGAAATACTAATTGTGGAATCTCCCGGCATTGTGATTCAGATCAGGAACTTACATATAGCTTACAGTCTTCCTGTAAGTGACTTGACATTTGGCCATACAACCGATATGTGTCGGTCTCCCTCCCTCACTCCAAGTCTAGTTTATATACATCATGCTGCTTTTTGGATTTGTTATATAGATTAATTAACATCCGTGAATATTTCTATAATAGTATAGTCTGTGACCCTAAGATCACAGAAGTTGTTTGGGTTTTTTTGATCATAAGAAATTTGGGGTAATTAGGTGGCACAGTGCATAGAGGTCTGGTTCTGGGCTCAGGAGGACCTGAGTTCAAATGTGACCTTAGTACCTCTGTGACCCTAGGCAAGTCACTTAATCCCAATTGCCTCAAAAAAAAATCATAAACGAAGTAAATGCAAAGGATAAGTTGCCAGTAGAAAATGTGTTTTAAGATCTAAAATATTTTAGTAGTGACAGCTAAAAGGTTTCTAACCAATCAGTAAAGAAATATTTTCATAGCATTTGGTGGAGAAAGGGGGTAGGCAGAATTTTACTTTAGTACTAGTGAATTAGACTTGGTCAGGTTGACCACTTTTGACTTAATACTGTTCAAAAAGGTTAGACTAAGCCAAGAACCTTCTCTGGGTAAACACAGAAGTCAAAGATGAGTCAAGATGTCTATCCTCTGTAATGACTGCAGAGCAGTTCACTTAAACATTGGAGCTTAGATTTCTAAACCAGTCATTTCTCAACTAGCTGTGTAATATAGGGAGGCAAATATTTATTTGCAAACAGGTTTATTTGGTGTAACATTTATATTCCTTATCTGCACCACCAAAGAGTGAAATCTGTGCAGTGGCCACACATAATGAGAATCATTAACCAAAACATTGAGGTCTGGCCTGCTTTCCTTCCCTAAGACGTAGTAAACATTTTCTTTGTTGATTCACAAGGTAGTGGAGATAATTGGTAATTCATCATGAAATTTAAAGATTATTTGAATTGTCAATCTCAATATTTCTGAAAGTTGACATGTTATCTGCAATGATAGTTGTTACCTTTACCCTTCACTAAAGTGTAACTCTAATGTGAACTTGTCCTGGCTTGGGACCACCCTTGGTTCTTAAATGCTGTGCCAGGAGAGGGCAGGCTCTACCAGCATGAAAAGACTTAGAATATGGGATCTAGAGCAAGTAGTTGTTTACGAAATAACCAATCTATATGAAGGATTGGCTTTGTAGGGTGATAATGTTTTGTTGGGGGTTTTTTTGGCACCAGCATCTTATGAAGCCACCAACCAAAATGTGGAGGTGTAACTTATTTTGATGAAAGCACAGATTATTACGTATTTAAGTGACTTTGATTTGAATAAAGTTGATCTCCTGGTAATTTTTCCATTCACTAATTAAAGAAACCAAACTTTTTGGCTAAGTTAGTAGCAGAGCCAGATGGTGGAATTGAAAGTCTTCGGGATTCCATCAGCAACCTCTGTTTATTTGCCCAGACTACCTCTTGTGTCTGAAATGTATTTCCTTCAAAGCTCTGTCCCCTAGAATCCTTAGCTTTATTCAGGGATTACCTCCGAGGAAAGGCTTTCTCAAGCTTACACACACACACACCCAGTAAAATGTAAGCTGGAGGGCAAAGGATTAGTTTGTTTTGGTCTTTGTTCACTCCAGCAGCTAACAATTACTTGAGTAGGTACTTAATACTTGTTGCCCCAGTTGCAGTAGTCTATACTTGGCCAGATACGTAAGATCTTCAATATCACTATCACCTATTAGGCCCATAATTATGTGTAAGACTCTGAGCATAAAGATAAGAAGGAAAAGCTGCTCTTACCTGCAAAAAACACTATTCAGGGGAATACATTATGTATAAAACAGATAAGTATTCAAAATAATTTGAAGGAGAGGAAACTTAACTGTGAGGCTCCAGTTAGGCCTCCAGTAGGAGACTGAGCTTTTGAACCCAAACGGTCTTAAAACTCCTAAGCCTCATCTTCAAAGAGATAAAAGGAAATGTGTTCCCAGCATTGAGGGTTAGGAAGTGTCGAGAGGAGGCTGCAAAGACATTTTGGGGTTAGCTAAATGGCCTAGTTTTGCTGGAATGTAGATTGCCTGAGGGGTAAATCCTCCATCTGGAAAAGTGGTTCGTATTTTACCCTAGAGGCATAAGGAAGCCAATGAAGACTTGAGGATGTAATGGCAACCAGATCTGTTTTCAGGAAGTTGGTTTTGTCAGTTCTGTGGAGGGTGGTTTGGAGAGGAGAACCTAGAGCACAGTCATCTAACAAGTCACTGCTGTAGTGAAGAGTCATGATGGAGGCCTTAACTAGGGCAGTGGCTGTGCATAGAGAAGGGGCTAGATGAGGAAGATGTTGAGGTGAAATGGACGAGACAGTATCTGATTGTGAATGTGCAGAGGGGCGGAAGAATCAAAGATGACTTCCTCTAAGGTTTTTAACTTCGGGATTCCTGCATTAGGAAGGAGTTTATGAGTTCTGTTTTGGACAGGTTGAGTTGGATATGGCTACAGAATATTCAAGCAGAGAGGTCAATAGCAGACCGCTGAGTAGATGGGGTTGGAACTCAGATTTGGAAGCCATCAGTTTCAAGACTATGATTGAGTCCATAGGAGTTGATAAAGGTTCTAAAATAAAGTGTAAAGGAAAGAGCATGGAGGCCAGAGAAGAGAGCATTAGGGGATACTAGAGACTGAGAAGGAATGGTCAGTTATGGAAGGAAACGAGGATAGTGTCATGGAAGACAAGCCAAGGAGAAAGTATGTGCAAGAGGAGGAAAGTCAAAGATTGTCAAAAACTGGAGAGATTAAGTAGTATGAGATCTGAGAAAAGACTAGACTATTAGAATTAGTGACTAAGAGATCTTGTGATAACATTCTTAATGATTATTCATAAGTCCACATACTTTGTACGTACTGCTTTTAAAAAGCAATTCTTTTTCTGAAAATAAATTTATTTTTATTTCATGGAAGGTAAGAATGGTTTCAAAATGGTAAAGTATTTTCAGAAGTAAGGGATGAGAGAGTTTAAAGCCTGGTAGATTACATAGAAGCCAAACCAGCCTGCATATTTGCTGCAAGAAATTAACCTGTCATAGAAGGGACTTCATATAACATTAGAAGCTTGTTACTTTTGAAGTCAATTCTCAATCAATAGTGTGTAGTGAGACCACTGACTTGTTAGAGATCAAAATTAATTCAAAAGTAGAAAAAACGTCAACAGGAGAAAGACAGCTACAGTCTCACATATTTAAATAAGCTATTGATGCTGAAAAATGGAAAATGAAGAAAGAAAGGGATGATACCAATTTATAAGGGTATTTTTTTTAACAGAATTTTGAGTGATGTAAATGGTTAACATAACGAGACCAAAAGGAACTTAAATACTATTTTATCAAAGGGGAGAGGTGGGCAGTGAAAGGTCATACTGGTTTAGGCTACACATTTGTTGAGCTCTATCTTATGGAGGAGGGAATGAAGATTATGAGTGACTTCACTTTATAAAACAAGTGATGGAAGGAATAACAGGTTTGAGAAAACCAACTAAATGATCATCCGCAAAGCATTAAGGGTGGAACTCGAAGGAAGAAGACTACAGAATGTTCTTACAAATGTTTCACTCTCAAGGACGGTAGAGAACACTACACTTAACACTCCATTTGAACTCTAGCCTTAAAATCCAGGATGTGCTGCTTGAAGTGAAAATGGGACTGAAGAAAACATGGTAAAAGCAACAGAGCTAGACCAAGTCTATTTCGAGGAGGTCAGTGTTCAGAAGCAATGCAATGTTGATAGTGTTGAGGGATTGTTTCTTAAGGTATCCAGAGAAGGAGAAAATCAGATGTGGAACAAATCTTGGACTTTTTTTTACTGGGAAAAAAGTGATTAAGAACATCAGTAACTACTGACCTATATGACTACTTTCCCATCATTTTTTAAAAATGAGAATACATGTACTGAAGGCATCTTAATTAGGAAATTAGAAAGGAATTACTAAGCTTTTGTAAGTGATATTCAGTTAGAGCACATCTTTATGACAATTCACAATTGTACAGAATACAAGATCTCACTGTGCTTAATGTTGATTATAATAAAAAAAAAAGTATTTGATTCATTGGAACAAGAAGGTGTCTTGAAGGGATTCCTCTAAAAAAGCATTTCTTTGGCATACGTGAAAATTATGCAAGATTATAATAAGAGAGAAAACCCTTGTTCAATGATACATTGATTTCAAGGCCACAGACACTGCAGAGCCTCCAAGATGAAATCTGTAATCACCCAAAAGAGTTTGGCTCAACTGTCCAAGTAAGAAAAACCAAGTGGATAAAAAAATGCCTCTTCTCTAATAGTGTTCAGTTGGATGGATTCCCAGTAGAGGCATGTGCGTGTGTCTTAGAACCTGCAAAAGGACAATGAGTTGGACCCAGAATTAATGGAAAGAAAAGAGTGGACTGAATTGCCTTTGGAAGATTTAAAAGTTCATTTTAACACAAGTAATCTTCTGGTATGTGTGGCTGGAAGTGTGGGGCAATATAAGCGATCATCCTAAAGGCAAACGAGAAATGGTAGATGGTGGCTCTGAGTAGAATGCAACACATTGCAATCAAGGGGGAGTAAGAGTAGAGGTATAAATGGTGTCAGAAAGAAATGAATGAAAAAAGATAGGCTGATTATATAGTGAGAGAAGAATGAGTAGCCTACATTAATTGTCAAAAAAATGTGAGTGAAATTAATCCCTAGAACATTGAATGAGATCTCCTTTGATGAACACATTTTTTTCCACTTGTGGGACTTGTATGTCACACAGAATGAGCAGACAGAGATGGATTGGAATGATACAGTCAATAAAGAGTCCATAAATCTGTTGGAGTAGATGTGAAGTCATTGGTCAAGTGGTACCCACAGTGTAAACTATAGGCTTAGAAGATTCCCAAAAGAATAGCTGTCTCTTGTATCCCGTCCCTGTACCCACAGCACCCTTCTTCCACTTTCCCCCACTTCTAATCTTTACCCTCCTCGGACTTTTCCTCTTCTCCTATTCCTTTAAAAAAAAAAAAAGAAGCTAGTGTTGTCTTTGGTGTTTTTGTAAGTAATGACACTTAATTTCAGAAGTTGAATGGCAACAAAATTATGATGTGTGACATGTATGTTTTTATTGATTGCCTTGCATAATCACATTGGGCCAACCCAGACTAGTCATGTCTGATTACTTTTGCCACAGTTTTTTGTATTTGATGATGTGATGCCAAACATCTCAATGAAAAGTGAAAATCCAGTAAGTTTGGCTATTTGAAGATGCGTAAACAGTTGATTAAAATTTTAATGTTAACCAGGTATTAATATGTTCTGTAAGGAATTGAGATTTTCTTAAATCAGGTATTGTAACTACATCTGAAAATAACATTTTTAAATGAATAAAATAAAATCCATAGGATTACAAAGGAAACCAATTATATTGAAATGCAATTAACAAAATGTAAAAAAAATATAGACACCAAGAATTGATTTAAACAAGATGATTATATGAATTAGGAGCTGTCATAATTTTAATTTAATAAAACTTAAATAATGTCACTTTCATTGAACATGTTTTCTCTAATATTTTTGTTCATATTAATCTTTAGATTCTTATAAGTTCGTGAATAGTTCTCTTGACAATTATTTTTATAATCTTGAGTAAAATTATAAGTTAATAAATTCTCATTTTCTGATGTGCATTTTTGTTCCTCAAACCAAATAAAATATGCCCATTTAATTTTGATATAGTGATAAGTTTACTCACGAAATACCATCACTAAATTTGCTTTAACAGACTTTTAAAAAGCATAAAATGTTTCATCACAGAACTGATATCTTTCATAATGAACATAAATTTAAGTAAATATGCAGCTGTCAGGGATCCTTCTGTGATTTAATGGCCCTATATCTCTTTGACGTTGTACACCACTACTCTATATCAGTGAAATCAGAAGTTCAGACCAAACACATGCGCACATTATATTTTAGCAGTGCAATATAAGATATTTTTTTTGAATATGGAAACTTTTATAAAATATGTTTTAAGCCAAGTTTGTGAAGATAAATGTTTCCAAAGTGTTAACTTAGATGTTGTGAAGTTTTATCTCAGAACTGTACAGATTGCTTCCTGGGCAGAGCAAATATTAACCTTAAATTTATTAGAAAATTGATTTGTATGTACTAAAAAGTTATGGAAGAGTTCATTATATATTTATGGAGGGAATACTTATATTTGAATCCAGCTTTTTGCAATATTGAAATTATTTGTGGACATATATTAAGGCCCTCTGTTATATGGAAGGCATCATAGTGTAGAGAGTTGAACTCTGAGCCAGTATCACTTGGATTCAAGTCCTCCCTGCTGACTTAAATTGGTTCAATGACCCTGGGCCAGTTGCTCATTTATCAGTTCAGTACTCTAAGCAGCTCCAACTCCAAGACTATAAGTTGTAGAGAAAGTGCTTACCTATATTGGTAGAGGGAATTCTTCATCTTCTTTTGAACTTTTTTTGAGGAAGGAGGTCCCTAAATGTTTATTTTTTGTAATTTGTTTATGAGGAGGTATTTTAAATGTAATTTTATATTTCTTTGACAGAATAAATATTTTGTATGATCATTTTCTGCATTACTCAAATATCTGTATACTAATTCTATTTGTATTTAATTTGTGTCTCTAATGAGCTTGAAAGTATTTCTATTATACATATTGAAATTTAAAGTAGAAAGCTGTTTAAGAAGAAAAAAACACAAGAAAAACTGAATTCTATGAGAATCTGTTGTGCTTCAGGATTATCTATTATGTTGAAAATAACAACTTTTAAGGTAATAATATTAATTTTGATTTTTACATATCTCAAAAGCCTTTTCTGATGAACAGAACTGTAATGTCAACATGAGTTGAAAATTCTGCCGCTATCTTTCTCTCACTTTTACAAATAAAGCTTGGAGGCTCAATTTCCAAGTAATTGAATTTCATTGTTTGGGATCTTGATGAAGGACAAATCTATCAGAACAAAGCATGCCTTTATTCTGATGAAATTTCTTCCTAATAGAAAATAACCAGTTACACAATTCTAAAACTTTCATTTTTAATACGTAGAGACAGTGTTTAAATTTAAAGTTCTTATGCGATTCCCTTTCATCCCATTATGCTTCTCAGATTTTTATGCATAATAGAAATCTTAAGAAAAATGTATTCCCAAGTCCAGACATAATAATTGTGAAATAAATTGTAAAAAAAAAAAAAATCCACTGAAAACATGAAGTACCCTCCTTTTTTGTCTTTGCTAAGAAAACCAAAAATACTGCCTGAAAAAAAAACATTCCTAAAACATGCTTTAGAATTGTATTAGCTTTCTAGATGAACATGAAGTCTCTAGAGTACTTAAAAGAAAAGGTGTTATTGCTCTGGAAATGGAATGAGATACCCAAAGGCCAGTGGTTCTGTTGTCTTCAAGTCAAGCTCTCTACCAGATTACCCCTTATTTAGAGTTCCTAGAATAATGGTCACTTAGCTTTTGAGCAGAAACCTCAGGTCATTGCCTCTGGTTGCCTGTTTGGTTGTTTTGGTTTTTCTTACGTCTAGTTGAAAAGTCTGTCATTTGAACCTATTTCCTTTATTCTGTCTGAAGATCGCAAACCTCTCATGTAAAGCCAGTCATTCAGCTGAATGTTAAAAAGTCCAGTTTTTCATGGAGACATTTTGCTATCATGTAACTCTAATATTTGATTGCTTGACTTGAAATTCAGCACTTTTATTCTAGGTCTTATATTATTTGTAGGTATTTATGCAGATGGAATGTCTCATATAAATGGAACCAGATTCCTTGTTGTGCATATATTATTTCAAACCCCAAAATAAAACTTAAGTAAACAAATCATCACTAAATGGTTCTGTTTATATACAGGACACTGTATGTGTATATACATATATATGTGTATGTATGTGTGTGTGTGTATATATACACACACAGACCCCAGCGCTTGTAATATTCTTCATGTTAGTTTAGAAGATCATTAATATATCTTGACAGGCAGTATAGTACAGTAAATAGAGGGTTGGCCTTGGAAGCAAAGAGACCTAAGTTGAAGTCCTGTTTCTTTGTACATATTAGTTGTATGACTCTTGGCATGTCATAACCTCTCAGGACCCCAGACAACTCTATAAAATTAAATTCCACATAAACTAAAAGTTTACCATTCTGAATTGGTAGAAGGGGTTCATTCATCACACTGATAAAATCATAGTTTGGTCCCTTCCTCCCAAAGAATAGGAAAATTTTTTTCCAACAAATTGTTATCCTGGCTAGACTGTAGAGTTTTAATAAATGTTTATTGAATTATTGCAACCTAACTTGCCAACCAGTCATTAATTTTTCCTATGGATTCTTCCAATCTTTACTTTTTAAATCCCTCTAATAGCACAGCCTTCTTAGATGTCACCCCAAATTGAATGTTTAATGATGTCATGTAATTTATTAGACCATATCTCTTGATATTTTTATTTATGTGAATTTTTTAAAACATCAGTGACATGAGGTACATGTACGCTGAAAAAGTAAAATTCCTTTCAAGTAATACTCGTGCTACTAAATACCTAATGTTGTCTATTATTCCTCTCAATGATATAATATCTTCTCAAAACATATAAAGCTCACTTAGGCTTTCATGATAGATATCTATTTGGTAGTAAGCTTTTTAGTTAGATTATTCTATTTTTGTTTTAAATTTAATATTTTCAGAGAACATTCTGTCAATAAAATAAAATTAAGAATTGACATTTTATTTGAGAAAAGTATGTGTTTTATACAAATTGTCATGGAATTTTAGCTTTAAGCATTTCTAAAATATTTTCCAACTACAGATTGCATGAATTTCTCCATGAAGATAAAAGTAATTTTTTTCCTTTCAGAGTTCTCATCCCATTTCTATGCCCAGGATTAAAGTTTTCTCCATTTAAAAACTTTTAGCTGTGTGTGTTCAATTCAACACTACTACTGTGTAGCTCGGCTACATTTTCAAAGTGGGGCAGTGTTTATAGCAATCACTAGATATTTACATTTTTGTTTCATTCATTGTCATAGTAGCAGCATGTCTCAGCTATTAAAACGGTACATTAAACTAATATGAATTAAAATTGAAAATTTGCTGATCATTATTGACAGGTTCCTAACTCAGCCTGCCTTTTTAAAATCTCCCCACATTTGCACATTCAGTGCCCTCCATGCCTAAAACGGATCATTTTCTATCTGTATCTGTTGAAATCCGTCTGGTCCAGTTAAAGTTTCATCTTGTTCACAAAGCTTTCCCTGAATGTCTCATACCATGACCTCACACCTAGTGAGAATAGAACCTCCAGGACACTTCCAAGGCTGTACGTAATACTTTTTGAACACACTGTGGTTATTTCTATCTGTTCCTCTGAATATGATTTTTTGCTTGGAAAATTCTTATTTATAATTACCTCCTTTTGTTTTTAATATTGATAATCATAGTTACCCTCATTTTACTTATGAAGAGAGGAGGCTAGAGAGGTGATCTGACTTCCTCTAAGTCCCTTTTTGGCCTAAATGTACCCTTTTTTAATTAAAATTAATTACCAACTGGAACTGAATTGTCTTGAGGAATTACAATGGAAAATTAATTTACATTGTGCTGAATTTTGAGCATGATAGAATAGACACAGCCTTTGGTACAGTATTGTCTCCAGCTTTGGCTTCTTTCCCCCAGTCTATGATGAAAGGTGGCACTTGTTGCCAGTATCAGTCTCTTCCGTGTCTACTTGAGGCTGTTCTCTTCTGTCTTTTTTCAGCAGTTTTTTCAGTCATTTTCACTCTTTTTTTTTTTCATTTTCACTCTTAAACCTTCTATTTCTCCCTCTATGTTGGACCTTGTTATCTTCAAACATGCCCAAGTCCCCCGCATCTCTAAAGATCCTTCGCTGCATGCCCCTGCTCCCTGAGCTATCATCCTATACTCCTTCCTCAGCTCAATTCCTTGAAAAAGCTGTCTGTACTCGTTTCCACTTTTCAACTAAAATTACCTTTGCAGTCTGGCTTCTGACCTTATCATTCACCTGAAATTGTTCATTCCGAAGTTAGGAGCGATCTCTCTTCATTGCCAGATCTGATGGTCTTTTCTTAGTCTTCATTCATTTTCTCCTCGTTGCTGCATTAGACAAGGCTGGATGCCCTTTTCTTTTGAGCACTTTCTCCTTTCTCTTAATTGTCCTTTCCAGCTTATTGTGCATATTGCAGTTGTGGTGATTTCCCAAAGCTAAGTCGTAGGCCCTCTTCTTCCTCTGCCTTCTGTTCCTTGGTAACCTCATCGGCTCCCATGGGTGTAAATCATCATCCCTATGCACATGACTTAGCCATCTGTATATGTAGCCCTAGTCTCTCCCCGACTGTCAGTCTTGCATCCGGAGTCTCCTATTTAACATTTCACACTGTTCTGGAGGCATCTTAAACTGAACAGATACAAAATTGGATTCTTTGTCTTTCCCCCAAACTCTCCTCCCCTCTTCCAGCCTTCTCTACTTCCGTTGAAGGCACCAACATTCTTTAGTCTCTCAGGTTTATAACCTTGGTGTCATCCTTGATTCTTCATTCTCCCTCACCCCACATGTCTGCTTGCCAATTCTTGGCTTTTGTACGTCCGTAATATCTCTTGCACCTTATCCCTCCTCCCCATTCACACTACCTTAGTTCAGGCCCTCGATACCTCTTACGTAGACAATTGCAGCAGACTCCTAGTTGGGTTTGCTGCCTAAATTTCTCACCACTCCAGTCCATCATATACAGTCTTACCAAAGTAATTTTCCTAAAGCGCATATTTGATCCTAACATTTTCTCTTCAACTCTGCCTTATCAAGTCCCTCTCTTCCTTTAAGAGTCAGCTCAAGTGCCATATTCTACATGAAGCCTTTTTTTATCCCAAATGGTAACTGCTTTCCCTTCTACTTTACTACCTTGTATGTGCAGGGTGTCCCAAAAGTCTCAGTGCAGCTGGCAAACTTAAAACCAGACCACGACTTTGGAGACAAACCGCATATTTATTCACATCACGTGTACTTATGAAGAGGGAGTGTTTGATTCTTTGGCATGTAGTAGGCACTTAATACATACCTCTTGCTTTTATTGACTCTGCTGTTATTTGGGGATTGATAAGTCCGCATATTTTATCTAATTTTCATTTTTAAAAATTTAGATCCTCAATTCTATAGTTTTATATTTAAATTGGAACTTATGTTTGCATATAGTCTCTACATTCTTTTTCATTCTTTCATTGTAAATGCTTGAATAAGTTTAACTGGAAACACCTTACATAACAAGAACTGCAGGGTATTTTTCTTCCATTCAGTAGGTTCTCTTCCCATTTAATTACTTTCCAAAACAGAATGAAGAAACCATGGAAGAGACAAAGATTAATTTTAGTCTTATATCACACACACACACACACATATATATGTGACTAGGTTTTTCTGTCTTATATAACTTAGCCTTTTAAATAGCAATCTTTATTCTGAACGCCTCTGCATGGACTGAATTAAATACAAACTAGCTCATCACTTTAAGCATCACTTTTCTTGATTCATCCAGTCTGTCTTAAGATTTTGTTTATAGAAAGGGACAGTCATGAAAAGAAAGAACTATCTTCCTGTGTCAGTAGGAAAGTATTTTATATGACTTTGAATAGCTTTCTTATGAACAACTATTGTTCCATTATTTTTCATTTAATATTGTGAACTATTAGAACTTATTTGGTGTTTTAAAAGTTTTTGGCCAGTTTTAATACTCACTTAACTTGAAGTGAAGGCTTAACAGGAGTATTCTGTCTATACCTTCTGACCACTGAATATCTCTATAAGAAATCTGAAAACTCATTGCGACTTTTTCTAAGGCATTGGTTTTTAAGTTGGGGTTCATGGATAGATTTCAGGGGTCTATGATCTTGGATGAGAAACAAATCACATTTCTTTCAATATATTTTATTTCCTTTGTAATCAAGCATTTTATTCATTTAAAAAATATTATTTTGAGAAGGGGTCCATAGGCTTCACGTGACTGCCAAAGGGGTTCATAACCAAATAAGTGAAGGACTCCTGTTTTAGGGGGCAGATTTGCAACATTTCCTGTATGTTTGGTTGATAAAAAGCAACTGGGTCAGGAAACCTGATTCTCTGAAGAAATTCTCAATATCTTCACTTGTCCTTGCTGGTGGTACCATGGCCTACGGCAGTTGGGTTGTAGAGATGGTGTCACAATAGAGCTTCAGTCTAGTTGTTTAAAGTTATAGCCTGAACAAACAACTAGTTACCTCTCAAACACCCAAGAATGCTGAAAAGGCAGTGCTGGCTTCTGTTTATGAAATATAAATATAACCTCATCCAGTGCAGTAGGCATCATACCATCAAGGTAGTAAAATTACAGCATAAACTTTCTTTTAAAAAATTGAGCCATCAAAATATATTTCACATCTAATTGTGCTTTTTAGTTTGGGTTGCAATTTCTTACTTTGTAGTTTCTTACTTTAGTTTTTTAACTCAAAAGTCACTAATGACAAAGTATCAGTCTGAAAGTGTGTGTGTGTGTGTGTGTGTGTGTGTGTGTGTGTGTGTGTGTGTGTGTGTGTGCATTAAGAGCAATATAATCTATGACAACTTAAAGAGGAAAACCCCTGAAATTGGAGTCAGGTGACATATTTAAATACAGATTCTTGAACATGGGAAAATCCCCCTTTTTGAACATCAGTTGCCTCATCTGTATAAAGGTAGTTCACTGAAGAAAGCATTAGACCTGGAGTCAAAAAGACCTGGATTCAAATTCTGCTTCAGACACTGACCATGTGTTGCTGGGCAAGTCAATTTCTCAGCCTCAGTTTCCTCATCTGCAAAATGGGATAATAACACCTACTTCCCAGGATTGTTGTGAGGTTCAAAGGAGATAAGATTTGTAAAGTAGTGTGCAGACCTTAAAGTAGTATAAATGCTAGGTATTCTTATTACTAATGTTTCAAGTGCTTTGCTAATCTTCAGGTGATATGTACATTTGAGAAAATTAAATTACAGTTTATATGGCAAATATTAACATAATAATTATCATTGTTAAGCAAGGAAATTTTCTTTCTAAACTCTTCAAATCCATTTCTTGTCTGCCAATAAATTTCCCATCTGTAAGCATTTCCTTGGTTTCCCATGATGATATAAGAGGATGTGATACCTGTGTAGCCAGGGTACATTTTTAGATCCTCTGTATATTTACCTTTTCTCAAAATTCAAAAGGTATATCTCATCCTCCATTTTAAATTTGAATATTGTGGTGTATGGAATGTCTGCTTCAAAAATTGAAACTATATCAGATACAAGGCATGAGGAACGTGATTTAGGAATTAAGTGTTAAATTGGGATACACACAATCTAATGAGATCTCTTAACCTCAAAAGTCTAGCTTAAGTAGTATTTTTAGTCCATAGCCTATATCCCCTTCCTTGCTAGATAGTTATGTCCTTTTTTTTTCTTTTAACAAAAAAGATTTAGGAAAAGTATGTCCTGTCTATTATCTAGATTTATCTAGAATATCTATAATCCTAGAAAGATTCCTAAACTAAATGATTTAGGAGAGTTTTTGCCTCATAGGTTAAATTATAATTTTAAAAGGAATGATGGCTTTAAAAATGAACTATTTACAAGCATATGTGCATATGTGGGCAGTTAGGATGATTGGATCATAGATTCAGAGCCAGGAGTTCATCATCTGTTTCAGCCCTTTTATTCTACAGATGAGGAAAGAGAATCAGAGGGGTAAGTGACTTGTCCAAGGTCACGAAATATGTACAGCCAAGGCAGGATTTTGAATTGAAGTTCAAATACAATTATATGTAATTCATTATCTCAGTAATTATAAAAGGTGACAAGGGTTGAAAATAGAGATTAAAAATGAGTATATTGACCCTAAAAGGCTTAAGAAAAAGTAGAGATTTACAGCAATTTAGATTAGTCATATAACTGAATTAAAGAACTATGCATGTTTTTGCATTGCGTTAAATATCTAATGCTTGTCAGGTTTTCTTGCATTAATTTCAAAGACAGGGTTGACCAAGTTGAAAGAAATTAATGAATGGAATAAGAGCATAATTTAGATAAATGAAATTTAGAATTTGTAAACATTATGATCAATTCTTTATTCAAGTTTTAAACATGAACCTGTTTGTCTCACCTGCTTCCCAAATTCATGGCGGGGAGATGTGGTTCTTTAGGAATAAAATATATTTAGGAAATGGTAAAATACAACATATAAAAGACTTGGGGGGGTCAAGTTACAAATATGATTTGTTTTCTTGACTAAAAATTGGGAGTGAAGAATGAATTAAAATTAGTAGGGTGGTGTGGCCAGGCGGAATAGTGCACATATAATTTCTGACCTATCAGTTGTACTGGTGAAAGACTATATTCATAAGGTGGCTTTGGTGGGACATTTTGTTTTAAAGAAGAATTGCTTGGTATTCAGGTTTTGCAAAGTGAGTTTTATAAACTTTCAGGAGTAGTGGTGTTCACTGATAATAGATTCCTTAAGAATCAAGCAACTTAGCTTTGCAACTTTGAAGTCAATCCTGACTTTCCCTTTCCCTTACCCCTCATTCCCCAAATCAGTTGCCAGATCTTGCAGATTTATTTTGTCTCATAAACTTCAGTTGGCTCATATCGCCATTACCTCTTGACCTTTTACCCTCTTAATTAGCCTTTGCATTTAGTCTCTCCCTTCTCCAATACATTGTCTTCCATGGTGATATTTCTGAAACCAATCTGAGTATGTCACTGCCTTACTCAAAAATCTTCATTTGTTGCTAGCTGCTTTAGGATAAATTCAAAGTAATATTTTTGGGGGGTGGAGAGAAAGGCAATAACAGCAGGGAGAAACAAAAGGTCTCATATAGGAGGTGGTGCTTGAGCCGAACTTGGAAGGAAGCTAGAGATTCTAAGAAGGAGAAGATGAGTAGGACATCTAGGCAGGGGGGATGGACAGCCTTTGCAAAGAAGGAATGTCACAGTAAGGAGCAGCAAGAAATCTAGTGTGGCTAGACAGTGTCTGAAGGGAGGGAGCCCAGTGAAGATAAGGCAAAGCTGGAAAAGGCATGTTGGTCCCATGTGGTGAGGAGCTGTAAGTGTGAAGCTGAGCAGTTTGTAGTTGATTCTAGAGGCAAGGCTGAGTGACACAGTTTCACCTGTGCTTTAGGAACATCTCTTGGCAGTGCGAGAACAGAGATATTTGACAGGGAGACCAATTAAACTATTTCATTTGTCCAAGCGATGGATACAACTCCAGTGGTGTTTTGAGTGGAGAGAAGGGGATGAATGTGAGTCATGTTGTTGAAGGAGAATCACTAAGACTTGGCAACTGATTAGAGATGAGGGGCAAGTGGGAATGAGTAGTTGAGGATGACCCAGTTTGCAGATGTGGGTGACTAGCCTCAACTGACATTCGGGAATTCAGAAAAGAGCACGAGTTTGGTCAGGGGAGAAATAATAAATTCTGTTTCGGTCATCATAGCTAGCATTTATATGATGCTTTAAGGTTTTCAAAGCACTTTACATATGCCAGCTCATTAGGTCCTGGGAACTATTATTATTCCCATTTTACAGATGGGGAAACTGAGGCAAGTAGAAGTTAAATGACTTGTCCAGGATTATATGGCTAGTAAGTGTCTGAGGCTAGATTTGAATTCAGGTTTTTCTTTCTCCAAGTCCAGTACTAGCTACTGCACCACCTACCTGCTAACATTGAGTTTGAGATGACTCTAGAAATACAATTTGAAATGCCTAAAAGACAATTGGTTATATGTGATCAGAGTTCCTGAAAAGGACCACAACAGAATACGTATAGATTGTGAGTCATCAACAAAGAAATGAAAATTGAACCAATGGGAACTGATGAGGTCACCAGATGAGAGGGTAGAGAAAAGAAGTGATCCCAGGACAAACTTGGGGGATACCTACATATGGAGAATGAGCCAGCAAAAAAGTCTGAGGAGCAGACAGGTAGAATCAGGAGAGAATATTATCGTAAAGACCTAGAGAAGAAAGCATACATAGGAGGAGAATGTCATCAACACTGTCAAAGTACAAAGGAGGCATAAATAAAGATGAGGAATGAAAAAAGATCCATCTAGTTTATCAATTAAATCATTAATAACTTTGGAGAAAGCAATTTCAGTTGAGTGATGAGATATTGGAAGCAGGCTGCAGGAGGCTGAGAAGTGAGAGGAGAGGAAGTAGAATGAGCTTCAAGTTTCCCCCTCCGTGGAGGTCTTCAAATAGAAGGTGAACAACCATTTGTTAGCTGTTAGAGTGGACGTTCTTTTAGACTAGATGGGTCCTGAAGTACCTTCCAGTTCAAACTTTGATTCTGTGAAGTGGAAGCAATGAGTTATAGACAACTTTTTTTTTTAATGAATTTGACTCTGTAAGGCAAGAGATATATAAGGCAAGAGAAATACATGATATCTGAAGGCCTTTCACGTGGCAGAAGATTAGACCTGCCCGGTTCCAGAAGGCGCAATTAGGAGCAATGAGGAGGAGTTACAAGAGAGAAAGATTTAGTCTTAATATATGGCAAAACATTGAAAACTTAATGGGCTACCTCAGGAAATAATGAATTCCCTCACCCGAGATCTTCAAGCAAAGACTCAGTGATCGTTTTGTGGGTATGTAATGGAAAAGATTCTTATTCAGCTATGGTTGAATTAGATGCCCTCTGAGGTCCTTCTCAACTCTTGATTCTGTGAGAGTAAAGAAAGCAGGTATTAATATATGGAATGGCAGTCTTAACTCAACCAACATCACTGCCGCCACCATCTTTCCATTTAATGGTAAAGAATGAATAATATAATAGACAATTAACTCCCTAACACTCATAGTAGAATGAGATATTTTGAATACATCAAAATATGCTTGCCATTCAAATTATCCCTGAAAATTGCAAAAAATAATGAAAAAAGGAAAGTTATTGAATAAAGGTACATTTATTGATTCTATATTTTATGCAGGTAGGATTTTTACATTATTAAGAGGGAGAATTTTATAAAAGTTGAAAATTAAAGTGCAGTAAAGAATTACATTATATTAGAAAGACAGTACGTTTTATATATGAGGGGTCGGGTAAATGAATCATCTCCAATTTCCTTGAATATCACTCAGGCTATCAGGTAGGAAATTCATATGCTCAGATATTCAGATTAGTGGTTTGCAAATACAGTTTTTGTTCCATCCTTAGGTATTTCCATATTTTGAGGTATGACAAAAGTCTAAGCTTCAAAATCTTTGAGAATTTACTGATAGACGTATTTCAGACCAAAAGGAATCCTCCCAAATTAACTCCAAGTAAGAGATTTTTCCTATTAGAATTTTTGGGATTACTTTTGAAAATTAATTTTTCACTCATTTTGAAGCAATACATACATTAACAAGAAAGTTTACATATTTTCACCACAGTACCAATCTGAAAAGATTTGTGTCTATCTGAACTGTGGTTTACTGTTTGTGTGACGTAGGCCAAGGACAAGGCAGTTAGTGAAATGGAGTATAGGCAAGCCTCCTAGTCATTTGGGTTAAAAGTGTACCTGAGGCATTGGAATAATCATTTTTATTTACATTAATGTGTGCCTGGCAGTTTCATTTCATTTGGTTTTATAGGCAAGGCTAAGAGCATTAGGATTTGTTTGTCTGTAAGTACTTTAAAATTAGAACAATTAAATCTGGGGAAAAAAATCTTGTATTTAGTGGGTCTCTGAAACTGCCCCCCCAAGACTGTCTTTTTTATTCTCAATTCCAGTTATCTTTTCTGCATCCTTTGTCTCCTTGCCTCTGTATCCTATTTGATGCTATTGACTTACTTCCTTCTGGAAAACCTTTACTTCCTGGCCTCCTCGATCTTACTCTTTCCTAGTTTTCCCAATTGTCTGAACCTTCTTTCATTTCCTCTGTTCACCCCTAATTGCAAGCACTCCCTAAGAATTAGTTCTTAACCTTATAAAAACACTTATACCTTTTTCCCCAAAACTGATTCCTTCTCATATCTTTAACTATACTTCTTCAGTTAATTCAATTTATTACACTGACGTTTAAAAGAAAATTCTGCTATGTTTGGTATCATAAGCTCCAGTCCTATACTTAGGGTTACTAATTAGGTATTTTCCATTTTGTTCTCTCATTATCATCTGAAATTCAACATGTAAAAAAAATTTACTTTATCTCCCCAATACTAACCCTTGTAACCCAACTTCCATAATTTAATTTAATTAAGTATTCAAAATCATGCAGTAGGCAAGTGAAATTTAATTTTAATTCATTTGAAAGGATAGCTCACACTCTGTAAATTGATGCTCATAAATCAGATACATTAGCTAAATTCAGCAAGCATTTACTAATTGTCTACTATGTACCAGGCACTGGGGATATATAGATTAAAAAGTTACCAATAAAGGGAAGTTTAGAAGAAGAACAGATTTGGGGAGAAGATAAACTAGACATGTTGAATTTGAATTTGTCACCTACATGACATCCAGTTGGAGATACCAGCAAGCACTTGGTGAGACGGGATGAGATGTCATTAGAATTAGGGCTGGATGTATTGGTTTAGGAGCTACGTGTTCTGAAGGAGTTGATGAGATCAACATGAAGAGAGTACAGTGAGAAAAGAGAAGCCATGATAAATAGAGTTAGTGAAACTTTATGGGCTAGGTTTTAAGCCAAAATTATTGTCTGAAAATGAAGTCCATTAGGGTCGTAATTTGCACGTTTTAAGCTCCCTATAATTGACTGAACCCCATTTGTTTAAGTAATTTCCAAAGTAAAAAAAAAATGCTAACTGGTCAATTTGTGGTATAGTGGAAAAGTACTGAATTTGAAAGGTTGACGTACAATGTGTAATTTTTAGAAAAAATAAAAGCTATTACTGTATTATTTAGACTAAATGTGATTTATTCCCAATTAGTGAAGAGATTGACATTAACTAAGAAAGTCACTGACATTTTAATTTTATATATCAGTTCAACATAGGTAAAGGAGCAGACACCCTTGCCTAGATAGTCAAAGTATTCAATATCTTATCCAGACGTGATCAAGATGATTTGTACAGCTTTTCAAATTGTAGTTCAAATGATATGTCAAATTTCTACATTGGATTTCTGTTTTTACTACTTTTTAAAGAAAATCCACTTGTAGAAAGTTTTTTAAATATGCCTTTAATTTGTGTGTTTTAACAATTTTTAGGGAATGCAATTATTCTTTTTTAGAGGTAGAAATGTTTTAATATAACATGGTTAGATAAAATGTATTCTTGAGATTGCGTATTTATATAAATTACTAGATCATTCAACACTCTGAATAAAGGCTTTAAAAAAATCATGAAAATGAAGTGTCACAAATTGAGGGGCAAAGCTGATGATTCTTAATAACTTCAGGTGCTAGATGAGTACCTTGAACATCATTTGGTCCGACTTCCTCATTTTGGAGCAGTGAGGATGGGATTCAGGTCCTCAACGGATTTGAAGACAAATCCATTTTTCTCTGCACTGTGCATACTGTTTATGTGTGTGTATGTAAATGTATGTGTATATATGTATATTTGCTTCAAAAGTTGATCAAAATGAGATTCTTGGCCATTTGTGGAGAGGCTCCTAACTATAGATTTGCTCCCCTGGTGTTCAGAGGAAGTAAGAGATGTCAGAAGACCTAAGAATGTGATTAGGGACACCAATCTGTGAGACTAAGGAGGGAGAATATCTGATGTTTATATAGCATTTTAATTTTAATATAGCATTTAATGGTTTGCAAAATACTTTACATAGTTCTCATATAATTCTGACCAAGGTCCCTTTGATGAAGGTGTTGTCAACATGGTACAGATGAGGAAACAGGCTCAAGGAGGTTATTTGTCCAGGGCTAAACAATTATTAAATGTCAGAAGGTATTTAAAGGCATAAAACAATTCGTCTATCGTTCTTCTTTTCTGGATACTATATGGGAGTCAATCAGTCAACAAGTATTCACCTGGATTAAGCTAAAATACAGAGACAAATAAAATAATCCCTGTTCTCTGGGAACTTCTATAGGGAAACTAGAGAAAGAGCACAAGTCTTTCTTTCTTTACAGTGTGTGAACTCAAGAGTTTTCCTGCAGTCCCATGATGCTATGAAAATGTAACTGAAAAGGTCATATTGACTGAATTTCTGTCACATAATAAACATAAAGACCTGCTGTTATATGATATCATATATTGGTTTCTTCTTAGATGCTGGTATATATATATATATCTGTGTACTCTTGTATGCAAACTTCATTGTTTAATATGTCTTTAGAACCATTCTGTATTAATTAGACACACTGATAATAATGCTTATGGCCCTCATTTTAAAAAAAATTTAGATCATTTTTATCTTTTAGCATGACCTCAGATTTGAAGATAAATTTTCTTTAAATATTTGAGGATGAAAATATTTATCAGAAAGCTAGAACCTGGCATTTCAGAGTTTTAAAAAATCCCTTTTGCACTTAAAGTTATGATTTTACAGGAGTTCATACTAATATAAATCTATGAAAGAGATAAATGTGTTATAGAAGAAAATTACGATGTATTTTCCATATAACTGGATGCTTACACCTGTCTTACGTCTTCATGCACAGGACAAAGCAAGTACAGTAAAGATGCAGTACTCCTTTTATTTTAAAATAAAAGACTCCCACTGATAAAAATGCTCCTGTGTGTAATGGATGGCACTCCACTGAGATACCAGTCTGTACTGGTGTACATAGAAGGAAGAGAGGGTGTTTGGTCAGGGGATAGATTTTTACATCTTTCAAAAGTAAAGTACACGTTCCACAATCAGCAAGAAAAGTAGTTTTATATATTAAATTCATGTGAAAATTGAAATGGCAAAAGGCAATTTTTCATCATTTAGGTTTGGGGAACAATTGTGAATTTTCACCGAATGACACACAAGTTATGGATCGCTTGTAAAATATCAGGAACATTATTTGAGTTTATCTAAAATGTGAAAATAGTTTTTGTTCTACTCAAAAAGATAAATAAGCCTTATTTCAAATTAATCACAATCTTAACATTTTATTAATTTTGAAAAATTTGAATCTTATAAAAAACTCTAATGAACTAAACATTTTTTTTTCTCAAGATGTAATACTTGATTTTTAGTCAGTGCACTAAATCTTGGATATTATTGAAGTTTTCTGAAATGACTTTAAAATGCCTTCTTTGTCTCATTCTTTTTCACTTTAGAAGTATCCCAAATACTTATGGAAAGAGCATATGATGAAGTTTTGTGACATACTTATTTTACATAAATGTGTGATTTTAAAAAGTGTTCTTTTTTTAATCTTAGAAGGTATAAATGGTATTGTGAATGCCTTGCAATGATTGTCTAGACATAATTAGTTTGAGTAGTAAACTACAAGATGCTATGAAAAAAATTAACTTTATACTGATATCTTTAAATGGCACTTCCTATCGGTACTATTCATTAACTGATCAAGATTTAGCTTAGAGCTAAGGTTTTCCCCGTTCCCCACACCCCTTGGACCTTAGTTTCTAAGATATAAAAAAATCCTTAAACCCAGTATCAGGAGACAGTAGTAAAAGGTATCATTTAATAATAGCTAGAATTTCTATAATGCTTTAAGGTTTGCCAAGTACTTTACAAATGGGATCTAATTTGATCCTCACCACAACCATGAGAGGTAGGTGCAACTCCAGACCTAGTGCTCTGTCCACTAACCGTATGTACTATAATGAAAACCTAGGGTGGAAAGCGTATTGAAGAAGAGAAGGTTATTCAGCAGTGACAAAAGTAGTAGCTACATCAGAGTGACTAAAGACTGAGAAAAATTCATCATGGCTATTGGTCAGGAATATCTTGGGAGAAAGTAAATTCAGTTGAATGATGAATCAGCTACCAGCTGCAAATTGTTGAGGACATGAGACAGTATTCCCTTTTATGTAGAAGAAATTATAAAAGCATTGTTGCGTTATTATACTACTATCAATCAATCAGTCAACAAATACTAATTAAATGCCTCCTATACCCAGTCACTGCTAGACACTGGGAAAACAAAGAGAATGAAACAATCCTTTACTTATATTTGTTACATACATTCTAATGGGGAAGGCAGTAAGTGTGTATTTAGGTAGATACAGAATAGATAATAAAGTAGATAAATACAATGCTACATATATATATACATATATATGGTTTGGAAGAGAGGGCAGTAGCAACTTTGGGGATCAGGAAAGGCATCTTGCAGAAGGCAATATTTGAACTGAATTTTGGAGGAAAGAGAGGGATTCAGTGAGGAAGAGTTGAGGCAGGAGGGTATTCCAGGCATCTGAGGCAGATAGTGTAAAGGAATTGGAGAAGGGAGATGAGTTGTCTTCTGAGGAAATGAGAGAAGACCAATTTAGCTGGACTTCAAATGCAGGAAGCAGAGAGTCATATCCGAGGAGGCAGGAAAGATAGACTGGGGCCAGATCATGAAGGGTTTTAATGGCTAGCTAGTGTAGTTCATATTTTATCCTAGAGACAATTAGGTGCAATTGGAATAGATTAAGTAGGAGTGAATGGTCAGATCTGTGCTTAAGGAAAATTACTTTGGCAGCAGAATTTAGGATGGATTTGGGTGATGAGACAAAGCTGTTGCAGTTATCACAAGCAAGAGGCCAGGAGGACTGGAATCAAGACAGTCACTGTGTGAATAGAGAAAAGGGAATGAACACAAGATGAAAGAAATGGCAAGGTCTGGCAGCTTCACATATGTGGCTGTGAGGGAGAGAGGAATCAGGGGTAGCACAGGAAGAATGGTGGTATGTTCTATAGAGAGGGAAGTTTGGGAGAGTTGAGAATTTCAAAAAGAAAAGTGGTTAAATGGCCGGTAGGCAGCTGGTGATGCCAAACAGAAGCTCAGGGAGAGACTTGGGTTGATGAAATATATAGATTATAAATATGTCATAAATGGATAAGCATTTATTAAGTGTTTACTATGTACCAGGGATGTGTGCATAGAAATGATAATTAAATAAGAGATAGCATGTAGAGGGTTCCAGAAATCCCTGGAAGAGAACCTGGAATGCAACTTTGGAGAATTCCCACGTAAGCTGTTGTGTGATGTGAATGAGCTAGTAAAGGAGAGGAAGAAGGGATGCTTTGCAAGTAGAAGGAGAACCAAGAGAAGGAAGTGTCATGAAAACCCAGAGAGGACCAAGTGTCTAGGAGAAAGTGTGTCCTGCAGATAGGTCAAAATGGATGAGGATGGAGAAAAGACCATCTGATTTGGCAATTAAGAGATCATGGGTAACTTTGGAGAGAATAGTTGAGGTCAGAAACCAGATTGGAAAGGGTATAGGAGTGGATGAAAGAAGAGGAAATGAAGGTGACAAGTGTAGATACCTTTTACAAAGAGTTTCGCTGGGAAAGGGTAGAGAGCTATAGGAAAATAACTTGAGGGATGGTGGCATCTAGTGAAGGCTATTTAAAGGTGACTTAGGTATGTGGGGAGAGGCCAAAGATTTGAGAAGGAATGTTTGAGGTTGTGCTCTAATAGAGAAGACAAAGAATAGTGGGGTTGGCCTTCGTGGACTGCACCTGGGGGAAAGAGTGGGAGATAATGTCAGTAGGTTTGGAAATTAAGAAATCAGGAGACTAGGGAATTCACATTTAATGGCTTGAATTTGCTCTGTAAAGTAGGAGGTAAGGTCCTCATTTGAAAAGAGGAAGGAGAGACATGGGATGCTTAAGAAAAAAAGGTTTGAAATTAACTTCTATGGAACATAAGAAATCATTTAGAGGGAATAAAAAGACTCAGCGTGCTGCAATAAGGGCCTAGTTGAAGTTGGAGAACACAAACTTACAACGAACCCAGAGAGCCCAGTGGTGAGACCCCCTTCAGCCTTGTTCAGGAGCCCATGAATAGGAACGGAAGACGTAGAACCAATTGGCATGTTGAGAATCGTTAAGAATGTTCATAATTTGGGGTATTTTATATCTCTAAAATGATGAACAATACTTGTGGGGGGTGGGCATGCAGGAATTCCCTCTCAAGGAAGAAACTTGATTCAGTCAGATCCCTGAAGGCTTTTGGGGGAAGGGAGTTGTATAAACAGTGTCTCCAATTATTACACTTAGAGTAAGACCTTAAACACTTATCTTCTAGTCTTGTAAAGTGAAGCTTAAAAATACTTATCACTATACAGTAATTTTGTAAGAAGTAATATATTGTACTGTTTGCAGACTATTTACAGTCCTATTTGATTCAGCTGTTTCAGCAGTGTCAGATTCTTCATGACTCCAAGGTCACAAGTGTCTGAGGTTAGCTTTGAACTGGGGTCTTCCTGTATCTAGGCCTGGTGCTCTACTCGATGTGCCCCTAGCTGCCTAACGACAAGAAATGTTAGATTTGTCAAGTGTCCACAATCCTATATGACATCTTCATCTCATCAACTACAATGCATACAGCGTTGGAAACAAGCTGTCGGAGATGAGTTCACATTACTGAAGTATAAAGACCTGACAGTTACATCCACTAACCACAGGCCCAGTTCTCTGATAGTTGGACTCATATGCTGTAACACACACATGCATACATACACACAGATTCAGAAACTCACTGAAATGAACCTCAGGGCCTTACTCAATAGTTTCATTCCATTACTCTAGTTGTGGCTACTTGGTAAAAACAAGTCATGAATCAAAGATACACATTCCAAATAGCCTTCTATCAGGTGGTCCTCCTACAGGTTCCTGCTTTTAGTTTTTGTGGTGGAGTCAATATTTTGTGTAAGATGTGAGGTTACTTCAGAAGCTGGAGTGACTGGGCTGTGTCCCGAGGTACCAGTACTCTTAGTACTTCAGCAGGACAAAATAACTGAGCTTAAATGCCTTGAAAATAAAAAGCTACCAGATGGGCTTTCCCTTGGTGATGGATGCACCTCCCCTTGTTCCTTCCCTGGTGGCATCTTCATCCACAATCTCTCATGGCTCTTTCTCCCAACATCTCAGGACCTGCGTCCTAAAGCCTGAAGTATCTCTCTGAGGTCTGTCCTCTAATAGAATTGTTCCTTAAAAGCTCCTTGAGGGCAACTCTCCTGCTGCTTGTCCTCTGACCAGTTCTGCAGCACCTGGTTTGTCTGCTCTGATAGTTAGGCTCCAGGCTACCTGCCTGACGTGCAAAGTTTGGGAACATTACTGTGCTGTAGGAGTTGTCCAAGTAAAACAAGTTGGCAAGCCCCATTGTGCTTCCATGTTCTCGTAGTATCTGCTATTTAAGGAAGAATAGATTTCTAGAAAAGAAATCATTAGTGATGGAATATTACGGAATATAGAATGCTAGAATAGAATTTATCGTAGAAACTTACTTCTGTGAAGATAAAAAAAATAGGATTAAAAAAACTAAGCCCTTATGTTTTCTGTTTCTCTGCAGATTAAAGCTAAAAATTATGACAAGGTTGAAAAGGTGAGTCCGTTCAAACATACTCAAAATATTTTTGTGCTGTAGTTTAACTGACAGTTGCAGTTACATTCTAGTGGCCATAAGCAGAAGACTAGGCTTGATCACTGACGCCTGCACTATACAGATGAAGACCACCTAGACTGTAGAAGTTCTTTCCTCAGATCTATGTACCTTTGTTTATGAGAGTACAGAATTTTACTAATGCAGATGAATTATTTTTTTCTGCCAAATTCAAATTTATGAATTTCACCTCAATAATGTAAAAGTAAAATTTTATATATAGCTAATAATATTCTCTTGTGTTAACAGTTATTTCAGAGATGCCTTATGAAGGTTTTACATATTGATTTATGGAAGTGTTACCTTTCCTATGTCAGAGAAACCAAGGGAAAACTACCCAGCTACAAGTAAGTTAAGCCAGGGGTCCAAAAAATGCAAACCAACTCTGGTACATATTTTCACATTTACTCCATTACTTCTCTCAGACACTAAGAAAAGTTAGGAAACACTTATGGACTTGAAATAATAGATTTCCACATTTGACTAGTGTTTTAGACCTTGGGGTCTTCTACTCAACCACATAAAAAATTCTCAAGTTTCAATGAAAGCCAGTGGCTTAGGTACTTTTTTCTGATGGTCCCTCAAACACATCTTTGTTTTTTGTGTCAAAACACCAAACTTACCAGAATTCAGCTTTGTTTGATGCTAACCATGTTGATAGTTTACATGACACTACAGTGCCTTAAATAATTTTAAGGACTTTTTCTGCAATTCTTTTTTTGTATGTGTGTGTGGGCTAAGTGATTCCCACTATTGCTCCACCTACCTCCATACTTTCAGCTGATAAGGCACCCTTTTGTCTTTTTAGGTGCAGCTTAAATTTTTCTTTTTTTTCCATTTTTCTTCTGTTTTAAAATTTTTATAGTTTTTTAATTTAATTTTTTCCTCACCTTTTTAAAACGTCATTTATGATACGTTTAATATTAAATATCATATATAACCAAATTCACTCTCCAAATATTTGTTTATAAATAATAAGAAAATTTTAAAAACATAAAATATAATTTTCACTCTCTGTTTCTAAGTCCCCCTCAGGGTTCTTTGTCCATCTGTTTTTCTTCTTAACATGTTATGGTAAATATATAAATAAATAGAGTAAAAATACTCAGCTCATCTGCTTTTTTTTTTCTTTACTATATTTAATAAAGGCCTAGATTTCTTTATATTCCTTTACTTGTCCATTTTAATTGTATAGTATTTTGTATAGTATTCCATTATATCAATGTACAACAATTGTGTAACCATTCCCTTATCTTAGTTCATTTAGCTTGTTTCCAGTTTGGAAACAAATACTACTGTTATAAAAACGTTTAATAGATAGTCCTTTTTTTAACCTTTTTTATAACACTTTCCATTGTATTTACAATAATGGAATTATTCTATCAAAGGGCATGATAATTTTGTAATTTTGACTGTATATTGCCAGATTGTTTTCCAAAAAGATTGTACTAGTTTGCAAGTCTGCCATCAGTGAGCTTGTGTGCCTATTTCTTAATCCCACCAGCATTGAGTTTCCTTACTTTTAGTTATTTTTGCTTATTTGAAAGGTGTAAGGTGACACTTCAGAGTTGTTTTAATCTGAACATCTTTTGTATATTAATGAGGCCGAGCCTCTGACACTTTTCATAGCAGGCAGACTGGTGAGTTATGTGGCCATAGCCAGAATTCTCTCTTTCACCCCTTTACTCTCTTCTATAACAAAATACTTTCTTTCTAACAGATTTATTCTGAGACATTTTCCAAAAAGGAAATTAAAGCATGTTATAGTCTTTCTGTAGAAAACTCTATTTTCCTGCCCTTTAAGCATTCTCCATCCTCTTAGTTAGCTGCTGTGCTTGTTACATAATCTCTATGCCTGTAGCTTCCCAGCATTTTCACTAAGCATCTATTAACTGATTTTGGTTTTTTGGTCTCTGGGGATACAAAGAATATGAGTCCCTGTCCTTGAGAGACTTAGAATCTAGCTGGGGAGACATAAAAGTATAAGTAATGATACAATATAGTTTTGACAACTAAATTCTGGGAGCAAGGAGATTGTGAGGGGTAGGATTTAAGTAAGTAGAGAAATAGATGAGGGAGGAGCATTTCTGATAGGGAATTGGATTTTTTTGGAGGGGTGGATCTGTACATGCTGCTTTCAGGGAACAATGATAGATCAGTTTGGCTGTAGAATAGTCTATGTTAGATTAAGAGGGAAGTGTAGGGATCAGCCTAAATGCTGTATCGTATAGAGTTTGTACTTCCACCTATAGTCAGCAGAGAAATGATGAACAATTCGGAGCAGGAGGTTGATGTTTGGAAAGAGTATTTTAGCAATATTAATAACACTATGTATCAGCCAGTAGAAGGTATGCGTATACCTATTGACTATTTGCAATCTGTTCTGAGCTAAAAGGAAAGTCAGGGATGACCAATGAAGTAAAAATTTAATTCTTAGATGTATTCTACACTGTCACATCCTATGTTTGCAGCCAGGTAATGAGCATCTTCGTTTGTCTCTGGCTTCTTTTAATTTGCTCAAAGAATATTAATTATGTTTTAATTGTAGATGACATTTTAAATTCCTTTTCTGAATGTTGTAATCACTTCCACCTCCATAACATCTCATTGCTTTCTCACAGTTATTAACCTACTTTAGGCACTCATTAACTCTTGTTTGGACTATTATAATAGCCACCTAACTGATCTCCCTACCTCCAGTCTGTCCCTCTCTGACTCTATCCAGCTACGGAGTCCATATGCCTAAGTCTCAGTTATGCCCATGTCATTCCCTCTGCTCAAGAAACTTGAGTAACTCGCTGCTGCCGCTAGGATAAAGTGCCAGTTCTACTGGCATCTAAAGCCCTTCCTAGTGTGGCTCGCACCTGTCTTTCTAGTCAGTTTAGACAGCCTTAATTTCTTATTAGATTCAGAGACAGATATATCTCTAGATCTCTATAGGACCCTATAGATATAACTGCAGATATATCTATATCTTTAGATCTAGACATCTTTAGGTCTCTCTATAGGTACATCTTTATCTCTGCATCTAGATTATCTCACTCTTTACAGATGTATCAGTGGGCAACTAAGTGGTATAGTGGATGGAATGCTGGGCCAAGAGTCAGGAAGACTCATCATTCTGTGTTCAAATCTGGCCTCAGACACTTACTGGCTGTGTGACTCTGGAGAAGTCACTTCACCGTTTGCCTCAGTTTTCTCATGGGTAAAATGAGTTGGAGAAAGAAATGGCAAACACTCCAGTATCTCTGCCAGAAACAACTCCAAATGAGGTCGTCGAGAGTCAGACGGGAATGAACCACAACACGGATGTATCCTAGAGATCTAGATATCGATGTGTCTCTATATAGATATCTCCAGATCTATAAATTGGTATCTAGAGTCTAGATTTCACAGCTTATAAATCTGACTGTTTATTCCCTCTCTCACACACTGTTTCACAGTCAAACTAGTCTGCTTGCAGTTCCCTTGCCCAGGTCATGTGATTATGTTTCGTACCTCCTTACCTTTGCATAGGGTGTGCCCCTGGGGTGTTCTCCCTCCTGGCTTCTGACAAGAAGCCTTCTGAGCTCTGAAGCTGTGAGTGCTTCCCCAGTGCTTTTGCTTTGACTCAGCATATTTTGCATTTTTGTTATCTGTGCTGATTAGCGCACCCCTAGTAGTGCCAGACCTGGTGCTCAATTAATGAATTAAATTGAGGTCTTTTTTGCTACTGTATTGCAGAGAAAAAATGGCACAAGCATATGACTTTGCTTTGGATAAAATTGGAATGGAAATTATGTCTTATCAGGTATGTTTTGTTATAAAAGTATTGATACCAAATTTAATGGATATAAATAGGTAAAGAAAGTGAGTGAATGACCTTTTGTTTCATTTCTCAGATTTGGGTGGATTATATCAACTTCTTGAAAGGCGTGTAAGTATTTTCAGAATCTCATTTTATGCTTGAACTGTTGTTTTACTGTGATAGCAAAGATGACATGTATTATCTGTCATATAGGGAAGCTGTTGGATCTTATGCAGAAAATCAAAGAATAACAGCGGTCCGGAGAGTTTATCAGCGAGGTTGTGTTAATCCAATGATCAATATTGAGCAGCTTTGGAGAGACTATAATAAATATGAAGAGGTAAATAAACAGTCACTGGTTGGCTACAAAGTAGCCATTGTAGACATTGAAAGTTCTCACCTTTCTAGTGCCTAGACATGGGCATTCCTAATTACTCATGACGAAAGGGTTGCCACAGGGCTCTGAGGAATATTTGAATTTCTGTGTACTGTTGATAAGTTACTTATAAGTATGTTCTGACTGAATACTGTTAAGGACAGTAGAAAATAAACTATGCTGCCTTTGGTTAATATAGACTATGTTGCTGACCTATCAGGAGGACCTGAGATTTATAATGGTTTTCCTAGCCCTAGTGACAATTTTGCCTGAGCCACTCATCATCTCCTCTCAAGGGATAGAGACTAAAGCAAGGGAATGGTTGGTGGGAGCTAACTGAAACCATGGGGCAGTCTGGTGTATGGAAAGAATACTGGATTTGGAATCAGAGGACTAGGGTTCCTCTCCTGTTCTGTTTTATGGTACCTTTGTGACCCTGGGTAAATTGTGTGATGCTGGCCCTCAGTTTCCTCCGTTGTAAGGTGAGAGGACTGGCTCAGATCTTCTCTGATGGGCTTCGGCCTCTTTAGCACCATGTCTCTTTTTTCAAAATTTATTTATTTTTCAATTCTTAACTTTCACTTCCACAAGAATTTGAATTCAAAATTTTCTCCGCATCTCGCCCCACCCCCTGCCCCAGGACAGTATGCACCCCATCCACCCCTTCCTCCAGTCTGTCTATTGCCCACTCTTCTTCCATCCCCCTTCCCCTCTATTTTCCTATAGGGCAAAATAGATTTCTATACTCCATTGCCTGTATAGCTTAATTTCCAGTTGCATGCTAAAATAATTTTTAACATACATTCTTAAAGCTTTGAGTTTCGTATTCTCTCCTTCCCTTCCCACCCACCCTCACTGAGAAAATAAGCAATTGAATATAGGTCCTACATGCATAACAATGCAAAGCTTCCATAATAGTTATTGTGTAAAAGACTAATCATATTTCCCTCTGTCCTATTCTGTCCTTCATTTATTCTATTCTCTCCTTTGACCTGTCCTCCCACAATAGTGTTTGCTTCTGATTATCCTTTTCCCCAATTTGCTGTCCCTTCTATTATCTTCCTTCTCCTATCGTCTTCCCCCTTGTCTTCCTGCTGGGTAAAATAGATTTCCATATCCAGTGAAGTGTGTTATTCCTTCCTTAAGCCAAATCCCATGAGAGTAAGGCTCAATTATTTCCTTTCATCTCTCCCTCTTCCGTTCCACTGTAGAAGCTCTTTCTTCCCTCTTTTATATCAGATGATTTGCTGCATTCTACCTCTCTCTTCCTCTTACTCCTAGTACATTTCATTCAACACTAAATTTTATTTTTGTGGGGTATTCTCCCTTCATATTCAGGTCATTGTGTGCCCCCTGTCTATGTATCTGAGTGTGTATGTACATACATATATATTTTTTTATACATACATACACACATGTACACATACATACCTACACATATATAATATACACATACATACATACCAATACACACCCATATATATATGTATATATATATTCCCTCTAACTACCCTAATACTGAAAAAGATCTCGTGAGTTACACATAACATCTTTCCATGTAGAAATGTAAACAGTTGAACTTTAATGAGTTCCTTAAGGCTTCTCTTTCCTATTTACCTTTTCATCTTTCTCTGGATTCTTGTATTTGAAAGTCACATTTTCTATTCAGCTCTAGTTTTTTCAACAAGAACTTCATTGAAGTTCCATTTTCCCTTGAAGTATTATACTCAGTTTTTCTGGGTAGGTGATTCTTGGTTTTAATCCTGTCTCTTTTGACCTCTGGAATATCATATTCCAAGCCCTCGATCCCTTAGTTTAGAAGCTGCTAAATCTTGTGTTATCCTGATTGTGTTTCCACAATACTTGGACTGTTTCTTACTGGCTGCTTGTGATATTTTCTCCTTGACCTGGAAACTCTGGAATTTGGCTACAATGTTCCTAGGAGTTTTCCTTTTGGGATCTCTTTCAGGAGGTGGTCAGTGGATTCTTTCCATTTCTATTTATCCTCAGGTTCTAGAATCTCAGGGCAATTTTCCTTGATAATTTCTTGAAAGATGATGTCTAGGCTCTTTTTTTGATCATGGCTTTCATATAGTCCAATAATTTTTAAATTCTTTCTCCTGGATCCATTTTCCAGGTCAGTTGTTTATTCAGTGAGATACTTCACATTGTCTTCTACTTTTTCATTATTTTGGTTTTGTTTTATAATTTCTTGGTCTCTCATAAAGTCATTCGCTTCCATCTGCTCCATTCTAATTTTTAAACAACTATTTTCTTCAGTGAACTTCTGAACCTCCTTTTTCCTTTCCCTAATTCTGCTTTTGAAAGCCTTCTTCTCATTGGCTTTTTGGGCCTCTTTTGGCATTTGAGTTAGTCTGTTCTTAAAGGTTTTGATTTCTTCAGCCTTTTTTAGGGGGGTCTCCTTTAGCAAGCTGTTGACTTGCTTTTCATGACTTTCTTGCATCGCTCTCATTTCTCTTCCCAGTTTTTCCTCCACTTCTCTTACTTGGTTTTCAAAATCCCTTTTGAGTGCTTCCCTGGCCTGAGACCACTGCATATTTGTTTTTGGAAGTTTTGGATGTAGAAGTCTTGACTTTTATGTCTTCCTCTGATGTTATGCTTTGTTCTTCCTCATCTGAAAAGATGGAAGAAAATACCTTTTCACCAAGAAAGTAACCTTCTATAGTCTTATTTTTTTCCCTTTTTTGGGGATTTTCCCAGTCAGTTACTTGACTTTTGAGTCCTTTGTCAAGTGCAAGGTATACTCTAGGGATCTGTAGGTTCTCAGTTCCTCTAAGGTGGCATAATCAAGGAAGAGGAGTTTACTCCTCTTGTGGCTTGCGCTGTGGTCTGGTCTTTTCTGCCCAGGATCTGTGGCTGTCCGCAGCCATCACCAGCTCCACCATGCCAGTGCTCCTCCTCACCCCAGGACTGCCGCTAGGGACTGAGACTCAGATCAGCCACTTGATTTCCGCAGGGTCTTTAGGCTGAGGCCTCCAAGAGTGGAGGCTGCTGCCTCAGTGGCTGCTGCTGCCCTGGGGCTGGGGCCAGACTGCACTCCCCTCTCACCCAGGGAAAGAGCTTTCTCACTGACTTTTGAAGCTGTCTTTGGCGTTTGTGGGTTGAAAAATATGGGAACCACAGCTACTACCCATGATTCCGCTCCCTGCTCTGGTCCTGTCCCTGCCGCACCCCCAAGGCTGGGCTGTACTCCACTCTGAGCCCAGTGTGATAGACCTTTCCCGTTGGCCTTCCAGGCTATCTTGGGCTGGAAATCTCTTTCATTCTGTCATTTTGTGGCTTCTGCTGCTCTAGAATTTGTTTAGAGTCATTTTTTACAGGTATTTTATGGGCTATGGGGGGAGAGCTAGAGCAGGTCCATCTTTCTACTCTGCCATCTTGGCTCCACCATTAGCACCATGTCTTAACCAACTAAGTGAACTGCTCTAGTCAGGGGAGGGCACCCATTTTTAGAAGGAAGTTATTCATTATCTCCATGCTTATTTGGAAGCACTTTATAAACTAGTGAACAAAATGTGACCTCATAGGTATCTTTTGTACTCCTGTTTGAATTTTCAGAAAGTCAAAGTTATAAAGAGAGATGCAACAATAAGGAATGAACCTAGGTGATTTGTTTTTAGTGTTGAATGGTCAGCTCCTTCTGTCATTCTTTATGATAGAATTTTACCAGAAACAATATTTTAAGTATGTATCCTTTTTTTATATTCTGTCCTATGTTTGAAGATGCTTTAATCATCCTTAGCTAAATATATCTGAGGCCAAGGTCAGATTGCATAGGATAGTGTGCCTTAATACATCAGAATAGTTGAGGGAAAAGATTTTTTTAAAGTGTAAACTAATGAATGTTAATAATGTAACATTTTTTTGCGCATTTTATTCTAGGGTATCAACATACATCTGGCTAAAAAAATGATTGAAGATAGAAGTAGAGATTACATGAATGCCAGGCGTGTGGCAAAGGTTTGAAATTCAATCTGTATGTTTAGTTTAATAATTAATCGTGAATACGTTGCTCTCAGTAAGGTCCCATATCCAATACTGGAAAGATCGCTGGACCACCCTCTTTATTGGAAAGAGGCCCTGGATTCTAGTCCCAGTTCTAGGACAATAACTGTTTGACCTCAGACAAGTCATCTACCCGCCAAATTTGAGCTTCCTTGTTTGAAAATTGTTAGTATATTGCAAAGTGCTGTATGAATAGAAGGTATTGTGTATTCTTCTGCCATTGCTATTGTCAACCTGGATCAGTCTCTGCTAGAAGCAAATTTTGTTTGGTAAATAAAATGCAAAGTAAATATGTATTAAAAAGTTAAAATTCTTTTTCATGAGCATAACAACAAAGAGGAATACAGAACATGAATGATAAGCAAGTTTACCTTGGTGAGATAGTCTGCCTCAGAACCTTTCTCTGTTTACATATGTCAAATATAATTTTATATTCCTACAATCATTCTGGAGAAAATTAGAGAAAATATTCTTTATTCTATTACTCTTTATTGAAAAGCTAAAGTAGAGGTATTTTTAAAAGGTGAATAATAATTAAGGAGCTCCATTATTTGCTACTGTGATCTCTTAGATCACTCCCAAAGGAGGGGGCTTCAGAGCTGTTCTGTTGGAGCAGTCACAGGACAACACTGTTTTCCTTTGTTACCGCACCAGCAGCCTTCCTTCTTCACTGAAATGTAAAACCCCAATATGTTTTAGCTATAATAAAATGATCAGTATTTCAAAAAGCCTTTTGAATAGTTTATGCATATAAATACTTTCCACTTGATCTATACTTCAAAGCATACTTGGCTCACTAGTGCTCATTTGGGCAATACCTGGACTAAAAGAGGGCTCATACAGAGAAGAGTAAGATGGCTCCCACACAGGGAGGAGGAGGATGAGTAAAGTCCTGAAGGCTTTACATATTTGAAAATAGAATTGACTTTTTTTAAGCCAAGAAAATGGGTTTACTAAAACTTGGTTAATATTTATTTTCTAGGAGTATGAAACAGTAATGAAAGGTTTAGACCGCAATGCCCCTTCAGTACCTCCACAGAATACTCCCCAAGAGGCTCAGCAAGTAGACATGTGGAAGAAATACATCCAGTGGGAAAAGAGCAACCCTCTGCGAACAGAAGACCAAACTCTCATCACAAAAAGAGGTGCCTAACCAGCTCAAAATGCGGGGGCTTTCTTAGGAATTGGGAGAGCATGAGACACATCTTGTGTAGTTCCTTCCACGTGGCTGCATGTGCAGGTAGTCCCTGAGAGCCATTTGTTTGTGGAGTTCAAGCGGCCATAGCCAGACTTCTGACTCTTGTTGTGTTTGAACATTTTCTTATAGTGATGTTTGCATATGAGCAGTGCCTCCTGGTGCTGGGCCATCACCCAGATATTTGGTACGAGGCTGCCCAGTACCTGGAGCAGTCCAGCAAGCTGCTGGCTGAGAAAGGGGTAAGTCAGCTCACGGCTTCTGGGTTATTTTCACTGGGATCGGTGGGACCTGACCGTGCTTTTAACTATGCATATTCAAAGATGAGAATCAGACAAAAAACTTGTTGCATATTTAGAATGCATGTCATTGAGACAGCTTGATGATGAACAGGCTAGACACTTTTAAAGAGTAAATATAGAGCAATGGCTTTTAAATAATTTTATTAATGATGATTCAAATGGCAGTCATTTTTATATGCTTTTGAGTCTTGGAACTAATTATGTTTTAAATCTATTTAGTAATAAATAAGATGATATTTGTAAAGTGCTTAATTAGCTCAGTACCTGACACAGAGTAATGTTTAATAATTGTTTATTCCTATCCCCTCCCCCTCAATAAAATGTGAACTTTTAAGCTTTTTACAAAATATAAATCCAAATATTTGTATTTATGCATAAATAAAGAAAATAGGATAAAATATATTAATTAGCTGCTTTCTCAATTGTGTCAAAATAACTGAAGGTGAATTTTATTTCTTACCCTCTTTCCTCCATAGGACATGAACAACGCTAAATTATTTAGCGATGAAGCTGCTAACATATATGAGAGAGCGATTAGCACTTTATTGAAGAAGAATATGCTTCTTTATTTTGCATACGCAGATTATGAAGAGGTGAGTTAAGGAAACAAATGTTTAAACATTCTTCCTAAATGTGTAGGAAATATTTCATTTGTTATTGCAGTGCTATTTCCAGCTATCCCCTTTGCCTTATTTACCCTTGTTGAGAGGGAGAAAACTGAGTGAAGAGTTGTAAACCCCTTGCCTTTTATGTTTACTTGCATGTAAAACAATATCTGTGGGAGTAGTTCTAAGAAAGCCTGTAGGGGCTGAGCACAGGGCCTGGAGCAGTCGGTGCTTAATAAATGCTGATTGAACACTGCTTAGAGGCTATGGATTTAGATCTGTGTCGTGTCCATTTAACATTTATTTCCAAATCTTTTCTGCTACCTCAGAGTCGAATGAAATATGAGAAGGTGCATAGCATATACAATCGACTACTGGCCATTGAAGACATTGACCCAACTCTGGTGAGTATTAGCTTTTACGCTTTCTTTTCCTCACCTTTATATTCTTTTAGAGTTGTTTGTTTGTTTCTTTGCTTGTTTTATGAAATAAGAGGCATAAGCAGCCTGTCAAACTTCCAGAAGAGCTCAGCAGACAGCCACTCTAGCCGGCTGCTCCAATGCTGTCTCCAGGGCCTGTGAGAGGGGAGGTGGCACCAGAGAGTTTGGGTTAATAGCCTGTATTTTGCTCCATAATGAATAGAGCGTGAGTGAGATTCCAGTGTGTAGTCTTTGGAAATCCTTGTATCTTTAGCACCAGGAAAATTAATTGATGGAGTTAAATGAATGCTACAGTATTTACATTGGAGAGTAGTATTCCTGTTCAACACTTAAACGCTACTTAAATGATTTAAGTTAATACTTACATGCTGAGTGGATAACATTCTTATTTCTGGGAAGATCAAGATTGCTACCTTCTGAGTAAGTTAACTGAGAAGGGAATAAAGTGTGATTCAGACTTTTGGATTCTTCGGGCCTTTATGTGGCATTATTATACGCCAGTATGTTCTCAGATTTTAGGAGTGATTTGTACAAATCCCTTAAATCTATATAGGTATATATCCAGTATATGAAATTTGCAAGACGAGCAGAAGGCATCAAATCGGGAAGGATGATATTTAAAAAAGCAAGAGAAGACACCAGAACACGCCATCATGTCTATGTCACCGCAGCATTAATGGAGTACTACTGTAGTAAGGTAAGTACTGAAATGTCATTATAAAAAAAAGTTTTAAAAAATTTCTTCTGTTGAGAAATATTTCTGGAGTTGAAAATCATCATAGAATTAGCTATTTAGCTTAATTTCTCAGTATTTGAAAGAGTCACTCAGGATCCATGTTGTGAAATCACCCCGTAGTCTAGGGAACAGATAGGTGGGAAATCTCAAGGATGACTTTGTGAACATTTTCTAAGTTGTGCGTCACGCAGCCCATTCAGAATGGAGGCTGATGCAGCTCTGTCATTTTCATTTAATACTAGTTTCCTTGCCTTGCTCATTGGCCAGCCATTTTTTGAATCCATAGCAAATCATTTGAGTTTGAATTAGGGTTTTTTTTTCTCTTTCTCTCTAGGATAAATCAGTGGCCTTTAAGATTTTTGAGCTGGGGTTAAAAAAATATGGGGACATTCCAGAATATGTATTAGCCTATATTGACTACCTGTCTCACCTCAATGGTAAGTAAATGCTGGAGTCCGAGAGGAGGACTCACATGTATTAATTACCACTCAGCAGTTTGCAGAACACTTTCCTTACACCTGCCCTGATATGGAGGAGGAAGGGAGGTAACACCAGGATTGGAGGGAGGCCCAGCACCAGAGGTCTGGGCTCAAATCCTGCTGCCAACCCTGGATTGCGCAGGACCCTGGGCAAGTAATTTTCCTGCCCTGAATCCATCTGTGAAATGGTGACCCTCATGGCACCTGTCCCAAGCTGTGCTGATGATCAGATGCGATCCTGCAGGCAAAGCACCAGGCAGCCCATAAAGTCTGTGATAAACAGGAGCTACTCTTGGCTTCACTGCACAGATGAAAAGACTAAGGCTCAGAGCAGTCCAGTAACTTGTCTACAGTCCCCAAGCCATGATAGAAGCCCAGGTTTCTTGGCACCAAGGCCACCACTGTAACCCTCCACTTCCTTCTATGAAATTATCTGAAATTAGCCAGCTGAGTTTGTTTCCTTTTCTAGTGGAGACCTCAGAGACAGAGAGGAGAAAAAGAGAGAGAAAGAGACAGAGACAGTGAGAACAGAGAGACTGAAATGCAGTGACAGAGATAGAGAAAAGAGAGGAAAAGGAGAGGGAGAGAGAGAGAGAAATAGAGTGACAGACAGAAAGACAATGATAGACAGAGAGGAGAGAAAAACTGAGAGCAGAGAGACAGGAGAGAAAGAGAGGAGAAAGAAAAAGTGAGAGACAGAAAGGCAGTAACAGAGAGACAGAGAGGAAAGGAAAAGCAGAGAGAAAGAGACAGAAAAATACAGTGATAGAGAGGAGAGGGAGAGCAGAGAGACAGAGATGGGGAAGAGACAAAGAAAGTGACAGAGAGAGGAGAGAAAAAGAGGCAGACAGTGAGAAACAGACAGACTGAAATGCAGTGACAAAGACGGAGGAGAGCAAGAGAGAGGGAAAGAGTGAGGGGGAGAGAGGAGAGAGACAGAAAAATACAGACAGAAGGAATGCTTCATGGGCATGTTGTACAAGGCTTATCTTTGGCAAGAAGGTGGTTCCTCAGAGACTGGACCAGGAGAGAATGGCTGAATTTATAGGCGGTTAAAAGAGATGAGAGCATCATGACAGACGCTTGACCTCTTTTCTGGTGAGGTGGAGGGGCAGCCATCTGCTGACACGGGAGGGTGTAGGTGCAGTAGAGCATAAAATCATAAGAAGGAAGAGGAATCGTGTATAAAATTGTCAGAAGGAGCCAAGGGTCACTGCCGTGTAGCACAAACAGTGATGGCCCTAAAGTCAGGGCAGGCCTGGGCCTGAACTCTGACCCTAACGCTTACTAAAATCTGACCTAGGATGGGCAAATGACTCTACTTTCTTAAACCTCAGTTTCTGCATCTGTAAAAGGGGGATAATGAAACCCATAGCATCCCACAGGGCTGTTGTAAGGATTAAATGAACTAATGTGTATGAAGGGTATAAAGCAATCTAGAATGATTAGCTGTTATTAAAAATGCGTGAAATGGGACAAGGAAGGCCCATTTGCTGCTCTGTTTATCTTGCATCCTGATTTATAATGAATAAGTATCCTCATATTTTATTTTTAATTTTATTTTTATTTTCAGTTCTGAATTTCTCTCTCTCTACCCCCTCAAAAACCTTATTATTCTCTGTTGAGCTTGTAAAACTTAAAGTTACAGCAGCAAATAATACTTACTTTCAAAAGTATCATAGAGACAGTCTAACTGTACCCCTTTTCTCCTGTCTTTAATATAGCAACTACATGTACAAATTGTCATATTTCAACTCAGGTATGCTGCGTTGGCTGGTCAAACAATTAATTATAAGACTGTCTAGAAAACTACTCCTAGAAACATCACCTCTGCTCCCCCTACCTCCAATCTCCTAGTCTTTTGGAAAAAAAGAATTAAAAACTGGTTAAATTTGAAACCTGTAATCCTTTCCACATAAAAAATTTTTAAATCCAACCCTCCAAAAATCCTATTTTGTTGATGATTTTTGTATTGAAGTATAAAATTGAACATTTATAATTTTATTAGATTCATAGTTTGTATACTTAGAAGATTTGTCAGACTTTATTTGCATTTGATTATGAATTTTTTTTTTAATGGTTAAGAATTAATTTTAATCATTTTTTTCCTCTCGAATTCCCTTAGAGGACAATAATACCCGAGTTTTGTTTGAACGAGTATTGACCTCTGGAAGCCTTCCACCTGAGAAATCTGGGTAAGCTTTGCCCAAAAGTGATAGGCCATAAAGACTACATTTACCCAGCCATTTGGACTTAATGATAAATTTCTGTTTAAGCCTAGTTTCAGGAAAAAGAAATACTTTTACAGATGAATTCATATGCTTTTTTTCCACACAAAACAAAAACCCTATAGTTTGTCCATGTGGGTCCAGTTTCTAGAAAACTTGTCCAGTTTTGGTGCCCATTCATATCTCACATGCTTTGTAATACCTAAGAAACTTTGCTTCCTTTGAATATACTATATTTTGGGATACTTTTTCCACTAAACATCTTATTTCACATTGTTTGGATTTGCAAATTACCTTACTTCCTTTTGAAAATGAGGAGGAAAAAACTTAAGAATATTCCTTATTAGTCTTTCAAATCGTGTTGCTTAGAGCAAAATAGAAGGACTTCCGATGACTTCTCAGTCTCTTTTGCTGGCTCATCATCTGTATCATGGCTGCCTCCCAATTATGGGTGTTCCCCAAAGCTCTGCTCTGGGCTCCCTTCTCTTCCTTCTTTTATCAGCAGTGCCCTCCAGTTGGGCTTCCCAACTCCTCTCCTCACTCCCATCCATCTTCCCACTGCTTCCAAAGTGATTTTCCTTAAGCACAAATCTTACCCATGACATTACTCAGTCAACCTCAGGGATTCCCTCTTGGTTCGAGGATAAAAAATATAAACTTCTGTGTTTAGCTTTTAAAGGCCTTCACAATCTAGCCCCAGCCTTATCTGTCCAGTCCCCTTAAGGATTTCTCACCTCCCAGCAACTGCTGTGCAACCACGCCGTCCTTCTCTATTCCTCCATCTCTCTTCCAAGGTTGTCCCTCGTTCCTGAGAAGCACTCTCTCCTCACTTTCGCCTCCTAGAATCAGTCCCCTTCTTCTTTGAAGATGCTGTTCAAGCATCACCTTTGGATGAACCTTCCTGATTCTCCCACCCCTTAGTGCCCACCCTCCCTAGCTGGTACATTTCTTGTTTTGAATCTTTTATATTTAAACTGTGTATTCTTATGGAGGGCGTCTCAAAGGTCTGAGTGCCCTTCTAGGCAATGTAAATGCTGAAAATGGACTTACGCTCATTGACAGTAGAGACTGTTTTCTTCTTTCTTTTTCTGCCTTTGGGCCTGGTACAGAGTTGGCACTTAAATATTTATTAACTTTCACTTTAACTTCTGTGACTGTTCTAATACCTTGGTGCCATATCCCTAACCATTTCTGACCCTGGAACCCAAGGTCAGTGCAGAGATGTCCATTTTAATATTCTCCCTGAGCAGAAGTCCTTCCAGGCCATCCTCTCCATCTGTACTTTATTCTGCTTTGATAGACAATTGTTCTGCTAATTGTTTTTATTTTTCTTTTATCTGAGCTTGCATTCTTCAAGGAAGTACAATCAGTAAATTCCTTCAGCTTTTGTCTTGATGTCCAATGAATTCTTTTAGCATCAGAGTCCAGGTAGTTCTGTAATATTCTATCCTTGGAGGCACAGGAGAAGATGAGTTTGGGGGCTGTTAGCCCAAGTTTTGGGAATTTCATGCATTCAATTCATACAACTTAATTGACTCTGCTACACTCCAAGAGTAGGTTGACAAAATGTCCTTCTCTAGGGCCCATGCAGCATGAGGAAAGAGTGATTTTTAAGTACATTAAATAGTGACTATACGTGGTTCCTGCATGAACCAATTTTGTAATGATTTTGTTGCTGGAGACAACGGATTTTGAGGAACAGGTTTAAGCAGCTCACTTGTACGGCAGCACATTCAGGAAACCTCTCTTTGCCCATGTGGCTGCATCAAATTCTTTGTTTTTGGAGAGGGGCATGTGACCACCACTAAGAGAGCAGCTGACAGATACCACCTCCTCCCTTGAGGCAGGTAGCTGGGCTCTCCAAATGAATCATCTGGCTGTCTGGAAGTGTCCACATTGTCAGCTTTGAGGAAGACTGTCGTGTTTTTGTTATGTAGAGATGGACATTAGCCTGCTTTGCTAACAGAATAGGGCAGAACCAGTGAAATGCTGCAGCAGCTCATCCTGGCTTCCTGGAGCCAAATTGCCACATTTTCCATGTGAGCATTTATACCCTAGAGATCAACAAATGCTACAGTCAAGGATTAATTTATTGTTGTTGACAGTCTAGACTTAAGAAAATAGTGGAGAAAAAGTATATCACACACATTTGGAGGGGAGCCAGTTATTGAACATTTTCCAGTGCACCTGTGCTATACAACCCAGGGCAGTTCTCATTGATTCACTTAATGGAGAGATAAGATGATACTTTCCCCTCCCCATCCCAAATCTAAAATTCTCTGTAATCAAAGGACCTGTCTGGTGTTGGGAACTTATACCACTTTAAGACTAATTTCAGAACTACACTACTCAACAAAATCTGCAAACGTCCAGTTTTTTAGGCCACAGGCTGGCTGTCCTGCTCAGTGGGAGGCTACTGGGTGACGCCCAGAGGCCCTTGGTTTCTGTCTAGCTCCCAGCTGGGTCGAAGGGGTGGTGAACTCACTCACTGCAGAACAGCTGCTGAATAGGGACACGGGAAATGAGAAGGACCAAAGATGCATTAGAATATGCATTAGGAACTACCTCTCCTCTCCTTTCTTTTTCTGGGCAGAGAAATATGGGCCAGATTCCTTGCTTTTGAAAGTAACATTGGTGATCTAGCCAGTATCCTGAAAGTAGAGAAAAGACGATTCACAGCATTCAAGGAAGAATATGAAGGCAAGGAGACGGCGTTGCTGGTCGACAGGTACAAGTTCATGGATTTGTATCCCTGCTCTGCCAGCGAACTGAAGGCTCTTGGCTACAAGGTAGGTGCTAGGGACTGCGTGCCTGGGCAGGTGTTGTTTTCTTCCTCTCAGCTCTACAGTTTCTTGAGCATTAAACCATCGGAAATACTGAAAATGAATTCTGTTTGCACCTGGCAGCAGACCTGCCCAGCTCTCTCTTGTCAGTACCCAAGGACGCAGAAGTCACATAGAATGGGAGGTTTAAAAGGAAAACCAAAATGCTATTAATTCCCAGATAGTTCAAACTGTTCTTTTTTTTAACTTTAAAACATTTGGGGGAGGGGGGGCGGGGTTAATGGTTCAGATGCTACTCATAAAATTGATGAATCAGGCTTAGTTGTGGCACATAATAAGTGCTTAGTAAATGTTTATTGATTGGTTGATTGAAATAGTTTCTGTATTATGGTTTCTAAGATGCAGTAAAAAGGAAACCTTGTCCTTCCCTTACATCTGCAACATTTAATGTCATTGGGGCATCTGAGCCCTTAGAGCAACAGGCAGGGGCCTCCGAGGCCCTTGTTGAAATGATCTGATCTGAAAGACACAGAGCCAATGCAGGGCGAGGGAAGAGTGGGACATGAGGCCACCCAAGAAGTCGCTCATGTTTAGAAAATTTGTTTAATTTTTTCCTTGTGCTTCTCAGGAACAGAAGAGAGACTTTGTCCTGGGCCATCTAAGAGCGATTAGAGTCAGGTGATGTGTTAAAAGCACCCGTGAAAAGTTTCTTTATTTCATTTTTTTCAAAAGTGCAAGGGACAAGAAAATCAGCCGATGATTGGTATTTGTTAATGCTTTTAATGCACAGCTGCCCTAGACCTGTCAGGATGGCAGGCTGAGCCAAGAGTTTGTTGCCTACATGTAGTACGTTCATGTAGGATATTCACTTCTGGCTAAGTCACCTCTTAAGGAGAATTCAAGAATGTTTGGACATAAGGTCCTATATTTGTCTTTCCTTAAAAAAATTCCTAAAGCTTTTTTTCTTACAAGAACCCAGGACAAATCTAATCTGCATTCTACAAATGGGAAAACTGAGGCTAAAGCTGAATGCCTTGCTCCATGCTTTCACTGCTAGTAAGAATGAGGTGGGATCTGAATTTGTCTCCTCAACTTGGAGTTCAGGCCCCTCAGAGCAAACCCCACAGTTTCCCTCGGAAGTCCAGAAGTATCAGGCTGGAGTCAAGGAAGTCTTTAAAACAATTGTTATGGTCTTAGCATTGTCAACATGAGCATGATGTAAAACAAAGAAGATTGGATATGAAATGGTGAACCTGTTACAATTTATCTTTAATGTGTACACTCAGTTTGAAAGGGTGATAACAAAATTGCCACATGGCCCTTCTGAACTTTATTATATTTTTTAAATGTTTTCTTGATGCTTTTATTTATTTATTCATTTATTGCATCTCACTCACCCCCATTCCCAAATAGAAGGCCTCTCATAAGTAAATATAAGGCAGAACAATCCATCATATTGAACATACATGAACACATGTGTCATTCTTTACTGCTGGTCCATCACCTCAGCATGGAGGGTCAGGCAGATCTTGAGAGTCCAAGATGCTCCCATCCCCAACTGGTGTTAAAAGTTGTGCCTACCAATGAAAAGTTTTTGAGAGAGAAATTTACTAGTTTACCCAAAGGGGAAGAAAGGATTCTTTAGGCTGCTGCCAGGGGCTGACAATGGTGCCTTGCTTTATTAATTCTTTTTGTAAAGGCATCTTAGAGTAATGCGAAAAGCTTTGGATTTGGGCTCCAAAGACCCGGCTTTGAATTCCAACTCCCTATGACTTGGGCATGCTACTCCTCTCTGGCTTTCAGTCTCCTCATCTATGAAATGAGATTAGATGAGATGATCTGTTAGTACCTTTCTGGTTCTAAAACCTGTGATCATAGTGTTATTCATGGAGGATATTTCTCCAATATCTGTCAGGTAGTTAAGGAAACTGACTTGTTGCCTCTGTGACATCTTCATAGGATTTTGCCAATATCTAGATTGGCATTTGGGAATTTGATTGAAAGAGTAAAAATTATTCATTCAAAATCAAAGTCCATAAACTTTAAACAAGTAGGTTTGAATGAACATTTTCTTTAAGGCATCAGGCAGATTTTCTATTTCCATTCCAGGTTTTTTGGGTCAGAGAGCACTTTGTGAGAGATCTTGAGTAGTTCTCCTGGGAGGGAAGAGGTATAAAAAGAATAAAATATCACTTCACCTTCATTGGTCATTTTCTTTTAATTCCTGTAAATCCAGGGAGTGGAACACTTCAAATTTCAAAGTAGCTGGTATTTTAAAATCATGCTATGGTGAAGCAGAAATAGAGTTTTGTTCACAAGATTATAAAATCACACCCCAAAGTAGCTGCTAGACCTTCGCTCTCTGGGGAGAGCTTTGCCACAACCAGCACCAGTCAGGGTCTGACTTTCCATGCACTTCCATCATTCAGCCGCCTTCCCTAGCATCAGGTTTTTCTTGTAATTAATCTACACTTTTCCTGCAATTAGATCTTCTTTCCCCATGTTCTGATTTCTGTTTGTAGAACTGCATGCCTGTCTCCACACCCCCACCTTCTAGTTCAGGACTCTCTTGTGCTTTTTCAGGATGTCTCTCGGGCCAAGCTAGCGACCATCATTCCAGACCCCGTGGTAGCTCCTTCCATAGTGCCTGTCCTTAAAGATGAAGTGGACAGAAAACCTGAATATCCCAAGCCAGACACACAGCAGATGATCCCTTTTCAGCCGAGACATTTAGCACGTAAGCTGTGGCCCTTCCTGGACCTGCATGTTTATTTTCAGATTTTAAAATGTTTTAAATTTGGGGGGGTGGGGTGAGATGGGGCAGTGTTGGGGAAATAACAACCTAAAATGAATACTTGGAGGGAACATCTTTTGGCAAGGACGTTTAGGCATTTCTCAGAAATGCTGTTGAGTAACTTACTTTGCCTGCGCGGCCTACCAGTCTACTCACACTTCCTGTTGAACAACTCCATGAAGCTCTGTGGACAAGTGCCAAAGGAGCCGGCCCATGCTCCAGGCCCCCTACAGGCCACAGCTGGGATTCAGGGTTGGGATCTCATCAGTGTAGCCGCTCCCTCTAGTGGTAGAGAAAGAAACCTGCCTGCCCTTCTCCCTGCATCCTCCTTGTCCAGGTCCCTCTGCTGGAGTGGCTGGCCAAACTGCCAGAGGCGGCCTCTCACTTTTTAAATATTTCACGGGGACCAGAGCAGCCCGAAGACCATCTGTTCCTTATCTACTTGGTTGTCATAATGGCTCTGATGCTTGCTCACCTGCCTCCCAGGTGAGGTCCCACATCTGTATGGGGGCAACTGGCTCCACTATCCAGCTGAATCTTGTGGCCCACCTGCGTATGCATGTGAACAGAGTGTATAAAGCATCTGGAGATACCCTGGAGGCAGCAAGGATTTGTACAAATCTGTACACTCTGAAGTCTACCAAGCCTTTTTCCTGGTCATCTCACTCTCTTCTTTCCCTTTCAGCCCCAGGCTTACACCCTGTGCCTGGTGGGGTGTTTCCAGTGCCACCTGCTGCTGTAGTTTTAATGAAACTCCTACCTCCTCCCGTCTGTTTCCAGGTTGGTTCAGTTTTTTCTGTTGGTATCAGGCCTCACACTTTGTGAAAGGGGAAGGGGAAGCAACATTATTTTTCTTGCATTGCTTTGGATTAAAACCTGTTCTCCAATATAGGGTCCTTTTGTACAAGTAGATGAACTGATGGAAATTTTCCGAAGATGCAAGATCCCAAATTGTAAGTTCCCAAAGCACAAGCTGTGCACAGCTGGGCTGATATGGGAGACTAGAAAGATTCTTAGCATTCAAGCAAGGTATGAGGTTCCGGGCAGGCCAAGCATGAACTGCGTGCACCTCACCTGATACCAAGTCAGATGCCATAAAAATGTATTGGTTTTTTTTCATTTTAATGTGAACATGAATGAACACATTTAGTATGTGAAAGTAATTTTTGTTATTTTAAATGGAACTAAAGTTATTTAAAAATTTGTCCCTCCTTACGAAGCTGTTGATGAAGCAGTGAGGATCATTACCGGAGGAGCCCCAGATCTGGCTGTGGAAGGGAATGGCCCCATGGAGAGCAACACCATGCTCACCAAAGCAGTCAAACGGCCCAATGAAGATTCAGACGAGGATGAAGAGAAAGGTGCCGTGGTGCCCCCCATCCACGACATCTACAGAGCCCGACAGCAGAAGAGAATACGGTGAGACGAGGGCAGCATTCTCACAGACCCCCCTCTGCCTCCTGTATCTGTTTGAGACACAACGCTTTGTCACGAGCTTCTTGGGGACAAAGTGATGCTGTCACCGGTGCCTCTCTCTGTTCAATGGTTCTCAATAAAAACTTTACAAGCCAACTAGAAGGGTGGGTCTTACAATGTCGAGCAGACATATGCTTGGAACAAAACTAGGTTTTCAAAAATGGGGAAACAGTGCAAAATGTCTGAACGCATTTTGTTCCCTCTTCAAGTGTGTCTAGGGATTCACTTGAAGCCTTGTTGGTTTTCAACAGTTTTATTTTAAAAACTGGATGGCTTCTGATTGTGAAATATTCTAATTCACTTGTTCTGGAAGTTACTCTGTTTGCTCATGTAAAGTCCTGCCTTATTGTTTGTTTTTATTTATGGCAGAATGTATGGAATCTGTTTTGTAGTTTAAAAATGGAAAGAAAAAAACACCAGTTCTTTTAAGAATAAAAACATCTCTAAAACTCTGTGCCTCAGTCTGTTTTTATTGAGAAGCAACTTCTACTTATCTTATGTATATCATGCAGCCAAAGCCCTTTTAAAAACATATCAATAATACTTTTTTTCATTTAAATTTTATTTTCAGTTCCAAATTCTCTCCCTCTCCATTTCCTGCCTACTGAGAAGGCAAGAAATAAGACAGTCATCATACAGATGAAATCATGTAACATGTATTTCCACATTAGTCTCAATGACACATTTAAACACTTGGCAGTAGTCAGTCATCCTTCAGTTTCTGTGTCTAATGCAAAATCAATACACACTTTACTCAAATGTCTTGTCTTGACTGTCCTGAGCAGAATAGCATCTATTTCCTTCCACAACAAATTCAGATTTAATTGTGCCATATCCTTAAAACAGCTCTTGAAAGGCATCTCATGCCAACCTGCCACCATTCTAACCTTTCACCAACTACTTTGTTTAACTGGCCCCACAAGCATGCTAGAATGTTTCACTACTGTTTTTACATTAAAATAAAATGACTTGGGAAAGATATTCAAACCAATGCTTCACCTGCAGATGCCCACTTCAGAAGACCAGTTTAGTAGGATGGTATGTTTAAAACATGCATATTCAGTGTCAGCGATGTTGAACTGATGCTCACAAAGTTACTTCCACTTATAAAGTTCAATTCCAACAACAACCATGAAGGTTTTTTGGGGAACAGTAACTGTTGAAGGGATGGTTACAGCAGCATTCTGACCTAATAGTTCACTTCTGGATAAATTAATATATTTTGCATTTGACTGGCAGCTGAGCATAAGACATTACAATTCAGAATGGAAGGCCGTAGCCAAGAGAAAACAGGCAGAAAGACGGTTCTATCACATGATTACTGGGCATGCACCACACAATTTAGATATAGCAATTTATCATTGAAATCTTAGACACAAAGTCTCACTACTGCAACTGAGCTTACACATGAAAAACAGAAAGACAATTTAACACCAATTTATTAAACTATTTTCTTACAAGTCTATATCAAGCTAAGTATATTAGGTCACTATAGTCTTATCATGTTTTCTCCAGTTAAAGCTAAAGTTGTCAGAATAAAGCAGATGACTATAGTTCATATTTTGCATCCTCTTAAGTTTGGAGGGTGTGGAGATGACAGCATCCTTTTCAACCTATGGTTCTTATGGTTTGGTTTGTTAGTCTGTCTACAAAGTGTCCCAAATGTAGACAGAGCCCCTACCTAAGAACCTCAAAGGCACAAGCGGTACCACACAGCAGAGACTACAAGAAAACACAGAGCAGAAGCCCTCTTGGAATGGGATGTTGAAGGAGGAGCCAAACTGATAGCTCAGGACTCCTGTGGTAGACCATGGGACTGGGGGCTAGTTTCCCTAAGGACCCACTTTTGTGTCAGTGAAGGACTACCGAGTAAAAATCCCATCTCTGACTCTGTTAATAATGTGGCAAAACTCTTTTACTCTCTCTGGGCCTCAGTTTCCTCATGTGTAAAATGAGGAGTGGGGCTGACTTCTGAAGTGCCCCTACTCTGGAGCTCTGGTTCTATCGACAAGGCTATAAAAACCCAATATGTCAGGGAGGGAGAGAATTTGGAACTCAAAATCTTAAAAAACAAATGGTAAAAATTGCCTTAGCATGTACAAAACTATAAAAAACCAAAGTGACAGGGAGAAAATTTGGAACTCAAAATTAAAAAAAAAAAAGTTAAAAATTGTTTTAACATATAATTAAGAAAATATAAATTTTTAAAAGGCAAAAAAAAACCCCCAAACACTCTAAACTCAAATGAACATTGTGCAACAAGGTAAGGTATCCTCACTGGCCAGTGGAGACTGCCCTTTGGATGATCAGGGCCAACGCAGACGTCTAGGGTTATATTTATTTATGATGGTGTCTACAATAACTATTCCTCAGCTTTTTTTTTCTTTAGAAATTGTTCATTTTCAAACAGAAAAGAAATTCTTTCTTGCAGGAAGAAAACTTCTTCATGTTTTAATTCAGAAGCCATTGCAGAGTTTTATGAATATTTGATAACTGAATTTTTACGTAAGTGCAAGTTGACATTTCTCAGCAAGTAATTAACTCAAAACTTCTCTTTAAAAGCTTAACCCTCAGTCTCTCATGGTGCCGTCATGTTAGCTCTCTTGTGGATACGAGCTTTTTCACATGGGTTACCATCAGACCTGATTGCCAAAGAAACAAAATTTTTCCAAACAAGGTGTTCAGGAGACTAACATAACTAATTTACAGCCAAAATAAAGGACTGTGAGCTCCCCAGCCAATTCATAATGGTTCCAACAATACGGCAGAAAATAATCTCATTCACTTCCATTGGCATTAGTATTGGTGTGATGACTGGGGGCCTTTAACTTTTCTGTTCCAATTTAGATGCCGCAACTATAACTCAGATGACAAAGAACAATTAAGTTCACAAGTTAGCCCTGATTACAATTATATTCCTAAAGTGAACAGTTTGTTTAACTAGCAAATGAAATAGCTGTTCGGATTTCAGCATACTAAATTAAATAACATATTTCGTTCTTGGCAACAAGCCTCAGCCACCATTTTGTTCATTTGCTTTCTAACCAGCTAATCAGATTCGCTCTGGCATTTTTAGATCCAGCAGCTAACATCTAAACCAGCCCTGAAATAAATAGTAAAACATAAACAGTAAAATACATTTAATTTAGCAAATGCTTATTGAATTCCATTGTGGTAGCATACTAAAATAACAACCACAAATACCTGAGAATTATAACACCTAGTATCTATTTTTTTAGGCAGCTGATGTTTACTTAACATTTACTCACCTTCTAGAAACCTAATTAATAGGAGATGCCCTGGTCAAAATTCTGCAGACCAGTGAAGCTGATATTCCAAAAGATTTTTTTAGAACCCTGTAAGACTGCTTAACTGCAATAATTATAAGAAAAGAACTTGTATTTAAATACTCCCAGGTCACTTGGGTCCATGTTCTCGCTGGTATGGGTACCTGTTCCCCTAGTGTAGACTGAAAGCCATCCACCCCGTGGGGCCATTCTTTTCTATATCTTGGTGCAAATCCTCCAGAGACTTGTACAAGTATGTAAGTAGTAGCACTAACTACGCATCAGAGTTCATAGTAGTGCCCACAGGGAATGGTCTTTAATGAGAGTTTCTATAGCTTCCTATGCATGGACCACAAGGCAAGCAACAGTCCTTCAAGTCCAGACCAGGTGTGTCCCACAGAATGAAATGTCCCCGATGCAGGAGGTTTGGTATGCAGTTCAACCAAACCCTCCCATGACACCATGAGACATCAGTGAAAATTCTGTTACTCAGACAGACCATCCTCTAAAATGGGCATCTTGAACCCAGCCCTAGGGACCCTTAATGCACTAAGCACCGTCTAGAAGGGCCTGCCCCATTGTCTCTGGCCAAGGCAGTTAACTAGGTTAGGCCAGTGTGATGAGGTTACCCTGGCCCTTTGTTGATAAGAGGGAATTGGGTAGAGGAGGAGGGATCTCTTTAGAGAGACCCGAGGCAATGGAACAGCGTTGGCTGCCGCTCTAGAGTGAGGAGCATGCCCACTGATCCCAGGATCCCAGAGCTAAGGACTCGATGTCATCTGGTCCAAGGCCAGTGTTTGCCAGGGGAGGGGCTCATGAAGGCCAAGTGACCTGCCTGGGATCTTACAGGCAGGAAGCATCAAAGGTGGGATATGAACCCAGGCCCTCTGACTCCAAAACCAACACTCCTTCCACATTAACAGTGTCTGTCCCTGCCAAGGTGAGCTTGGCCAGAGAGGTTAAAAGACAAAAGAATTAAGCCTCCTCCACCTCCCCCCACCGTGGCATCAGTAGGTACAGGTCTGGCTTGTCATCACTGTGCGATGACCCAATTTGGCCAAACGATGCTTTTCTTTTGGCAACCGAAAACCCGTCATGGCTAAAGGGTTTGTAATGTTACTCTGTCTCGGTGTTAACTCTGAGAATTCTGGAAGAAATCTAATCCACAGATCTTCGTACAAAACCACAGAAGAAAAGGCATCCAGGAAACCCCAGAGACATTGGGATGCTCAACTCTGCTCATCAGAGAATCATGGATCCTCAGTGATGGCGGAGACCACAGCAGCCATCTAGTCTGACTCCTCTTGGCATGGGAAATGACTGGTACCCCCAGCCAGTCTCTGCAACCTTCCTGTAATCCCCTAGGCATCCACATTCAAAACCATCCCACAGCCCCCTGAGGAATCACAGCATTGAATGAGAACTCGAACTCCAAATATTTTAGGAAGGTTAAAGAGAATGTTTGTGCCCCTACCCTCAAGTAGAACCATAGGAAAAGAGTCACCTGCATTGTTCTGGTGGCTTTATTACAATTGGAAGATTAGGGCCTTAAGCATCAGGAGGAAGAATCACCCATCAGGAACAGAGGCTCAGAAAGCTGCTCTATCAGGGATTTCCTCCTTTTGCTGGAGGAGAGTCACCGGAACCAGAAAAGAAAGGCTCCTGACCTCCTTCTACCATAACATTGCTTAGTTTGACCTCTGTGTCATTACTCAAAAGCATCCCTCTGGTCTTTTAAAAATACCCCCCCACACTAGGCAGTGCCCAGGTCCTCTGGTGCCTCTTTATCACTCGGTAGTTTTATTTGGAGAGTTAGGGGTTTGTGAGAGGAAAACACCCTGGATTTGGAGCCAAAGGACCTGGCTGCACCTCAGACTGCACTGCATGACGGCCCCTCTGACCCTGAACAAATCACTCCCCTCTCTGGGCCTGTTTCTTCTACACAACAAAGAAATTGAAGCAGATGACTGCTTGGTCTTGGGCTGAACAAGAATTTCACAGGGCCTCCTTTCTCTCTGAGATGCCCCCTGCAGGCTTCCCATTCTCAGGCACCTGGATGTTGGGCCCCCAAAGGTGCTCAAACTTAGTAGCCTTTGTAATTGTTTTCCTTTATAATTGTATTTAATTAAAAGGTCCTGTTATTCAGCTCTCCTTTCCCATCACCCTGAATCCACTGCTGCTGTGTGCTCTTCCAACAAGAAACAGGAGCTAAGATAGCCCTGTGTGTCTGGATTTCACATTTTAAAGCTGTCACCTACTACCTTTGTTTCCTCCTCTGCTCCTGGGGCCCCACCTGAGTCCTTTGTGCAAACCCTGGGAACTTCTAAAATCTCAGCATGCCAAGGGGTAGGATTGAGGTGGCTCCAGCGGCTTGGGTGTCGATCCCTTCGGGTATCTTCCTCTCTCCTGGCTCCTTTCCTGCAGCACCTACCTGCCCACTCCCTTCTGGAGCTCCCAGCTGCTTCTCTAAAGCCCTTTACCAGCCTTCCACCTTCCAATGTCTGGCCCTTTCTGGAGATGTTTCTGAGTATATCCCAAACTCCTGGTTCCTTCCTGATAGCCAATGGTCCGATTTAGCCCTAAAATCCTATCCTTTCCCTATTCTCCCCAGTGATTCCACAAAAAGTTATTTAAAAGTTGCCTTGAATGACATCTTCCAAAGCTACCTTTAGACCTCAGTAATCAGGGGAGTTTTGGACTTGGAGCCCAGAGGACAACCCCCTTCCTACAGCTTGTTCCTGCTGTTACACCCTTTGGGGCAGAGCCGAAACTAACCCCAGATACAAAAGGAACTTTACACCATCATGGCCTACACCAAGGGGGCAGCGAGGCCTGTCCTCCTCCAAGGTCTTGGGCCAGGTAGGTCCCAGTGGGCAATGATGCTGGGTTATGAAGTACATATACTTCAAATGCTGAGCCCCTGAGACAAGCAGAGAGGAACCTTCTCACTGTCCATGGTACTCTTTATTGCCCAGGGGGCAGGTTCAAAGGACAGCCTATAAAGCTATTGTGGTGTTCCAGACAAAGGCTGCTTAGACACCATGCATCCCATATAACCTCATCTACAAGCACTTAAAAGCATTTGGTGAGCTCAGAAAATTCAGCCCTCACCCCTGGACATAGGACTCGCCACTCCCACCCTGTATATTGTACTAGAAAGTAAGAGCTCAGTCTTCTATCTTCAGAGTGATATCAAATTTACATCTTTTTCCCCCTACAAATGAACCTCCTCTAATTCCAAGCACTCAAAAGAGTCAAAGAAACAACTTCCCCAGGCCCCAAGGGTCTGATTTGTCCCTATCCAGGCTTGGGGTTCGTTCTGTGGCAAAGAGTAAGTTCCTGATAACCAGAAAAAAATTCTTTAGACAAAAGAGAATCCTTCCAGTGCCCAGAGGGCCTGTTTGACCGGGTAAGGACAGAGCCCTGGAAGGAAAACCAGGAGAAACAGCAAGGCTAGAGGTAAGTTTCCCTGTGGTACAGTTCCACCCCTGGGCTCTCCAGGGGCAAGCTTCAAGAGCCCGCAACATGATGGGCTTGCCCTTCTCCTGCCTATGCTCACTGAGTGTCTAGAAGAGAAACTTCCCTGGCTCCAGGAAAGACTGGGAGCCTTCGAGCTGCAAAGGTCCATCCTGCCACGCAAGAGGTGGGGTCAGCTCAGCTCCTTCCAAGCCCAGCATTCTCCTGAGAGCTCACAAGAACGGACATTCCTTTGGCTTGTAAACATCCACTCATAAACCCGTACAGCCCCCCAAAACGGAATTCTGAGCACGGTTCCTTCTTTTTTGTTGTTGCTGTCCTATGGTGACGTTTTCCCTTTTAGAGTCAATGCTGAGAAAGAGGAAGGTATTAAAGAGAAAGCCATTTTCCAAAGCAACGTTACAGTAGAGAACAGGGGTTGGTAGCCAACTAAATAAACACTGCTGCTGCTGCTGGCAGGATGGGGACCCTCTACAAGCTGACTGAGACGCGGGAGCCCTCTACCTTTAATATCTTACTGAGGATAGCATCATAGTAAGGACTGAAAACCATCCTGTTATAGTTGACCAGGCGAGCAAACTTGATGGCCACCTCTTCCAATTCTTTCTGGATAGGGCCTAAGCCCCCAGGAACTGCAGGGAGTGACTTCTGGAGACTGGAGGCAAGGCAAGCCTCCAAGAAGGCCTGGATTCTGGCATCTGAGATGGAGACAAAAGAGAGGTGACCATGACATGGGAGAATGGAGGGACTATCACTGATAGGCATCGAGTGCCTACCTACTACTGAGTGCCAGGCATTGGGCAGACACCAAAACTTGCCCTGGGAGCTTCCCTCAAAGTAATGCCAGAAGACATGCCTACGGACCACACCCCCAGCCAATGCTGTGTGCTACATGGAAGGACAGATGATCTCTGGGCAGTCTGCCTACCCAGTAGGTCAGAACAGAAACAGTGGAGTCTTTCACCGTCAGTTCATCAATGCTTCATACGTCAAGCCACAGAGAACAAGGGAAAGGACTCCATCTTAGAGATGATAAAATATATTAATAGTCTATATTAAATACCTATGGGTGGGCAGGCAGGCACACTGATACACTGTTGGGGGACCTGAAAATCAGTCTGACCATCCCAGAAAGCAATTGGGAATAATGCTAAAAAAGTGATTAGATGGTTCACTGCCCTGCGACCCAGTGATGCCCCTAACGATTGGGCCCACACCCCAGGCAGGCCATAGGCAGGAGGAAAGTCTAACATATACCAAAATGTTGACAGAACGCAATTTGAGGAGGCCAAATCCCAGGAGGCCATCTATAAGGTAATGGCTAAACAAAAAGGGGCACCTAAAGGTCATGGAAGATCACTGCCCCATAAGAAACCATGACACACACGTGTGTGTGACGCTCAGGACTGTGAGCCAGGGTGAAGGAAGCAAGAGCACAGTGATGTAGACACCGCTCTCTGGCCAAGCTGGACTTCCTCAGCACAAGCCTTAAGGTTGAGGGGACCATCATTGTGATGTTCATAGAATGAGAGGCAGAAGGTACCAAAGAAGTCACCGGAACCAACATTCAGGGAACTGCCTTATGTCACGCAGGCAGTGACAAGCAGGATTTGAACCTAGGACCCTACACCCCATGTACACCCTACATCTCAATGACAAGTGCCTCAGAAATTCCAGCTTCAGGAAACCACCCTCTGCTTAATCTCAGTCTTCTAAGGCCAATGAGGACATTCCCTTTGACCTTGGAGCAGTCTTTGCTGAATGACCCTACTCTAAATGATTTCATGATTACTATTCAAAACACAAGCATGGTCAACAGTCTACTGTCAGACACTCCCATTGTCGGAAAAGACAACCAACTGTCATGGCTGCCCTTTGCCACCAAGGACCAATAAAGTTCTTAATCAGAGTCCCTGAAAGGGCCTTCTGAGTCATCAGACTTCCCTGATAAGCATGTTTTATGAGATCCCAATCCTCAAAAGATGGCAACCTCTCAATTAACCAAGGTATTAAATCTTACAAAACTAACCCAAATTCCCCCTACTCTTCAGCCAGGCCAGTGAAAAGTGCCCCAAGGTAGGATGGCCACCCTGACACTCTTTACTTTCACCAGCAGATCAGAGTGGGGAACAAAAAGTTTGATATATGGACTCCAAGGTCCCAGGGTCAGCCTGGCTCGCCCCTAGACAACTCACTGCCCCTCTAGGGACTTCAGTTGCATCATCAGGTAACAAGGTGCTTCACCTAATTTCAGATCCTTAACATGGAATTTGTAAACTTTTATAAAAACATATTTTTATAACTTTTTCAATATCATTGGTTTCTTTTGTAACCCTCTGTACTTTATTCCATTTCTTTCAAAGCATTATTCATAAAAGAGGTATGTAGACGTCTCCAGACAAAGGGGTCCATGACTCACAGAAAGATTACAACCCCTTGCCTGGGTGGCCCGCCAGCTCTAAGTCCCATGATCCTACACAGTGGCCTCCTCTCTGCCTCCCACTCTGCCAGCCGTGACCATGATCTCGTCAGTTGGCCAGCTCCCCTAGAGAAACATGCCCAGCTGTTGCCAGGACCCTCCTAACATACCCACAAGCTTGCGAATAGGGTCATCAGGGCTGGCAATTGCTTGGATCTGTCCTTTAAGGGCGATCTCCTTGTCAGCAGTGAACGGGGTGAATCCACACTGGGCCAGGCAGCCAGTCACTTCCACGCACACCTTCTCCCCAATAGTAGCAAGGGCTTCATTCAGATTAAAGGACCTGGAGAAGTAATGGGGTGAGAAAGAATCAGCTGGGGGTGGGGGGAGGGCACAGACTTGTTGCCAAACACACAGACACCAAAGCCATGAGGCCCATGCCTCTGAAGAGAGCTGAGCTACCTCATTCATTTAATTAGTGCTGCCAGAGATGGCCTCGTCTCCTCTCTCACTCCCTAACCTGTCTTACTGAACTCATGCCCCACTGAAGACATTCTCCTTCATCCCCCTTTTCCCACTATCAGGAGGAAGGGGAGGCTCTGGCAGTGTTAGATTCTACAAAAAGAGGCTGGGGCCTGTTATTATGATCGATGTCATTTAGCCGGGCTGTTAATGGAACCTAAAACCTCTCTCTTCTTTCTAGGGTTTCCAGTAGCATCTGTACATGGCTTCTGCTTCCTGTCATCAGGGGCCCCAGGGTCTGAAGGACAGGACGTTCAGAGGAAAGAGATGGTTTCATTTATTTCTATCCAGTCACCAATTTGATCTCATCAGTGGGAGTTAAAAGCGAAGGTGTGAGTCCTTCATGGAGTCACACTCCCTCTTTATTGGCCCAAACCCTGCAGAATATGACCAACCACAAAGCCGGAAGAAGGTCTGGAGAAGCCATTTGAGTGGAGGGCAAGATGCCCAGTGGGCCAGAGGGGAGTGGAGAGGAGGGGACGAAAGGGAGAGGGAGAGAGAGAAGGAGGAAGCAAGGAAGGAAGATGGAGAGAAAGGTGACCTGCACTTTGAAACATAAAAATGAGTATGAGTCATCCCTCTGATTCCCAGAGGTCAGCTCCCTGACCAGGCTCCTAGGAGGGGCATCTTCAGGCTTCATTACTCTTACCCTCCTGCAAGGATTCATGAAGAAAGGCTGAGATGTTCCTGGTGCCACCCAGGATATATGGAGTCCAAGGTCCCAGGGTCACAGCCTGCCTCGCCCCGGAACAACTCACTGCCCCTCTCAGGACCTTCCTGGTTACTTACGGCAGGTGCATGTCTGTCAGCAGGACGTGGACGACCATCTTGAGTTTCTCAGCAAAGCCTGCTAGGCTGGACACCCCTGGGGCCGAGGCACTATAAGTGACTAGCAAGATTGCTCCCACCACGCTGAGCCTCTCAAGCTCCTGCTGCATCTCTTGGAAACGGGGCTGGTCCATCAGGACAGTCTACAACACAACAGAGTGGTCATCATGCCTGATTTGGGGCTGGCCCATCAGGGCAGTCTACAGCACTACAGGATAGTCATCATGCCTGACTTGGGGCTGGTCCAACAGGACAGTCTACAATGCTACAGAGTGGCCATCATGCCCGACTTGGGGCTGGCCCATCAGGGCAGTCTACAACACTACAGGATAGTCATCATGCCTGACTTGGGGCTGGTCATCAGGGCAATCTACAACACAACAGGATAGTCATCATGCCTGACTTGGGGCTGGTCATCAGGGCAGTCTACAACACTACAGGATAGTCATCATGCCTGACTTGGGGCTGGCCCATCAGGGCAGTCTAGAACACTACAGGGTAGTCATCGTGCCTGACCTGATCAGGACAGTCTACAAGCTAACAGCGCAGCCATCAATGTCTGACCTGGGACTGGCCAGCAGAGGGCGTGGAAGTTACAGTGCTATCCAGGCAGGGTTCTGGCCACCACTATGGATGGGTTGACTTGCACACTTCTTGCCACTTGACTCTTATTCTAAGTGCTCTAGAGGACCTTCATGCTTAGAAAGAAAAAGGGACATGGGAGATGGGGGTTGGAAGCTCCTAGATAGGGGAAAGGAGGGAGAGGCAACAGGAGAGGACAGACAGCACCTCAGCCCAAAGCCCATGCCCAACATTTACCACCTATGTGACTCTGGGCAAATCAGCAATGGTGCCCAGCCTTGGTTTCCTCATCTGTAAAACTGAAACAATGCTACCAACACTACCTACCTTCCATGAGCACTATGAGGAAGTGCTTGGAAGACTCTAAAGCAGGAGAAAACCAAGCTGATTTTGGCATCTCTCTATCCACTGAAGTGTCCTGAACATAGCAGAGGAAACTCAGTAAATCTGGCGGCACGGTGTGTGGCAGGAGGACCTGAGTTCAAATCCTGTCTGTGTGAATCTGGACAAGTTAACTTTTCTCTACCTCAGTTTCTTCGTCTATAAACTGAGGATAAGAACAGCGCTTCCTTAATGAGGTTGTTGTGAGGATCACACAGCGTTTGTACAGTGATCTGCAAACCTGAAATTCCTACATAAATGCTAGTTATTATTTTATTTTGGATGAATAAAAGAAGTTCCAAAGGAAAAGAAAAGGACTGCTAGCAACACTTAAAGTCACTGTGAAGAGAGGTCAGGGAGTTCCCTTAGGATACTTCATACTGAGAGCTCTAGGCCCTGAAGGATTGGGCAGAACCAAGGTACCAAGGGTGTAAGTCAACAAGCTTTTAGTAAGGGCCTACTGTGTACCAGGCTCTGTGCTAAGCACTGGGGACACAAAGGAAGGCATGGTCTCAGGAAGCTCCCAGTCCAATAAGGAGACAATACGCTATGGATGAACAAGATACAGACAGGGCAGACTGGAGATCAGCTCAGAGGGAAGGCACTAAGATGGATGAGGACCAGGAAAGCCTTCCTGGAGAAGTGGGATTTTCCATGGGGATTGAAGCCAGTGGTTGGGGATGAGGAAGGAGAGTATTCCAGGATTGGGGGGGGAGGCAGAGATCACTGTCACTGCACAGCAGAGTATGCAGAGAGGACTAAGGTATGAGAAGACTGGAAAGGGAGGATGGGGCCAGGTCATGACAGGCTTTAAAAGATCAAGTTTCTATTTGATCCTGGAGACAATGAGGAGCCACTGGGGTTGACTGAATATGATCAGACCTGTGCTTTAGGCTGATGACTCTGACAGCTGAATGAAGGGTGGACGGGGGTGGGAGACTGGAAGCAGGCAGATGCCCCAGCAGGCTGTTACAACAGTATAGGCAGGAGGTGATCAGGGCCTACATGGGAGTGTGGGTGAGGGGGTGCTGGGTGGCAGAGTCAGGGGAGAGAAGGGAGCGTGTAAGAGAGAGGTTACAAAGATGGAAACAATAGACTTCATATTGGGTGGGAGAGCGGAAAGACCGGAAAGGTCTGGAAGTCAATTCTTAATGCTGGGCCTGTCCCTACTACTTAACCTCTGTGGGTCACTCTCCTCTGTACAAGAGAAGGCTGGACTAGGTCCCCTTCCAGCTCTGATTGTCTCAAACACCCCCAAAGACTCTACAGATCCTGCAGTTCCAAGATGGTGCCAGAATGTGTTCCATTATGTTTAAGAAGCTAAGAACCACACTGAGGGAGGAGCCCCTGCTCCTGAAGGGTCTGGGGATGGGGGTCTTCCCTGTCTCTTTATTTTAACCTTACTGAAAGATAATACCTTGATTTTTCTGTGTCCCAGAAATGGTATCCATCTTCACGATACATTGGGATTACTTTGGATAGGGAATAGACATCTTTCCCCAAAACAGATGTCCACGTCTGGCACAGCTGGGTTCAGCTTGAGACATGAGAGTCTAGAAATTAGAGGAGTAAGAAGGCTTTTCCCAGGACTGGCTTCACTTCTACCTCTGTGTCCTTCCAGGAACTTCCGCAGGGTAAGGCCAGCCCCCCCTTTCCTTCAGGCTCTCTCCTAGGGGCCTCACTTGCTTAGAAGTTTGAAGACAAGAGTGGAAAACTCAAGTTCCCATGGTTTCCAAAAAGTTCCTGACAGCATTTAAAAGCACAAGACTAGAGGGCATTGAAAAGAGCAGCAGGAGCTAATACCGGAGAGAAGGCTTTCAGTTCACTCCCAACAAACAATGCATTTTCTAGATACCAGGTATTTGCCTGGCAAACAGGTAATCCCTCACTAATAAAAAAGTAAACAGTGGCAAGAAAGGGAAGCTTCTTGAAATAATACCATTTGTACAGAATGCCTCACTGAGGTGATACCTGTGATGGGGAAGCCAGGGGGCAGGTCAATGGGATAGACAGAAAGGGAGGCCAGCTAGGGTGGCTGCCCCCCTCCCTGGGACATACTTCAGGGAAGGGTCTGTGCAGATGGTCCCACTTCAGAAGCTTCATGTAGGCGTGGTTCTGGATGGTCAGAGGGCACGGTGCCACCATCTCCTCTGAGCCCACAGCCCCCTCCCCAGCCATCAGGGAATTCCTATTCCTCTGATGGATGAAGTCTTCTGAGGCCTCTTCTAGCCACTGGGTGACAAAGTCAAGGGCATCTGTGAAGGAGAAGGCAGAGTTAGGGGGAACGTCTCTGGGGACTTGCAGCCCCCTCCTCTCACGGCAGGCAGGAGACCTGAGGGAGACCCCTTGGAAGAAAGACAAACGCCCTCCCAACAACTGAACAGGCAGAGCTCTAGGAAGGGCCATGTGCCAGGATGCTTGCACAGGGGCATTCCAGAGCTACGGCACGCTTCTTCCTTCGCCTTCCCTCTAAGCACAGCTCAGAGGCTGCCTCCTACAGGAAGCCCCTCTGGATCCCGCTCCCTCCCCCCTGCTGTGACCTTGTCAATATTTCTGATTTGTTCATCTGTGTGCATTTATGTCCTGAAAACAGAAGGCTCCCTGATGACTGGAACAAGTTCATTTTGGCTTTTGTTCCCATGACTGTGCACACAGTAGGCACATAATAAATGTTAGTTGGATTGGCCAGCTGCAGCTGCTACAGCTGTCCTTGCCCAAGACAATTCAAACAAATGTTTCTGAATGCATTTACAGCCTTCTACTACCACATCTAGGCTGGCATTAGGGGAGAAGGTCTGGCACTTCTGAGCACATCCAAAGTTTCTTCCAGTTTGTTTTCATAAACATGTGCTGAGTACCTATGGTATACAATGCTCCAAGATGAGCCATTAGCAGAAAAGAGACAAAAATGAGATTCCCTCTCCCAGGGGCACATGGTCTAGTAGCTTGGAAGAGATTCACACACACTTGTATTCCAAAGGTTCACGGCTCCACTGACACTCTCACTTGAGAACATAGGATGGAGAGACTGAAAGGAAACATCCCCATCCTGAGGAAGCATCACTGCAGGGCTACAACATGTACAGACATCAGCTGAGGGGCCAGGGGATGCTTCCTCTTACGTGTGGCATGAACCTTTAAGGACGTTGAGGAGGCTGCAGCCTGCCTGGGAGGGGTCTAAGGGCCAAGCGAAAAGGGGAGAGGGGAGGGAAGAGGACTCCCACTGAGACCAAGAAAGTGCAAGAACACCGCGGAAAGCTGAAACGTACTTGGTTGTTTCTCGAAAAATTCTTGAAAGTTCTTCCTTTCATATTCAACTGACTGGTGCATGAGATGCGGCCTAATGCTAGTGACAGCAAAGTTAGCCATGTCTACCTTCATTAGGTCTAGCACGGAAAACATTGCCCTGCAAGGCAGAAGGAAAAGACTTTTTAGTGCTGCACCCACGTGACACGCAGGCTGCTTGCCCTCCTGCAGTGTCTGGCTGACCCTCATGGCCATTTCTGGAGGGAACCTCTCCCCTCCCGACCCCAAACTCCAACAAAGGAATAATTGGGCAAAAAAGTCCAAGGATGGCCCCAAGACTGTGGGCCGCCCCGGCCTTTTGTGACAGTCACCAGCGTACAGCGTTCAGGGTATGCTTCTTGGCTCTGTATCAATTCATAAGAACATTCCCCTGGTTCTCTCAATTCCTTATGGCATTCATAGCCTGGTTGTTTCATTTTTAAAGCCTGAAGATGTCCAAAATGGTGGTGGTTAAAGAGAGAAACCCTTTAGTCTTTAAACACCTTGGGGAAGGTGCCCTCAGGAATGGAGGCTCATTCATTGTCTATCAGGATTTGAGGAGGTGATGGGGTGGCTAGACTGGGGCAGTGAAGGGGAAGGAGCACAAGATTTGCAGCCTGAAGACCTGGGTCTGAGACCAGGTCCTACTTCAGTTACCCCCTGCATGGCCTTGGCAAATCCCTTCCCTTCTCTGGGACACAGTTTCCCAATCTGTTAAATGATCAGGCAGTCTCTAAGGTATGGGATTCTTTACCTTTGCAGGGTCACAGGCAGACCTATGAGTCCTGGGTTGTCTGGTGAGGCCCAAGGAATCATTCTCAGAATAACGCTTCTCAATACATAAAACACAGAAGACTACAAAGTAAACCAATTATCAGCACGTTTTTAAAGTTCCTGGAGCCTAGGTAAAGAACCCCTAGCTAAAACCTTGTTCAGGATTAAATTCTATGATCCCATCCCCTTTGGAAATACATTTTCTTAGGCCTCAGGGAGGGATCTGTAACTGCTCAAATGGACAACCGCCCTTCAGAGCCTTTCCCAAGAAGGCCACTGGTAATGGGAGAGCTATGGATGAAGTCCATCTTTGTCTGTAGGGCCCTGCACATCCCAAGGACTTGGTTAAAAACACTGGACCTGACAAGAGAGATCTGTTTACATCTGTCAGAAAGATGGTCCACATACAGCTGTTTCCAGCCTGCTGCTGAGGAAGAGGAAAAGGCGCATCCTCAAGGCGATGTGGAAATTAGAGACAGGCTGACTCCAAGCCTCAGCTCTGCTTGGGATATAGGCCATACAGCAACACCCCCATGAAGAAGCCCCCACTGTAATTAACCATAACTAATTCTTGTAAACATTTCTTAAGCCTTGAGGACGGATGGTGCCATGATGACTCTGGGCAGGTTCCCAAGAGACATGATGTGACCTTCCTCATCTGCAAAATGGGAGAGAAGGACTGGATGACCTCTAAAGCTGCTGCCAGCTCCAATCCCAGAGTACCTGAAGTACCCATTAAAGAACTCGGGAACATCAGGTGCTGTTGGTATGCCAATGAGGCCCAGCCCTGCCCAGAGGAAGGGAGAGCAACCAATGTCCTTTCAAGTTCCATCAAGTCCTGTGATCATGATTACACCAGATGTGATGACATGTTAACAGACCTTCCTTCCCATCCTCCAGAGAGTTACAGGGACCATATTCCCTCTCTGCTTCCTAAAGGGCCCAAGATGACAAGTAAAGCCTCTCTTTGATTCTTTCTCTACAGCAGGCATGGCTGAGGAGGCCTTGGAGACACAGGTCAATCAGGTCCTGAGCTCCTGAACCAGACCAGGGTGCACTGCTCTCCTGGCAGATATGGAAAGGAGCCAAATGCCTCTGGACCAGGCAAGCCTTCAATGCCCCTGCAGCTTGGCTCTCAGGTTTCAGCAATGGCTGAGGGAGATGGGGGAGGGTTTCCTGTGGGACTGGCACAAATGTTTAATGTTCTCTTTGTAACTGGCAGGTGACCACTTCAAGGTTTTCATCAAAATGTAAACAGACCTGGTAACCTGTGTTGTAATACATCATCGTCATAACTCTGGTCTGGGCAATCAGAAGAGCCCTGGGATCCTTCTAAGTTATGTGACCCTGGTAGGCAAATCCAGTAACTTCCCTAAGCCTCATTTCCTTCAACTGCAAAATGGAGCTCTTAATAACAGCTCTACGACTCTCTCCCCTAATTCACTGGGTTGTTTTAGAAACCCCAAAGCCACAAAGAATGTGAACTCTTGTTATCACTGAGACATTCCTGCCAGAATGTTTCCATAACCCACTTACAAGGAATCAGACACTGATCTTCATTTTCTCCAGAGGAATCCCCACTGGGAAGTTCTGTCCTTGCCTAGGGACCGCACCATTTTAAAATGGCTTCCTTTGAGAAGATGCTCATTGAGAATTGTGATCAATTTTGCATCAGTCAGTGAGAAAAGGCTCTAAATCCCACTCTAACAAATTTGTCACATTAGCTGTGTGACCCTGGGGAACTCACTTCACTTAACCTGAGTATCCTCATATGTTCAATGGGTATAAGACTTTGAAGAACCATATTACAAAGCTGCTGAGAGGCTCAAATAGATAATATACATGATGCCCTCCACAAACTTTAAAGTATACATAACTGTGTATTTGTAGCTGTGTAAATGTGTAGTTACTGTTGTCAACTCGAATCACAAAAAGCCACTGTTTTGCTAAAGAGCCTATGTCTCCAGATGTAAGATAAAAAGGTGTGGATTGAGATCTCCACCCCACATGGTGGAGGCACTGTCATCTCACCTGACAGATAGGTGGATGTGATTCTTTTTTTATGGTGGCCAATGAGCAGGTTGGAAATAAATAGGAAGGGAGCAGAGGTCAGTGTTCAAAGGTAGTGTTAGTCAGGGGAGCAAAAAGCCTTACAGAACGAGACTCCATCAGCTCAGTCCAGTTCGATCTAATTAGAAGGGCCATTATCAAGCACTTGTTATGAGCAAGGCTCTGGGCTGGGCTGGGGAAGGCAAAGACAAAATGCAAAAGTTATTCCTTCCCTCAAGGAGCTTCCATTCTCCCTGAGGAGGGGGAAGGAGATTAGACAGCTCCCCCAAAGGGCACACAAGGCATTTTCTGGTAAGAGGAGAAAGGATTCCTTTTCCCTTTCTCCAAGTCCAGCTTCAAAGAGAGGATCCATAGTTCATAAAAACCTCCTCATTTAAGGCAATTTTTTGTACCTGAAAAGGGGAACTATTTCCTTAATGTCCTTCAATTTCTTAATCTCTTCATCTCTAGCTGGGGCACAGAGTGTTCCCATCATGCCGATGATGAATTCAGCCAGCCTGGCAATGTCCAGGGCTCCATTCTCCGCCTCCTGCTTTATCAGGTCCAGATCGAGGACTTCTCTGATCTGGTTTCTCAATCTACTGTGACCAGGCAGCAGGAAAGATAAGAGGGTCTAAAAGAAAGCAGAGAGAAGCATTTCTCATCCAGTGCCCTGGACAGGGACCTACAGAGGAATTCTGCCATGATTCACATAATGAGTAACCAGGAGTGAGACTGTGAAACACTTTGTCCTTTAACCCTTGATTCCATGCAGGAATGGATAAACCACTTTGGGGAGCAATGGAAGAGATCAGATTTCATCTGCTTAACTTTAAAGACTCTAGCCAGTGCAGAAAGGACACTGGACTTGGAGGCAAGGAACCCCAAGTTTAAATCTTGCTTTTGACACTTGTGAGAGACAGTGTTGGCCAAGTCAAGTCACCACCTCTCTGGGCCTCAGTTTCCACATCTGTAAAATGAAGGATTAGATTAAATCTCTAGCTCTTCAATCTATGCTCCTTTGATCCTATGTTATAAGAAGGCTGGACCTGAATAACCTCTGGGGTCCCTTCTTACACCGAAATTCTGCAATAAAAAAATGTTATTTTCTTGGTGGTTGTTGTAAAAACTAGAGAAAGAAATAGGCCCTCCTTCACCTCTTCTCTCAGTCACCCCAAAGCCAGGACTGGATGATGTATTTACTCTTTCTGTATTGCTAGGACACCCTGTAAATTACCAAAACTATAAACAAGCACGATAAAATGATAAGATAAAATAACTGCATTTCAGTTACTTTCACAGCATTGCTTTTCTTAATTTGCTATCACAGGTATGGCTTTAGCAAATATTTGTATCGTTGGAGGCCCTGAGACCACAATGGCGGCACGGTCCAATGGAGAAAACTTTCATCATGGTCCTTTTGCCTTTCTATCTGTAAAATGGGCATAATAACCTTTGGCCCAAGGATTCAGAGGGTTAGTGAGCTGTGGATGAGCTGAGGATGAACTCCTCCTCTGCTTCCTCACCTCTTTGATCTCCCCAACAAGCTTGATAGCATGGTCATACGTTGGTGGATCTTCGCTTAGTTGGACACTCAAGCAATCCCAGAAGGCTTTATGGACAATCTCCCTGACTCTCTTTTCCAAGCTGTGAGCAAACACAAAATACGAAACTCTGAAACCCAAATCACAGACTCAAGAACTCTGAATGTAAGCAACTAGTACGCTAAGAGCGCTAACTAATGTATTAGTTATCAGATAGGAAGGTGGGAAAAACAGAACAAGTTCAGGAGAGGGGGGGCCAATTCCAGGAATACCTAGATCAATGACAGAGACAGTTTTCTCTGTTCTCAGGGAACAGTCTTCTCTGATGCTTTATCACGGATGTGACCCCGAATTCTAGTCTTACTAAGTTGGGAAGGCTTCAGGTTATGAGACCAGCATAGGGGAGAAGGGTGGAATCTCTGCTAGAAATTATGACTCAAGATTTAGAAACAAAAGAGGCTAAAGATCTGTAGGCTACCCAGAAGCTAGACCCCTCTCCATCATGACTACTGTATTGTAAAAAAGATGGAAAGTAAGCACACAACAGTACGACAACAATAATAACCCAGCTCCATTTGGATAGGAATGGTTGGTTAACAACGTATGAGTCATTTCAGAATCAGCAGGCTGCGGGTACTCCTCATCTTGTTAAAGCAAAGGTCAGCATCAACACACTTTAGTAGAAAGGAATTAAGCTAGGAGAACACTGTGAGCAGTTATAGCCCATCCAATCAGACCTATTCAAAGAAGCCCCAAATGGGAAGTAGATAAAGGAAAAGATACGGACAAATACCATTCCCCAAAGAAATTTAGCTCACATAAAAGCAATTCCCACAGAGGACAGAAAGCATCTCAGCTAGGAAATACTTGAGCTCTTTGTTAGGCAGGGACATGGCAGCTGAGGGCAATGCTGGTTTAAAATATAGACTCATCTTTAAAAGTTTATGGAGGTGTAAGATTACAAGGAGCACTGTCTCCCAAAGCAGTGAAGCTCAATGTAAGGGAAATGAGGCCTCACAAATTTGGAATGAGTCCCAACTAAGCCACACACAAAAGAACATTTATAGATAGAACTTGAATGAGGACACACAGACAAAAAAAATGGAACATATCTATTAGCATTTCTGTGATAGACTTATTGTCATCACTGAAAACAGTGTAATAATATCTGGACTGGAATCAATCAACAAAAGTACTTACTGAACAGTTAGTATGGCCCCAGGCTCTGTGCTAGGTAGGCACTTACCACCTCAGTCCCTGATGTGGTACTAGAGATGAGAAACCAAAGAAGAAAGAGACTCCAAGAGCAGGAATATCAGACCAAGTAAACATGGACAAATTCCTTCCTGGCAGTGATACAATTTTTAAAGCACTGAATGATTTGAAAACTATGACTGAGGGGGAAGATAATGAGCCATTAGAAAAAAATGACAGATTCATTTGAGTACTCAAAAAAAGGTGATGAAAAGGAAATCACAAACTACCAATTCATATGGCTACTTCCTCTACCAGTTTTTATGAACATAATTTATATACAAGGGTAGACTTGCTGAAAATGTGAACTGAGACCAGAGGTCCTTCCACAACTTATCTACTATGGCAGATTCCATCCTTAAGGCTCAATACAAAAGGTCAATGTCTCTTGACTATGGAAAAAGGCATTTGGCTCAGTAGGTTCAAAGGTCCATAGATTTAGAGGAAAATTCTGCTTTACAGGATCTCCTCTAACAAGGTGTCTCCCCTGAATGAAGTAACGTCACTGAGCAAGGCATGAAATAAGATTATGGGTGAGAGCTCAAGTCATCCTCCACTGCCCTGAGAGATGTCCTCTCAAAATATATCTCTATAGAAGTAGGAGAATTTCTAGATATTCCTATTTGCGGGTGAGATTTTGTGGACTGCAAACTCAGAAGGGTACCAGGACTGCTTGATGAGATCCATAACCACTCAAAAGAGACCAACCTAACAAAGTCTACCTCATATAAAAACAATTGACACTCGAAACCAAAAGAGGTCAGAAATTGCCTCAGCCAATAAATACCCGAGCCAGCAAATATTAACAATCCACATAGGAAAAAACTAAATAGATAAATACTATCTGGGACGTGCAGCTGGATGAGTGGCCCATTGGATTACTCCCTCATCTATTTACCTGTCTAGGAAAGACACTGCAGATGGACAATGCATTGTACTTAGAATTGACTAAGGGGAAGAGGGATGGGTACACAGCATTTCGAGAACCATTTGGTACTTTCAAAGATCACAAGTGCTCCTAGACACAAAATGCATCTTTTAAGAATGATATTCTCCCAGGGAGGCTATATAATTGCAAATCATAGAACATCCCGATGTCTGATGAGTCTCTACTGTAGGTGATCCAAAGGAAAATGGCAGGAGGCAAAGTGAATTTAAACAAGCTCCAGAATATTACCAGTGACACCTAGCACACCAGAAGTGGTGTCAATGATGCCATCTTGGAAATGCAAGATCCAAATAAGGAGGTCAGCCAGCCAAGGATCCAGGGTGATGGTCAGCCCAAGTCCTGCACCAGACCCAGAAGAGATCCTATGGGCATCAGGTGACTCTTTGACAGAGGGCATGGTCAAGAATCTCCCAGGATGAGAAGGAGGTGATAAGCTGTGCTTCAGGTCAGCAGAGCAAACTCAATTAGAATCAGGGACACTAAACCAAAGTCAGATGTCTGCTAATTGCATAGTGACTTAGAAAACCATGTAATAATGTTATCTATATTTTATAGTGTTTTATTTATTGTTAAATATTTATCAACTCACTTTAATTTGGGTCAGGATGCACTCAGGACTGTTATGGGTCACATGTGGGCCTTGGGCCTTGTGCCCTGGGCTTGACCACTGGAGGAAGCACCAACACTGAGGAGGCCACAGATCTCCTCAGGTATTGAAGGCAACACTAGGGAGGATAAGCCTTCAAACAGCTCAACAACTGAGAGTTATCCAGCACAATAAGGTTCAGTATAGAAATTCTGACTCTCCACTCTGGGATCTGGGCCCCAGAGCACAAAATATCTCAAGACATCTGGGGCTGAGAAGAGTCTGAGGTGCACAGACTTTTAGCTGCAGGGCACTTAACATGTAAGTGAGCTTGAGCTCACATCCATGATTTACTCTTCTTTTTAAGTTTTCACTCAAAAAGTGAAATGCTAATTTGCTTAGTTAATGTTCAGTGCCTTCTCCCTGTGTTGGCATGCAAAGGAGCTGGTTGGAAAGCTCCTTGGAAAGAAATGTGACAAATATGAAATTCAAATGTACTCATGAAATTCAAATGCGTTTTCCTTTACTAACTAATAATATCCCTCTAATGAAGGCAAATAGTGTAATGGCAATCAAATTAGGATCTTTTGCTGTGCCTCTGATTGAATAATGTGATTAAAGAAGATCTTTGTCACCCCTTGGTGGGCCTGCACATTGTGGGAAGCTTGATTAGCTTGTAGGAGAGTCCCAAGTACCTTTTGTTTTTTCTATTGAGGCACTGGGTCAGAGGGTTATGCCCCCTGGCTCTAAAAAGTGTATAAATGCTCTGAGGCTGAGGTTTTAGGATGAGGTTTTACTTTGGGGCTTAGTTTTTGTAAGAAGGTTTGAGTGCCAGATGAAGACTCTGGGAAGCCTCTTTAAGGAGCCCCCCCAGCTTTGAAAACCCAGATGTCAGTGCTTCCCTCTCTGGTAACTATGGTCAGACAGTTGAACTGTCTGTTGAATTATGGTCAGGCAAAGGAAGCCATGTCCGTTGATTTTTTGATTTCTCTGTATTTTCTTTGAAGTTCAGGGTGATGATTCCCCTGAAACAGGTGAACGATATATATGCTTGATTAAAGGAATGATACATGTGTTTGATTAAAGTGATTGTTAGCCCCCCAAAAGTTGCCTTTCCTTTTATGAATGCAGATGTAAGAGCCTGTGATAGCAGACCCCACTGTGTATGTTGGGGTGCTTACTATTACACATCCTGGCACTTAATTAGTGTCTTTGCCTAAAGAACAAAGAGAAGGATAATGAATGATATTAGTAATTGAGCCAACTCTTTCTTTCTCCTTCCCCCTCTGTCTCTCTCTCTCTCTCTCACACACACACACACACACACACACACACGCACACACACACACATAAACACACACACGCTGAATCCTACACAAAGGGAATGGACCTATGATTTCACTGGGATGGAGATTTCCCAGCCATTTTTCTATACCTCAGTAGTCTAAGAGAGCTGTTGAGAGCACTGAATGGTTGCCAGGACAGGTCAGAGGTGGGATACATGCTTATGGGTATGTAGAAAGAAGGGCTATTTCCCAGAACCACTTTCTAATTCCAATGAACCTAATTTAGAAATGTTTTAGTAATACAAGAACTATGCAAATCATCTCTCTCACACACATAAAACCAAAGAGGCAAAAGAGAAAGAAAATACTGATGTGTTACAAAAGGACATAAATATAATATAAATGACCTCTCTAGAAATGGAAGAAACTGCAGGGCCATTGATAAAACACAGCACCTTCCACAAACCCAAGATTCCATAACTCCCTTACCTCTCTTCCGGCAGCTCTGCTGGCTTTATCTGGAAGTCGCCATTCACTACAATTTCGTGGGCCAATGCCATATTAGTAACTCCTTTGACAGTCTCCATGAGTTCATCCACAGACACAAAGCGAGGAGGGGTAGCTGTAATAAAAATCTACTGTAAGACATTAGTTCTCCCAGATCAGCCTTTCTACAAACTAAGCCAGAACTAACCCTTATGCACACTGAACACCACCTAGAAGATTAATTACAGCCTTGGATTTCTCACCCATTTTTTCATCACTTAATTTTTAAGCAGAATCATATTTTATTGTTATTCTTGTAAACAAAAATGCATGTTATTCAAAACGACTGGTTTCTTCTGAACAAGCCAAAAAAGGCAGTGATTATGACAAACTGGGACTTGAGAAATAAGATACAGACACAGAACTCTCTCCTCTTTCAAAAACCTGCAAATGCCATTCCAGATGGCTTCTCCTTCATGTTCACCAGAATCAGACTGGGGAGCCTCTTTTCCCCCTCTTCAACTCTCACCATACCCCAGCCTAAGTTAATTTAACAAACACAGTTAAAGCTCTGCCTGATCACCCACAAAGCCTTGGGTCAGGAGTTGTTCACAGCCCAAAGAGGGATGAGACGTGCTCTCAGTGAAAGGCTTCCCATAGAGTGGAAAAACAGATACACACAAACAACCATACAGAATATCAAGTAGAATGTGGTCTACAGTACCCGGCAGAATAAAATAAATACATAAGGGAGGGATGAACAAACTGAAATCTAGGTGAATTCTAATCTGTTCCACTCCAACAAAAAATATCCCCCAAAGTACAAAAAGATTACGATCACTGTGGCAAGGTCCTGAGGCTAAAAGATACACGCAGCACAGACTTCTGTGAAGAGGTTATAATTGGAGGGAGATCAACACAATATAAGGGCACATGAGAGGAGAAATATGTAATGAAAAAGTCAATGTGGAAATGTTTTTAATGTTATTTTCAGTTCTGAATTCTCTCCTTCCCTCACCCATTGAAAGGGCAAGACGTACGATAGCCATTATACATATAAAGTCATGCAAAACATTATTTCCACATTTGCCATGAAAAATGGAAATAACTCTCACCTGGAGTCAGAGAAGGCTTCAAAGAGGAGCCGATAATTGAAGGAAAGGATGACAGCACAGAGAGATGAGGGCACAGGGGGTGATGTAAACAAAGGAACAGAGAGAAGGCAGGATGAGAACAGAGAACCTGAAGAACTCCAGTTTGGCTGCAATACAGTTCATGAAGGGGAACAGTAGGAGATAAGGCTGGAAATACAGGCTGCTGCTAGATCCTGCAGCACCACAAATGGCAGAATGCTTTATTTGGTCGGCAATGGGGAGCCACTGAAGGTTTGTGAGAGAGGAAAGAGTGACAAATTAAATCAGCAGCTGAAGAAAGGACTGGAGAGAGGAAGCAGAACAACAAGGTAAGGAGGTTGTTGGGGACGAGGGGATTGCCTGGATGAGAGGACTGCAGTCCTGCAAAGGACAGGATGCCTAGGGAAGGTAACATTAACCGTATTTGGCAACTGAGCAGATGTGTATGGGACAGGAGAAAAGATGACTCCAAGGGTGTCAAACTTTTTGGGAAGGTGTAACAAGAAGACAGAATCCCCAAGTGAAGTGTCTGTACATGATGAGTAAGGCCAGCAGGATGTCTGGGTAAACATTCCCGAAGTCAGCTGCAAAGTTGGGATGGGAGCTCAGGGGAAATGCTGGGGATGGTCACGTGCCCAGGGGGCAACAAGAATCCATGAGACCACCAACGGGAGAGACTGGAGAGAAGCCAGAGGGAAATCCACATTTGTGAGATGGGAGAAGGGCACCAACCAGACAAGAGGGGGCCCACAGAAGTCTAGAAGGGGATGGTGTCTGATCAACAGCACAGAGCCCAGCTCTAGAACATTTGTTTCTAAGGGAAATCTCAAGTTCTTTGGGATTCTCTGTGAATTCCCAATCAGGAGACCTGGCATGGACCTGGGGGCCTGGCCACTGACCGGGAGCAAGTCTTCAGCTTTTCTGGGCCTCAGTTTTCTCAGCAGTTAAAAGGAGGGGCCTGAATGAGATCATCTACCTTTACAACCCTTCCCAGCTTTGAAATTCTGAACCCCTAGGCTGGCAGGAGGACCAGCCACAGCTGGGGCGGCAGGGAGAGGGCTGGACTTTCAGGGTTGGGGGCAGGGTAGACATTCCATGACGTCAGTAACTTGTTCATTCCCTATTTCCCTAAGCAGGTAACTCTCTGGGTCACTAACTTCCCAGGTGTTATGAACTGGGAAACAATGGGAGGGTGGGGGAGACCTATTAGGGGTTGGGGGAGGGGATGGCAGGTCTAGAGGAGGAAAAGCTCCCAGAGAAGCCAGGGCAGCCAGTCCTTATCTCACAAACAAGTGATAAGATCTAGTTAATAAAACCACACCATTAGCCCAGAACACAGTTTTGTCCAAGGCTAGATTGATTTTTAAAGGCCTACATCTCCTGAGATGGATCTAGGGTGATTTCCTAGTCTTTTTTGCTCTTCTCCGCTCCACTACACTGAGACGAAAGGAACCAGCCTGATTTAAAGCTTTATTAGGTCACAGGGATAACTAACCATCTGGCAGCATTTTCAGGTAGCAGTAAACAGGAGGAAATGTCCAAAGTCTCCAGTCCACAGTGACTGAGATAACCCTGGCCCCCTGTTGTATTACAGGGAGGGGACTCAGTCCCACAAATGCCTTGTGGGTCAGCTGCATTTGTGCTGTGTTTAATAAACCAATTTATGAGATGCTAAAGCTGAAAAAAATATTCTGTCCCCTGATGGCAAACCTGGGGGTGAGTCCCTCAAATTGCCAAGGCTCCTCCTCAGATCCAAAGAGGCTACTGGGGGGCTGCCCATCACCAGGCCCAAACTCAAAGCCTTTCCAACTTGGCAGGCCCCACCAGAGTCTGGCACGGACTTTGAGAAGCAGGGTCACAAGGAGGAAGGCTTCAGCGGGGGAACGGTTAAAATTCAAAACAGCAGGAAGAGCTTAAGTTCTCTGGCAGTTAATTCTTGGAAATTTCTCAGGGGCCGGTGACACTGAGGCACCAAGGTTCTGTTGTAACATAAGTCTGCAAATATAACACGCAGTCTCATCGAATTGGATTTATCTGTATCAAAGAGAAACAGAATACTGCTAACATTACAGCTGACCACTTTTAGAGATGGACATGGGAAGGCCGTTATAAGCAAAAAGCAATCTCAAATGTACTTTCAAACCCTCATAGTGGAAGGGAGATGGAACCAACCTTTCCAGGCTCAGGGGAAAGGGAGAGGGAGGACAGCCACTTAGGACACATGGAAGCTACAGCTGGGCAGGCCACCTGTGGGACCAACCAAATGAACATCGTGAGGAGCTCATCAGGTGTGTGGAACCCTTGGCAGGGAGGGAGGGGTGGAACGAAGGGACAGAAATGTGCTACCTGGTAATCTTCTAGGTCAAGTATTCTCACTAACTACCTTTGATGCTTCTGGAAGCGTGAAGGTCTGTCAGAACCAGGACGTGAACCCAGGGAGATCTCCGGACTGTCAGCCCACTGTTCCTTGTACTACACTAAGAGTCAATGCCATTAGGCAAATGGAGTTTTGTTTCTTTTTTTTTTTTTTTGGACTGAACAGTCTGGTTTCATTGTAGAAAGTATTAACTCCCCAAGTAGATCTCCCTTTCTAAAGGAAGAATCTTCATTCTGGTTTATGAGGCAATGAATTGTTCATTTGGTTAGTGAATCAAGCAAGCGAGGCAAGCTGCTAACACTGAATTTGCAAAGGATCAGGTGCTGAACCGTAAGGTGCTCTGCAGACCTGAAAGCGCGATATAAATGTTATTACCGTTGAATTATTATTATTTCACACTGACAGCCTCCTTTTGGTTCCTGCCTACTCATTAGAGAAGGTCCCCCTGGGCAGCTTCACTTTCCTCTCCTCAGTGGTAGTGGGGTTTTTCTATTTAAAATACATTTGATTAGGAAATTCCCTCTACTAGCGTAGCAGCCAGTCACCATTCGGAGCCTGCTGATCCTAAGGAGTCACCTGGCAGCACTGAGGGTTGATTGCCGGGATCCCCCAGCCTGGGTCAGAGGCAGGACCAAGCTGGCTGCTCTTCCCGACCCAGGGCTGGCCCTCTCTCCACTTGGCTGGGCCGCTTTTAGGATAGAATATGCCAGCACCTAGAGCTGTCCCAGAGGGGATGGAGGCTCCCTCACTCTCCAGAGGTCTGCAGAAGGCTGGCCAGCTCACCACCTGTTGGCTAGGCTGTTGAGGGGTTTCCCACTCAGGTGCAGGCTGGACTCGAGATTCTGCTCTCTAAGAGCGTTGGAATGGGCAGACATGATAAAAGAAAAGCCCAAAAAACCTACCAAGACAGAACATGGAGAATTCAGTGCAGATTTTGAAGGAAACTAGAGCCAGAGGCAAAAGCCTGGACTGTGATGAAGCTTGGTGCTTTAGGCCTGTGTGGAGATCAGCCTGCCCCCAGATGTGCCACCGTAGATCTGGTCACGTACACGGTACCTTGAGCAGCTGCAGACAAAGCACGGCACCAACAGGCATCGAATCTTGGGTCCAACAGAAGGACCCCGAGGAGGGGCGGTGAGGGCCTGGAAGATGCTTCAAGCCCACGGCTGTATGGCCCACAAAGGGCACACAGTGGCTGTCTCTGCCACCTTGGTGGGAACATTGCAGTACTGGGCGAACCCTTGGCTTTGCAGCTTCACAAGCTCCATTTTATCAGCTTAGGTATAATGATTTGTTAACCAAATGAATGAGAGATTGGTTCCCATGTAATTCAGTCACTTATAGCAGGAGAGCCACCTGCCAGATCTGTTGTCATCTGCACAAGACAGGCCATCCTGGTGGGCTGAGGGTTTGAGAATGATGGATTCAGGGTGGAGAGGGACCTCCCCTCCCTCAGGCTGCAGATGAGGAACACAGGAGGCAAGGGATTCACCCAAGGTCTCATGATAATGGACCAAAAGTTGGTTTGGTGAGCACAAAATGAGAACAGACATCAGAGACTCCCACGGACAGAGCAAGTTTTCTGAGGTTCCCAAAGGGTTTTCTGCAGGGATGCTCATGGGTTAGGGAGAGGCAGGTAGCACCAGCACCAGTCTCCAAATGAGGAAATGAAGGCTCACAGACCAAAGTCATAGGGCTATTTAAGTGTGAGAAGCAGCATTAGAACCCAGGCCTCTTGCTTCCAAATCCATTTGTTATTTTGTGCTGCCTCTGATAAAATGCTCACCTCCACCCTAGGAAGAGTTCTGTCTAATGAATCAGTGCTCGGAAAATTGTAAGATTCTGGTGTTCAAGATCCCTTATGAGTCAGTAAAACTCCAGTCCTCACAACCATGCCTCATGGTACATGCTCCGAGACTCCAGTTTGTTTCATGAATTACTTTTTAAATGGGAAGCTTCCCGAGATAGTGGGGGGCAGGAGGCGGCAGGGAAATAAGCATTTATATTAAACAACACATTCTAGGAGCCAGGCCTTGTGCTCAGCACTTTAACAAGCATTATCTCATTTGATCCTCACAACAAGGCTGGCAGCTAAAAACTTATTATCCTCATTTTACAGCCAAGGAGATTGAGGCAAACAGAGGCAAACTTGCATGGGTCCCACAGGTAGTAGGTGTGTGAGGCTGAATATGAATTCCGCTGTCCCTGACTCCAGGCTGGGCGCTCTCTCCATTGGGCCACCAGCTGCCTCAGAGCCCTAAAGCTCCGCTTTATGACTGCCACGATCCACGCCCTGAGGTTGGCTCCTGGGAAGGTTCCAGGACGGCTCATCACATTCGTATTTTTTCCCTTCATAACCCTTGACTCAGAGGGTGCTCATACTTCTTCATCCTGAGGACTGGAAATCCTCTGTTCACTCAGTGTGGAGAAAGGACATGGGGCAGCATAGCTGAGGAAGCCAAGAGTTTTAGGGACACAGCAGGGGCAGGAGACCTGGCCGCGAGCCTCGACCTGCCTCCCAGCAACAGGGAGACCTCAGGGAAGCCTTTTCCTCTCTCAAGGCCTCAGTTTCCTCAGCTGTGAAATGGACTCAATGATTTATTAAGTCTCTTCTGTGTGGAATCTCTTCAGTAAACTCCACAGATTAGGTCCCAGAGTGGGCTGAGAAAAACACCAGGTGCTACCCAGCAAAGAGAAGTCGGAACACATGAAAGAATTCTGATTTCTCTGGCAGGGCAAGGGGCAGCCAGTAACAGAACAAAGAATGATTATGGTCACAGATCAAAGAATTATACTTTAATGAGAACGTATGGTCACAAATCAATTTTCACTGAGTCACAGAATCTCAGAGCTGGAAGGGATTTCTGCAGCGTGCAGTATATGCCTGCACTCCCAAAGGAATCTACCTTAGACTAGACAGGTTGTACCCAGGGGTCTGCTTCTTCCAGAGGCATCTCCTCTACTTGTGAAAACTCATTTTTAGGGAGATTTTACTGACATCCAGCACAAACTTGTCTCTCCAACTCCTTATTCCCAGTTCTGCTCTCTGGGGCTACAGGGCCAATCTGATCCTGCTTTCACATGGCACTCGTCAGATACTTCACACAGAGCTGTCACTGGCCCCCCTTCATCTTTTCCAAACTGACCCTCACCTGCTCAGGGCAGCAGGATAGAAAAGGATGGGATGCACTATGCCACATTTTCCTAACCATATGCTCTGGAGAAGACAGAACCAGGATGAGCATCAGAGCAGCTAATCCTTGGCTCCATCAAGCCCTGGGCTAGCTCCTAAGAACACAAAGACATAACGAAAATGGCTCCTGTCCTCAAAGGGGCTTACATTGTCCTTGGGGATGAAACATATGAACTGATGAGTCTCCCCCAGGATCATCTGAAGCTGGTCTCCGGTGGCCGGAGACACAGCAGCATTGGTGTCTAATAAATGAAGGATGAACCACGTTGCAGGAGGGCCCCCTACTCACTATTCTGAACAATTCATAAGGGCGCCACAAGAGCCGGGAATGCTTGTGCTCATTCTAACTCCCCACCAACTGCATTTTAAAGAGATAGCATCACTCTGACATTCCTAAACTATGACAGTCCTTCAAAAAAAAAAACCACCTCAGCTTTTGGTGCATTTGCCAATCTTTTTAGTAGCCCGTAGAAACAAAATCACAGGTTGGGGCAGCTTCTAAGGGGGTGCATGGAAACCACCCTCTGATCCAGCCCCAGCCCTTAATGTGGCAGACTCATCCAAGGAAGTCCTCTCAAATTCTTGGCAGCCAAGCCCTGGGGCGCTGGGGGTAGGATGTGGTAAATTCACAGACATGCATAAACCAACACACTTTGTCAACTGCTCAACCCTGGAAGGAAACAAAAAAGTCAGACCTCTGAATGAAAAGGGCACATTTCCCACACCATGCAGTGGTTTTCTCCTCTGTAAAATGGGGAGAATCAGACTCACAGTACTGACCTGAAAGGATTGTTGTGAGGATCAAAGGAGGTGATACATGCAAACTGTTTTTTAAAAAAAAGTAGGCAGAGAGGCAGAATGGAGCAGGAGAAAGAGCCTTGGACCTGGTGCCAGGAGAGACCCGAGTTCAAATGTCACCTTCGAAATCTATTCATTATATAACCAGAGGCAAGTTGGTTAACCTCACTGAGTCTTGGTTTGTCCATTCACAAAATGGCAGCAGTTGTACGGAAAGGCTGTTGTATGTATCAAACAATAACGGATTAAAAGTACCATGTAAATGCCAAATACTCTCTCCTCTCAGTACTGGTAGGGAACTGTAGGTACAAACTGCTACACGGGCTGTCAGACAGAGCTGCTTTGTTGGACTTTGTCCAATTGTTCCTTTATCAAAGTGGAGAGTTCAATGGAGGCAAATGCCTGATGTAAACCACACCAAAGGTACTAAATAACTAAAAGACAAGTTAAAATATGATTAAGATGAAAGAGTGGAAAGAGTTCTGGCTCTGGAGTTGAAGGACCTGGATTCCTTTAATGCTTGGTACCAGCATGACCCTGGGTAAGTCATATACCTAACTACTCTGGGCCTCAGTTTCCTCCTCCTTAGCATGAAGGGGTAGATGGCCTCTGAGATCCTTTGCGACTTTAAATCTGTGACGCTTTGCTTCAGTGTTTTAAAAATAAAAAGCCATGGGATACCAATTTTGAAAAAAAAAATAGAAGCATATTAGACGTTAGCTATAGATGTTAGCTATTATCATCTTTTTTGTCCAGTTCTACCAAGATTTCCACAGAAACTGCACTGCCCAGGAGGACAGAGGAAGGACAGCTGATCTGATCATTCTAAAGTATTCATTTTCTATGTAAGTGAGACCCCATGGGACTCACCCTGCCAAGGCAAAGAGCCACGTCCTGCTGGACAAGGACAAGCAGCTTTTCTCCAGTGTTAATTACTGGTCACATTTACACCCTTAAATCACATGCCGCTCAGTGTGTGCCACGTGTATGCCAGGGGCACCTCAAACAGGGGTGTGCGTATAGGCTAATGTGCCCACCTTCGGTGACCAGGACTACCTCTGTTGCTGGTGACATGACAAAGGGGCTCATGTGCTTACACTGAGGCCGTGGCAGTCTTTGCGGGCTGGGAGTGCTCTGCCGGATCCTCTTCCTGATGGATTCATCAGCCCCATCTACACCATCTTCCAGGCTTCGCTCTGAATTGCTTGGGTGAGGCTTATCATCACGGTTCTCGGACATCCTCAATGGGTTTATTCGATTTCCTAGGAAAGGCAAAAACAATCAGCAGGACAGTCACCACAACAAAGAAGTCACTGTTTTGTTCCTGGGACTCGGGGCCAGTACCTTCTCCCTCAGTAAAAGGAGGAGGAAGGATAAGATGGTGGTGCCTGATGCACACCATTAACACCTACGGAGTACAGAGTGGATGCTCTAGACTCCTGGGCATGACCCTTTCTAAAAGGGCCCCAGTGGTCAAGGAATGAGAACCACAATAAGGACAGAACAAAGGTTTGAATTTGGAGTCACAGGACCCGAGTTCAGATTCTGCCACTGCCAATTACTGCATATAGAACCCTGGACAAGTCATTCAATAGCCTTAGCAAGTGGAGGAACAAATCTGGGTCATGGTTTCCAAAGGACACCAGGCCATTCCCCTGCTGGTTTAAGTAGATTTACAACTCCCCGGCCCAGGCCCTTCCCTGTCACTTATCACCTAGACTACCTGCAGTCTCTCTTCCAGTCCTATACCTTCCAAGCTGAGAGGGGAAAGAAATCTTCCTAAAGCCAGACTCTGATCAAAAGAGCCCTCTACTCAAATACCTGCTCCATACCAAATAAAGTCTCTACTCTTGGCTCTGGCATTCAAGACCCTTCATAGTCTGGTTTCAACTTTCATCTAACTGCTGGCACTTGCGAAGTTTCAAGGTTTTGCAAAGAGTTTTACATATCCAGGGTATCCCAAAAGTCCTGCTGCAGTTTTAAGTTTAAGTTACAGTAGGACCTACCTCCCAGGGTTGTTGTGAGGACCAAATGAACTAATACAGGGGGTCCCAAAAGCTGGCACTAAAACTTCTGGGACACCCTCTATGAATTCACTTGAGCCCTACAACAACCCTGGGAGGTAAGTGCTATTATTATCCCCATTCTGCAGATGAGGAAACTGAGGCAGACCGACGTTGACTTGCCCAGGGTTTCACAGCTAGTAAGTGTCTGTGGATGGATTTGCATTCAGGTCTTTCTGACTCCAAGTTCTGTGTTCTAGCCTCTGGGCCACCTGGCTGCCCTTCTCCTATGGTCCTGCCTCATATGATCCCTTCACAGTCTCCATTCCAGCCCAACTGGACTGTCCCCATTTCTCTCGCCCCCATCTTGGTGCCTTTGTTCTCACCATCACTCATCCCTGGAATGACTTCCCATTTTCTCTACTTCTTCTGCAAAGGGAGGGCGCTGGACCCTAGAATCCCATGGCCCCAAGTCAATAGGTAGAGATTCTAATGAGGTTGTCTGTAAAGTGCTCAGCACAGAGCACATAGTAGGGGCTTCATGGTAATTTCCTTCCTTCCTAATGAAGTCATTCTCTTCCTTTAAGACCCAATTCAGATGACACCTCCTCCATGAAGCCAGTCAATCAACTAGCATTCTTTAAAGCACCTACTATGTGCCAGACGCTGTCCTAAGCAGTAGGGATAAAAAGAAAGGCAAACACCCCAAACAACAGTCCTTTCTCTCCAGGAACTCCCAGACTGATGGGGAGGAGATGACACACTGAAAGGCACACACAGGATGAATGGGGGTGGAGGGCCCAAAGGAAAAGCACTAGGACTGGGGAGGACCAGGAAGGGCAGCATCTTGGAGAAGACGGGAGGAACGTAAGCTGGGACTTCAAGGAAGCCAGGGAAGCCAGGAGGTGGAGAGGAGAGAGAGCTCCAGGTCACAGAGACATCCAGGGAGAGTGCATGAGTCAGAGGTCCGTGACACTGGATCACAGAGAACAGGGAGGGGACTCAGGTGTAAGAACACAGGAAGGGGCTGGGCTAGGCTAGGAAGGGGTTTAAAAGCTAAACATATGACTACACAAGAGACAGAGAACATTATGAAATATAAAATGGATCATTTTGATTACGTTAAATTGAAGTTTTTGCACAAAGTCAGCGCAACCAAGATTACAAGAGAAGCAGAAAACAGAGAAACAATTTTTACAGCCAATGTCTCTGATAAGGCCTCGTTTCTTTTTTTAAATTAATTTATTTGTTTTCAGTTTTCAACAATCACTTCCATAAGTCTTAGATTTTCTCCCCCTCTCTCCCCAAGATGTCATGCCATCTTATATGGGTTCTACACATATATTCTTATTAACCACATTTTCACATTAGTCATGTTGCATAGAAGAATTAAAATAAATGGGAGAAACCATGAGAAAAAACAAATCAAACCAAAACATAACACAAGAGAAAATATTCTGCTTCATTCTGCATTCCGATTCCACAGTTCTTTCTTTAGATGTGGATGGCATTTTGCCTCAAGAGTCCTTTGGGAATGTTTTAGGTCCTTGCATTGCTGTGAAGGGCTAAGTCTATCAGAAACAGTCCTTGCATACTGTGGCTGTTACTGTGTACAATGTCCTCCTGGTTCTGCTCCTTTCGCTCAGCATCAGTTCATATAAGTCCTTCTTGGCCTCTCTGAAGTCCTCCTATTCATCATTTCTTATAGCACAATAGTATTCCTTTACATTCACATACCACAACTTGTTCAGTCATTCCTCAAGTGATGGGCATCCCCTTGATTTTCAGTTCTTAGCCACCACAAAGATTGTACTCTTGTAAATTTGACTCAGTTTTCTATATGCTTTAGAAATAATGTCTAATATATATAATAACATATATAATTATATATAAAATATCATTTCTAAAATATATATAATTATATATAAAATAGAGAGAGAGAACTGAGTCAAATTTACAAGAATACAAGTCATTCTCCAAATGATAAATGGTCAAACAGTCAGTTTTCAGAGGAAGAAACTGAAGCCATCTATTACCCTATGAAAAAATGCTCTAAATCACTACTGATTAGAGAGATGCAAATCAAAACGACTCTGAGGCACCACATCAGACCTATCATATTGGCTAACACAACAAAACAGGAAGATGATAAATGTTGGAGAAGATGTGGGAAAATGGGAACACTAATGCATTGTTGGTGGAACTGTGAACTGATACAATCATTCTGGAGAGCAATTTGGAACTATGCCCAAGGGGCTATAAAAATGTGCATACTCTTTGATCCAACAATATCACTACTAGGTCTGTATCCCAAAGGGATCATAGAAACAGGAAAAGGACCCATGTACAAAAATATTTATGGCAGCTGTTTTTGTGATGGCAAAGAATTGGAAATTAAGGCAATGTCCATCAGATGTTGGGGAATAGCTAAACGAGTTGTGGTGGGGCAGAGCCAAGATGGCAGAATAACAGCCTCACTTTCTAGAGCGCTGCCCCCAAGCGCAGCCCCCAAGCACAGCCAAATAACCTGCAAAAAATGGCTTTAAACAAATTCTGGAGCTGCAGAATGACAGAGTGAAGCAAATCTCCAGCTCAAGACAGCCTGAAAGATCGTCAGGAAGTGTCTATTGCACCACATTGGGGACAGGGTGCTGCCATAGACAGGACATGAGTAGGGCTTGGGGAGACTGAATCTCTTGCATTTGTGGCAGCTTCCAGACTTCAGGACCCCAAAATGCCCAGGAAAAATTGGAAGGTAAGTGGAAAAAGCCTGTGAGACCAGTGTGGGAGAGTGGAGTGGTCCGGCCCAAGTCCCAGGGCAGCTGAGGGGAGAGGGAACAAAGGAACCCACAGCAGCCACAGCAGCAGCAGGGGCAGAGACAGCGATTGTTTCTGGAGCTCTAAGCCCCACAGATTGTGGGGGTATCGAGTCGCTGACAGTACACCCCTCACCCTCACTGGAAGCAGAGGACTACCTTGACAAAAAGCTTGAAAGTCAAGTAAATGGCTGGGGAAATGAGCAAAAACTGAAAAAAGAATCTGACTATAGAATCTTACTTTGGGGACAAGGAAGACCTAAACATGCAAACAGAAGACAACAAAGTCAAAGCTCCTCCATCCAAAGCCTCCAAGAAACATATGAACCAGTCTCAGGCCATGGAAGAGCTCAGAAAGGATTCTGAAAACCAAGTAAGAGAGGTGGAGGAAAAACTGGGAAGAGAAATGAGATGCAAGAAAAGCATGAGAAGCGAGTCAGCTGCTTGCTAAAGGAGACCCAAAAAATGCTGAAGAAAACAACACTTTAAAAAATAGACCAACTCAAAAAGCAAAAGAGATGAAAAGAGTCAACGAGGAGTGCCAAGCCTAGAGGCCTGTATTGGGCTACCCGAGTCTTTCTTACCTGTCCAGGTCTTCGGCTGGCCACGCCGGATGCACATATGAGAGAAAGGACGTTCCAGAGTCAAACAGGGGTTGAGCTTTATTACAGGGTTTCAGTTACAAGTGCAGGGAGTCTTCTTTCTTAGGACGAAGAGGGGGAGATTTCCTAAGAAGGCTAAGCTTAAGGGAATGGAAGTAGAAGTACAAGCGGGGAGAGAGGGGGAGGGGAGAGAGGAAAGAAAAGAAGCGGAGCCCTACTTTTCTCTTTGGCTCCACACGTGCTAAGAGCTTTTAGGCTTCCTCAATCCTACTTAATCTTCAGCCACACAGTTTGCATCTCAATACCGTGCTGTTAGGTAACTAGGTGTGCTCCAATCCGGGACGACCTCGAGGGCAGGGAGACTCCACCCATCAGGTATCTCCGGGGGAGAGGCGGAAATACCCGAGCTAGCCGAGCTAGCTCGGTCTGACCTTCTCGAACCCCCGCTGTTCATGGAGGGCCTCGTAAGACTCTAAGATTTAGAAGTCCCACTTTTACCTGCCCGAGACTGTCCACACGGAATTGAGCTTCCAGTCCCAACAGAGGAGAAGAAGGCCTTAAAAAGCAGAACTGGCCGATGGAGAAGGAGGCCCAAAAGCTCCCTGAAGAAAACAATTCTTTAAAGATTAGAATGGAGCAGACGGAAGCTAATCACTTTATGAAAAATCAAAAAATTATAAAACAAACCAAAAGAATGAAAAAATAGCAGACAATGTGAAATATCTCACTGGAAAAACAAATGACCTGAAAAATAGATCCAGAAGAAACAATTTAAAAATTATAGGATGACCTGGAAGACATGATAAAAAAAAGAGCCTAGACATCATCTTTCATGAAACTATCAAGGAAAACTGCCCTGATAGTCTAGAACCAGAGGGTAAAATAAGTATTGAAAGAATTCACTGATCACTTTCTGAAAGAGATCCAAAAAGAAAAACTCCTAGGAATACTGTAGCCAAATTTCAGAGTTCCTAAGTCAAGCAGAAAATATTGCAAGCAGCCAGAAAGAAATAATTCAAGTATTGTGGAAATTCAATCAGGATAATACAAGATCTAGCAGCCTCTATATTAAGGGATCAAAGGGCTTGGAATATGATATTCCAGAAGTCAAAGGAACTAGGATTAAAACCAAGAATCACCTACCCAGCAAAGCTTAGTATAATACTTCAGGGGAAAAAATGGCCATTAATGAAATAGAGGATTTTCAAGCATTTTTGATGAAAAGACCAGAGCTGAATAGAAAATGTGACTTTCAAACACAAGAACCAAGAGAAGCATGGAAAGGTAAACAGGAAAGAGAAATCATAAGGGACTTACTAAAGTTGAACTGTTTACATTCCTATATGGAAAGATAATATTTGTAAACCTTGAGACTTTTCTCAGTATTTGGATAACTGGACAGATTATATTACATATTGACAGAGGGCACAGAGTGAGTTGCATAGGAAGGGATGATATCTAAAAGAATAAAATTAAAGGGTGAGAGAGGAATATATTGGGAGAAGGGGAAAAATGAAATGGGGCAAATTGTTTCTCATAAAAGAGGCAAGAAAAAGTTTTTTCAATGGAGGGGAAAAGGAAAGAGGTGAGAGGGAAAAAGTGAAGCTTACTCTCATCACATTGGGCTTAAGGAGGGAATAACATGCACACTCAGTTTGGCATGAAAACCTATCTTACACTACAAGAAAGTAGGGGAGAAGGGAATAAGTGGGGTGTGAGGGGGATGATAGAATGGAGGGGCACATGGGAGGGGGGTAATTTGAAGTAAACACTTTTGGGGAGGGACAAGGTCAAAAGAGAGAATAGAATGAATGGGGGCAGGATAGAATGGAGGGAAATGTAATTAGTCTTTCACAACATGACTTTTATGGAAGTCTTTTGCATAACTACACATGTATAACCTATACTGAATTGTTTGCCTTCTCAGTGGGAATGGGTGAGGAGGGAGGAAGGGAGAGAAGTTGTTAAAAATTGTTTTTACATACAAGTGGGAAATAAGAAATACAGGTAATGGGGTATAGAAATTTATCTTGCCCTCCAAGAAAATAGAGGAGATGCGGATAAGGGAAGGAAGGGGTGTGATAGAAGGGAGGGCAAATTGGGGCAAGTGGTAATCAGAATGCACGATGTCAGGATTGGGAGAGGGGAAAGATGAGGAGAAAATTTGGAACTCAAAATGTTGTGGAAACTAAAAATTAATTAATTAATTAATTGAAAAAAAAAACAAGTTGTGGTATATGAATGTAATACTATTGAGCAGGCAGACTTCAGAAAAATCTGGAAGGATTTATATGAACTAATTCTGAGTGAAATGGGCAGAGCCAGGAAAACACTGTACACAGTAACAGTCACATTGGGCGATGACCAACTTTGATACAGCTAGCTCTTTTCAGCAATGCAAGGACCTAAGATAACCCCAAAGACTCATGAAGGAGAATGCTATTCCCATCTAGAGAAAGAACTTTGGAGTCTGAATGCAGATGGAAGCAGACTACTTGTTTTCTTTTTCTTTTCTTGTTTTGTTTTTTCTTTCTCATGGTTTCTCCCATTAGTTCTAATTCTTGTTTACATCATGACTAATGTCAAAATTTGTTTAATATGAATGTATAAGTAGACCCTATATCAGATTGCATGGGAAGGGGAAGGAAAGGGAGGGGGGGAAAATTTAAAACTCAAAATCTTATGGATGTGAATGTTGAAAACTAAAAATTAATCTTTTTTTTTAAAAAAAAGCTAAACAGAGGACCTGAAAGCCCTTTATTAGAGATAATAAGGAGCCACTGGAGTTTACTGAATAGGGGTGGGGGGGAGAGACATGATCATCCCTGTGCTTGAAGAAAATCACTTTGGCAGGTGAATGGAGGATGGAACTAACAAGGGAAGAGACCAGAGGCAGGCAGACCCACTGGTGGTTATTTCAGTCAACCAGGTAGGATGGGATGGGGGCCTACTCCAAGGTGGTGACAGTATCTGGGGGTCAATAGGAGATGTCATGATGGTACCTTCACAGCTGATGGCCTATGGGGGGGGTGAGAATGAGTAGATGATGTCACCTAGATTCGGGCCTATGGTGACTGGGAGCATGGTGGGCCCCTTGACAATAATGGGGAAATTAGGAAGAGGGGAGGATTTTGGGGGAAAGATAACGAGTTCAATTTTGGAAATGCTGAATTTAGGATGTCTATGGGACTTCCAGTGGGAGATGTCTAAGAGGCAGTCAAAGATGAGACACTGGAAATTGGAAGAGAGACTGGGGGAGAGATTGGAAGAGAGAGATGACAACAAAGCATGGGAGCTGATGAGACCACCTAATGAAATTGTACAGAGCAAGAGCAGGGCCATGAAGCCTTTCCAAAGACCAGGTCCTCTCCCACCCCAACCCCCTGCTGAAAACAATCTCTGTCTTCTAGTTCCTTTGGGGCTGGCTGCCTGGGGTCTCCTTGGCCCTCGTTCCACCCTTTATTATCTGAGCAGTGACTTGTACACTTGTTCCAATCCCTGTTAGACCATGAGCTTCTAGGGGGCAGGGCCTGTGTGATGTCGTCCATGTAGTAAGCACTGGATAAATGTCTGCTGAACTGAGGCAGACAGCTTAGGAGCCATGTTCCTAGGAAGTCTTTGCAAGAAATATCTTGGATAAATGCTTATATGTTCAAAGAAAAGAGGAACACAAAGAAACATGGGAAGACCGGTGAAGGAAGCTGGCAAGGTGAGTAAGCTTGATTCTACCATCTTCTACCCGTATCATTTCTTCTGAGCCTCAGTTTCCTCATCTGCAAAATGAGAAGGCTGGACTAAATGGCCTCAGAGGTGCCTTACAATCCTAAATCAGGCAGAGGGAAGATAGTGGACTAACGACCTCCATCCACACATTGGCTACGACCATGTAAAAATGGCATCCTCATCAATAAGCAATAATGAAATCCTGGGAAGAAACTCTACAGAATGAAGACATTGGAAGGGGGCAGGGAAGCAAGAAGGATATCACTGTCATTATTGAGTTAAAATAGATAATTTTAAAAAACCAAACTGTATATAATCTGGTGCTTCTGGCTGTACAGGTGCTTGTTTTGTTTTGCGGATGATTATTGTTAACAATAACACAGATGAAATGAACACGTTAAAAAGGAATGAAGCCCAGCCTCTGCTCCAGGAGAGCAGGTGGGAGAGTGACGTGGGAAACCGTGGACCACAGTGAGGTTCAGGGGGTGGTGGTGGGGTTTGGGGATGGAGGCAAATCCCAAACCCTGCTCTTACAGGAGCTCCTAGTGGATTGTAAGTTGGATTTTTTCCCCAGGCCCTTCCTGTCCCGAGAAGTTAACAACCACAACTGAGGGGGAGAGGTATAGGGGATAGGAGGCCACGTTTTTTTCAACAGAGATGTCCATTGCTGAAAATAATTGGCACCTGGACTGATTTAAGTCATGGAATAGCAAAGAGCACCTTCATAAACACTAATTAGACTCACCCTCCACCCCCAGCTGGAAGGTGATCAAAGCGAGGCCCCATGGCTTTAGGAAGCTTCTTGGCAGGGCAGAGAGAAGAAGCCCATATCATATTCATGTGAGACCTGAGGAGGAACCCCAGGCAAGGGAATGGAGATGCTGGCAACGGAAGTGGAATTTTCCAGGCCTGCATCAATAACATGAGAGTTTGGAGACTGCGGCTTTCCCCTTTCTCTCTGGTACTGAGAGGTACTGAAAAAGGTACTGAAACTCTCTGATGCTTCCTCCTTCCCCATGCCCGACTCTAAACAGGATCTGAAATGCCCTAACTCTGAAGTTGTTGCTATTTTGGTCAAGGTTCCATCACCATGGGATCCTTAATCTTTTCTGTGCCCTGGATTCTCAGTCGATGGCACTATGGTGACCCCTTCTTACCAAGTGTTTTAAAACTCATAAAACAAAATGCTCAGGATTACAAAAGAAACCAGTTATGTTGAAATAGTCACTGAAGTAATGAGACCAGTTCTCCAGGCTAAGAAGTCCTGAATTACCCATTTTATGTGAGAAAGCAAAAACATATGATTGGAGACATCCATAGCCCAGACTAAGCGGCCACAGAGTCCAACCCCTCCCTCATTCACAGCTGTAGAAACTTGAACATATAGAGATCAAGTGGCTTAGCCAGGGTCACACTGCTAGTGGGGGAGTTGGGATTTAAAGCCAGGCCCTCCAGATTCCAAATCCCCAGCACTCTGTCCACTGTCAATAGGACCATCTGTAACACCACTCCTCTGCAGGGTAAGAAGCAGAGCCAAGACCTAGGTTTCTTCCTCCCACCTCATATCTCAGCTTCAAGTTTTTGTGACTTTGCCAGTCACACCTCTGTGGAGATGGAGCAATCAACAAATACTTATTAAGCCATTACTACGTGCCCAGCACTGTGCTAAAAGCTGGGGATACAAAGAAAAAGCAAAAATAGAGTCTTTGCCCCCTGGGAGCTTAAATTCTAATGGGGAGACAGC